>NC_045768.1:5862816-6165107 GCF_008692025.1 Phocoena sinus | reverse complement strand
TCTAAGCCAATGTCCAGCCATCCTGGCCTCTTGCAGTCCTCCGTCCACAAAGCAGAGGTTCACCTGAGGGTGGCACTCCTGGATGCCGAGGCCCAAGTGCCCTTCCTCTTTACGCCTGCAGGCTGATGTCCAGCTCCTCTCAGTCCCTGCTCAAAGATGCCTTCCCAGTGAAGCTTTCTCTGACCAGCCTCGCTTAGCTGGCAGTGCTGCACGCCCTCCTCCTCTCCCTTCCCTGCTGTGTTTCTCTGTCGTGCTCATCACCGTTGAGCAGACGATGGCTCATACTGTTTATTTGTTCTTACCTGTCTGTCTCTACTAGAACGTAAGCTCAGTGAGAGAGGCCTTTTTGTTCATTTTTTCAGTGTTTTGTTCTCAAAACCTAGAGCAGTGCCCGTAGGTACGCAATAAATACTTGTCAAATGAATGAACTTTTTCACTTAGTTGTGGACATTTAAAAAATGTTAGTGTATATATGGGTCTACTTCCTTCTATTTAACTACTGCAATAATACTTCATTGTAAGAGGGACTCACCATTTCTAAAAATCATTCTTTTGTTGATGGAAATTTTTTTTTTTTTAACATCTTTATTGGGGTATAATTGCTTTACAATGGTGTGTTGGTTTCTGCTTTATAACAAAGCGAATCAGCTATACATATACATATGCTCCCATGTGTCTTCCCTCTTGCGTCTCCCTCCCTCCCACTCTCCCCATCACACCCCTCCAGGCTGTCAAAAAGCCCCGAGCTAATATCCCTGTGCCTTGCGGCTGCTTCCCCCCAGCTATCTACCTTACTACGTTTGTTAGTGTGTATATGTCCATGACTCTCTCTCGCCCTGTCAAAACTCACCCTTCCCCCTCCCAATATCCTCAAGTCCTTTCTCCAGTAGGTCTGCGCCTCTATTCCTGTCTTATCTCTAGGTTCTTCATGACATTTTTTTTCCTTAAATTCCATATATATGTGTTAGCATACGGTATTTGTCTTTTTCTTTCTGACTTACTTCACTCTGTATGACAGACTCTAGGTCTATCCTGTTCATGGAAATTTATAGTGTATTTTTATTGCTTGATTTTAGCTATTATAAACAAAGCTGCTATGAATATTCTTGTCATATATCTTGGTGTATTTCTGTGGAGTAGATTCCTAGGAAAGGTACCAAATAGCCCTCTATAAAGGTTTTATCAGTTGGCACTCCACCAGTAGAGTATGAGCAGGTTCAGGGTGTTCACTTACCCACATACTCCACGACACATTATGTCTCAGCTTATGCCAGCCTGACAGGGAAAAGGTGACATCTTATTTTAAGTTGACTGTTGGTGAGGTTCAGGATCTCAGCATGTTTATTAGCCCCCTGCTGGCCTCTAATTTCAGATCTTCTCTGTAGACCAGAAAATTTAGGAAAACTTATTTCAGTAAGAGTATACTTTTCAGTGTATATATGTTCTTAAATGCTGGTAAAGCATTTGTGGTGGGAAAAATAAAGTTGCATGCAAACAGAAAACATGAAAAAGAGAAAAAAAATTGCACCCATAATTAAGAACCAAAACTTCACTTTTTAAAAAATAAATTTATTAATTTAATTTATTTTTGGCTGTGTTGTGTCTTCATTACTGCCGTTGCGGCGAGCGGGAGCTACTCTTAGTTGCAGTGCGCGGGCTTCTCGTTGCGGTGGCTTCTCTTGTTGCAGAGCACGGGCTCTAGGCGCATGGACTTCAATAGTTGTGGCATGCGGGCTCAGTAGTTGTGGCTTGCGGGCTCTAGAGCGCAGGCTCAGTAGTTGTGGCACACGGGCTTAGTTGCTCCGCAGCATGTGGGATCTTCCCAGACCAGGGCTCAAACCCATGTCCCCTGCATTGGTAGGTGGATTCTTAACCACTGCGCCACTAGGGAAGCCCCAAAACTTCACATTTTAAATAAACTTTTTGGGTAAAATTTTGGCTTAGAATTTCAATAATATTAAAGTTTTAATTTTACAAAGTAGTTTATTGCAAATAAGAACAAACCTTTCAGGGGACTTCCTTGGTGGTCCAGTGGGTAAGACTCTGCACTCCCAATGCAAGGGGCCCAGGTTGGATCCCTGGTCAGGGAACTAAATCCTGCATGCATGCTGCAACTAGGATCTGGCGTGCTGCAACTAAGACCCGGCACGGCACGCATGCATAAATGAATAAATAAATTTATTTATCTGTTTACCAGAAAACCTTTCAGAATAGTCTGAAATAATCCAGAATAATCTGATGCTGCATTTTTTCTGAGATCCTCTATGATAAATTAAGTATACATTAATTCAGATGGCTTCATCACCATCATCAAACTAATGCTTATGTCTTTGTTTGAACTAGTACTTTTGAGATTATAACTGTGGGTCAGTTATGTTTCCACCAACTTCAGATAATATAAATCTACTCAGGAAGGCCACGAAAAAATATAAGTTTTTACAATCAACCATATAAATATGTACCTGGGAACAGTCCTGTATTTTGTTTATGTTCTGGTAGCCTTGACTTCTCATGAGTGAACAAATTCATTTAATTAACTTGATGAGCAGTTTACTGGGATTAGGAATATAACTTGTTTTTATAGTTATTTTTTTATTCCTCCCCTATATGGGGAGGAATGTAAGGGAACAAAATTGATCACAAGTTGATGGCTTGAAATTTTCTATAATAAAAAAATTTTAAAACAAGCAAAACATATACCATTTATTTGGTTGTAAAAAGTATTAATTTTCTTTTTTGGCTGCACCATGTGGCATGTGGGATCTTAGTTCCCCGACTAGGGATTGAACCTGCATCTCCTGCGTTGGCAGACAGATTCTTTACCACTGGACCACCAGGGGAGTCCCTGTAAAAAGTATGAGATGGATAAGAGCACAGGTTTGGGTTTTAAACAAACCTGAGTTAGAATACTGGCTTTGCCACCTACTAACATTACGATTTTAAGCAAGTTTTACCACTCTGAGCCTCATCTGTAAAGTGGGCATAACAACACCTGTCTCACAGTGTTGTAATAAGAGTGAATGGTGATAGAGTTCTTCCTAGCACAGTATTGGGTACAAGGTCAAATGTTTGCGATCTCTGTGATCCTTGGAGAAACAGGCAAACCTTACTGCTGGTTCAGTGCTAATGGAAATGATTTGAGTGGGCTTTGAAAATGTAATTAAATCTTCATGGCTTGTGTCAGATATTGTCATCTTCACCCCACTTTGGCAACTCCTTGCCTTGCCTCCTTTTACTCTGTCACTCTGCCAAGACACTGACATTGCTGCCTCTTACCTGGGAGAGTATCTGGAGGGACAGATGTGAGTGCTGAGGCTTCTCTCTTCCCCTCTCACACCCCATCCCCAGATGTTGCCTGTAGCACTCTGGCTGTAGCACTTACAGTGGGCGGGATGTTCATCCCAGGGCCCCCAGATCTCTGGCTTCCTTGTGGTAGAAGGAGAGGTTTCCTTGTTCCTGGACAGTTAGGCCTGGCTGTTGGAGGATTTTTTTTGAGACTGAGTGTTTATCACTTCTTGGGCCTCAGCCCTTAGGGGTGTTTTGTAAATATTGGTTTATTTACATTGAATTAAATCAAAGTTGAATGAGTGGCTAGAATGTTTGACCTTCCTGTTTACTTTCAATCTCAAAGTTTGTGTCTCTATGATTTGTATAGTGAAATACAGTTTACAGAGTCACTTCCATACGTATCTTATTTGATATGGTGACATAATATCTTAAAATGGAGTGTCAGAGGTTAGGTTAGGCGAGGGTCCTGCAGTTATTACTGGCAAATGGTAATACTTAGAAATAACGATTTTTTTTTGTAATTACAGATTAACACACGGTCTTTGTTAGAAATTTAGAAAATATAGAAAAGTATAAAGAAAAAATTGCTACCCACCATCCCACTGGTACTAACCTTTTCATGGTTTGATGAATTTCTTTCAAATCCTTTATAAATAATTGTAAATATGTATACCTTTTAATTTTTAAAAACAAATTTAGCTCTTAACTGTATATAGTTTGTTTCTGTTCTTTGCATTTAATATTTTTTCTAGCTTTATTGAGATATAATTGACAAATAAAAATTGTATGTATGTGGGCTTCCCTGGTGGCACAGTGGTTAAGAGTCCGCCTGCCGATGCAGGGGACACGGGTTCATGCCCCGGTCCAGGAAGATCCCACATGGCGCGGAGCAGCTAGGCCCGTGAGCCATGGCCGCTGAGCCTGCGCGTCTGGAGCCTGTGCTCCGCAACGGGAGAGGCCACAACAGTGAGAGGCCCGCGTAAGGCAAAAAAAAAAAAAAAAAATTGATTGTATGTTTGTGAATAGTTAAGATTTACTCTCTTAGCAGATTTCAAGTATAGGTTTTTTTTAATAAATAAATTTATTTATTTATTTTGGCTGTGTTGGGTCTTTGTTGCTTTGCGCGGGCTTTCTCTAGTTGCGGTGAGCGGGGCCTACTCTTCGTCGTGGTGCATGGGCCTCTCATTGCAGTGGCTTTTCTTGTTGTGGAGCACAGGCCCTAGAGTGTGCGGACTTCAGTAATTGTGGCACACGGGCTCAGTAGTTGTGGCTCGCGGGCTTAGTTCCTCCGTGGCACGTGGGATCTTCCCGGACCAGGGCTTGAACCCGTGTCCTCTAAATTGGCAGGAGGATTCTTAACCACTGTGTCACCAGGGAAGCCCCAGGTATACAGTACTGTTAACTGTAGTCACCACGTTGTACATTAAATCTGCAGAATTTACTCATCCTGCGTATCTGAAACTTTGTACCCTTTGACCAACATCTTTCCATTTCCCTCTACCCCCAGCCTTGGTAACCACCATTCTGCTCTTTGCTTCTTAGAATTCAACTTTTTTAGGTTCCACGTATAAGTGAGACTGTGCACTATTTGTCTTTATGTGTCTGGCTTATTTAACTTAGCGTAATATCTTCCAGGTTCATCTGTGTTGTTGCAGATGACAAGGTTTCCTTCTTTTTTAAGGCCGAAAAATAGTCCATACATAAACACATATTTTCTTTATCCATTTATCTGCTGACAGCTACTCAGATTGTTTCCATATCTTGGCTATTGTGATTAATGTTACAGCTATCTCTTCAAGATAGTGATTTTACTTCCTTTGGATTTATTCCCAGAAGTGGGATTGCTGCATCATATAGAGGGTTTTTTTTGGCCGCGCCCGCATCTTATGGGATCTTAGTTCCCTGACCAGGGATTGAACCCGGGCCATGGCATTGAAAGCAGTGAGTCCTAACCACTGGACTGCCA
Source organism: Phocoena sinus (assembly GCF_008692025.1). Lineage (NCBI taxonomy): Eukaryota > Metazoa > Chordata > Mammalia > Artiodactyla > Phocoenidae > Phocoena > Phocoena sinus. The sequence goes on along the minus strand of NC_045768.1, from coordinate 6,159,853 downwards.
GGGAATTCCCTAGAGTTCTAATTTTAATTTTTTGAGGAACCTTCATACTGTTTTCCATGATGACTCTTCTAATTTACATTCCCACCAACAGTGTACAAGAGTTCCCTTGTCTCCGCTCCCTCATCAACACTTGTTGTCCTTTGACTTTTTGATAATAGCCATTCTAACATGTGTGAGGTGATATTTCATTGTGGCTTTAATTTACATTTCCCTGATGATTAGTGATATTGAGCACCTTTTATGTCTTCTTTTGAGAAATATCTATTCAGATCCTTTATCCTTTTTTTAAAATTTTATTTATTTATTTATTTTTGGCTGTGTTGTGTCTTGTTACTGCGCGCAGGCTTTCTCTAGTTGCAGTGAGCGGGCTTCTCATTGTCGTGGCTTCTCTCGTTGCGGAGCACAGGCTCTAGGCGCACAGGCTTCAATGGTTGTGGCACGCGGGCTTCAGTAGTTGTGGCTCACAGGCTCTAGAGCTCAGGCTCAGTAGTTGGGGAGCATGGGCTTAGTTGCTCCACGGCATATGGGATCTTCCCGGGCCAGGGCTTGAACACGTGTTCCCTGCATTGGCAGGCAGATTCTTAAGCACTGTGCCACCAGGGAAGCCCCTTTATCCATTTTTAAATCAGGATATTTGTTTTCTTGCTATTGAGTTGTTTTAGTTCCCTGTATATTTTGGATATTAACTAACCCCTTATCAGATACATGGTTTGCAAATACTTTTCTTAATTCTGTAGGTTGTCTCTTCACTCTGTTGATTGTTTTCTTTGCTGTGCAGAAGCTTTTTTGTTTGATGCAGTCACATTTGTCTATTTTTCTTTTGTTGCCTGTGCTTTTGGTTACTATCCAAAAAGTTATTGCCCAGACCATTGTTAAGAAGCTGTTTTCCTATGTTTTCTTGTAGTAGTTTTACAGTTTCAGGTCTCACATTTAAGTCATTAATCCATTTTGAGCTGATTTTTGTGTATGGTGTGAGAAAAGGGTCCAGTTTCATTCTTCTGCACGTGGATATACAGTTTTCCCAACACCGTTTATTGAAGAGACTATCCTTTCCCCACTGTGTGTTCTTGGCACCTTTGTCAAAGATCAGTTGAACATAAATCAGTGGATTTATTTCTGGGCTCTATATTCTGTTCCATTGGTCTATATATCTTTATGCTAGTACCATACTATTTTGATTACTATAACTTTGTAATACATTTTGAAATCAGTCAGTGTGATGCCTTCAGCATTGTTCTTGTTACTCAAGATTGCTTTAAGGTCTTTGTGGTACCATGTGAATTTAGGATTGTTCTAGTTCTGTGAAAAATGCCACTGGAATTTTGATAGGAATTACACTGAATGATATGGATAGAATGGACATTTTAACAATGTTAATTCTTCCAATCCATGAATACAGCTTATCTCTCCATTTATTTGTGTCTTCTTTAATTTCTTTCATCAGTGTTTTTGTCGTTTTCATTGTATAGTTCTTCCTTCTCCTTGGTAAAATTTATTCCAAAGTTTAAAAAATATTTATTTATTTATTTATTTATTTATTTTGGCTGCACTGGGTCTTAGTTGCAGCATGCGGGATCTTCATTGCGGCATGCAGGATCTTTAGTTGTGGCGTGTGGACTTCTTAGTTGCAGCATGTGAACTTTTAGTTGCAGCATGCATGCGGGATCTAGTTCCCTGACCAGGGGTCAGACCTGGGCCCCCTGCATTGGGAGTGCAGAGTCTTATCTGCTGGACTACCAGGGAGGTTCCTGTTGTTTTTTTTCTGCTATTGAAAATAGAATTGTTTTCTTTATTTCTCTTTCAGATATTTTGTTATTGTATAAGAAATGCCACTAATTTTTGTATGTTGATTTTGTCTTGCAACTTTACTGAATTTATTAGGTTTTAAAAAATATTTAATTTATTTATTTGGTTGTGCCAGGTCTTAGTTGCGGCTGGTGGGCTCCTTAGTTGTGGCATGGGAACTCTTAGTTGCGGCATGCTTGTGGGGTCTAGTTCCCTGACCACGGTTTGAACCCGGGCCTCCTGCATTGGAAGTGCGGAGTCTTAACCACTGCACCACCAGGGAAGTCCCATGAATTTATTAGTTTTAATAGTTTCTTGGAGGGGTCTTTAGTGTTTTCTATAACATCATGTCATCTCTGAACAGAGACAGTTTTACTTTTCCCTTTCCAATTTGGATACCTGTTATTTCTTTTTCTTGTCTGATTGCTCTGGCTAGAACTTCTAGTACTGTGTTGAACAGTGAGAGTAGGCATCCTTGCCTTGTTCCTGATCTTAGGGGGAAAGTTTACACCTTTTCACTGTTGAGTATGATGTTAGCTGTGGACTTGTCATATTACAGTCTGTATCATGCTGAGGTACATTCCTTCCATACCTGATCTGTTGAGCGTCTTTATCATGAAAGGATGTTGTATTTGTCAAATGCCTTTTCTGCATTTACCGAGATAATCATAGGATTTTTTCCTTCACTTTGTTAATGTGGTGTATCACATTTATTGATTTACGTATGTTGAACCATCCTTGCATCCCAGGGATAAATTTTACTTGATCATGGTGTATGAGGCTTTTAATGTGCTGTTGAATTTGGTTTGCTAGTATTTTGTTGAGGATTTTTGCATCTTTGTTCATCAGGGATATTGGCTTGTAATTTTCTTTTCTTGTAGTGTCCTTATAGGCTTGGTATCAGGATGATTCTGGCCATGTAGAATAAGTTTGGAAGTGTTCCCTCCTCTTCAATTTTTTGGAAGAGTTTGAGAAACACTGGTGTTAATTTTTCCTTAACTGTTTGAATACTGATTCAGTCTCCTTATTCAGATTTTCTGTTTCTTCAGATTGAGTCTTGGTAAGTTATATGTTTCTAGGAATTTGTCCATTTCTTCTAGGTACTCCAACCTGCATTTAATATTATATTGTTATTACTTTGCAATATTAGGGGATAGTGGTGTGAAAATGGCTTTCACATCAGATCTGTGTTGAAATCCCAGCTTTACCACTTAGAGTGTCCATAGTCTTGGGTAGCGTTTCATCTCTGAACTTGTGTCTTCATCCCTGTCATGGGGATACTGCTTTTAACCACACTGGGCTGAGTGAGGATTAGACATCATAGGAAAGCCCTTGGCACATAACCCAGTTCTTGGTAAGTGCTGAAAACAGGGAGTTGTGATGCTGTTGTGATTGTTTAAAATATTCAAAAACATGTTTTTAATGGCATTGTATTATCAAGTGAAATGCTATACAAAAGTGAAAAAAAAAAACAGTAAAGGAATAGAGTTTGTATGGAAAAAAAATCACTGTTATAAGGTTACAATTGAAACATTTTCCCCCCAAAACCTAGAAAATAGACACTGTGGTGGACTATGTGAATATAAAAATCGATTAACAGGCTTCCATTTTTGCTACACAGCATCTAAATGCGTGATAAATTAGAACAAACATACTTTTCAAAATGTAAACTTATTGAAGTATAATATACATGCTAAAGAAAATACTCATTGTAAGCATACAACTCAATGAATTTCCACTGTGTAAGAATACTTGTGCAACCAGCAACAATGTTACCAAGCATTTCCAGAAGCTCCTAAAGGCCGCATCCCCCAAGTGACTGGAAAGTCTCTCCCTACCAAGAATAACCAACCACCATCCTGAGCTCTATTGCCTTTAGCGTATTTCCCCCAACGTTTGAATTTGAATTTGTTATACCTATGGGGAATATGGCTTGTTCTGCTTAGTGTTATGTCTGTGAGATCCATCCACGTTGCATGGGGCAGGAATTTTTTCATTTTCCTTCATTGTCCCTCTGTAGCCCTTCTCATCTATGGATTTTGCCGGAGTATTAAGCCCTAAAGTCCAAAGTGATCCATCATATGTAGCTGAATTAATTTCTGTTCTGTGAGTCTAGGATGGTAGTAGCCTTGTAATACCTTCGGGAGAACTGAGAAGATGCCCACTCAAATCATGTTCCGTGGAGGTTCATCTCTCTTAGAGTCCCAGGAAAGACTGGGAGCTTTAGCTTTTCGGTTTTTTGTCCCCCTGCACCCCCCCCCCCACCCCGGTACAGTGAGGTCGGGCCTCTCACTGTTGTGGCCTCTCCTGTTGCGGACGCGCAGGCTCAGCGGCCATGGCTCACGGGCCCAGCCGCTCCGTGGCCTGTGGGATCTTCCCAGACCCGGGCAGGAACCGGCGGACTCTCAACCACTGCACCACCAGGGAAGCCCAGCTTTTCTGGTTTTTGTGGTCTAGCAGCTCTCCAGTGTCTTCTAGTGGATGACTTCTGGAAGATAACAGTTAAGTTATCTTATCTGGCTTTTTTTTTTTTTTTTCTCCCGGGGAGTGCTGGTTAGCTGCAAGCTCCTCCATCCCACCTGGAGGTGGAAGGAAGTCTATCTAGCAAATGCATAGCTGGGCTCCTAGAAAGAGGAGGGAAAGTCCCAGGGCCAGATAAAGGGGAGAGGGAGAGAAGGAGCTGAAACCCCAGAGGCAAAATAACACAAGCCAGGGCTGCCCCAAGGCGTAGAAATCTGGACCCAGAGCCTTGGATTTTGAGCAGCCGGTGAGGGAGAGCAGGAGCCAAAGCCCTAGACCCAGGCCGGGAGGGCCGCCGGGACTGTGTTCCTCTGCTCGGCTGGTAACAGCAGCCTCTCCAGAGCTCTGTTCCTCGAGTGAAAGAGTGGGCTAGGAGATAGAGCCCTCCTAACGGCAGTAAAACATGTCTTAGCTATGGGAGGAGTCAGTTTGATTTTTCTGCTGAAGATCTGATCCTTAGCCTCTCATCACAGGCGTTTGGTGTTTGCAATTAGACTACCTCTGAAGTCCAGAAGCTCCAAGTCTAGAAATAAAAAGTTACCCCTCACACAAAGAAACAAACTGCTAGGAAAGTCAGCAGAGATGACCAAGAACAGAATTAGGGGTTTCAGAGCTCCTCAGTATGTTGTAAGAGAGCTATATTTAAAATGAAAGAAACAGCGGATAGAGTTCTAAAACATGAGCAAGAAACAAACACTACCATTAATGGCTCTGCGGATTTGAGGAAGAACCAAATCCGAGCTTTAGAAAAGTGCTTAGCGTAATGCCTTGCATTCAGGAGCTACTTAATAACTGTGCACATTTGGGCAAATAATTCTCAGTATAAAACTCATGACTGCACAATGTGAAGCGTCTTTGTGGAACCTCAACTTAGAAGTACTCACTAATATCATTGCTCCGTTGGCCCTAAAATTTGTTGACTGAGTTGACATTGGAATCACCATTTTGAGATAGGTTCAAGTAACGTTCAGATATTCCTGTTGTCCTGCAGTGGGAGGAGCCGGTTACACTAAAACGCCTAAGAAGGTTTATATAAATGAGTGTATTCTTGGAGCAGCTTTGGCCTCTTCTCCCCCGCCTCCATGTTTTGAGTGCCTACTGGATGCCAGGCCTTGTACTTGAAGGAAGCATGGGAGGATGACTAAAACATTGTTCCTCCTTTCCTGGAATCCACATTCCACAGGCCATCGAGTCTGCCCCCGGGACCCTTACAAATACACTGGAATGAATCGAATCTATTGTGCATTTCCTTCTGCAAAATTGTTGCTATATTATGCGTATCTGGTGAGTCTTCTTCAGCTTTTGGAGCAAGAACACAGCTGTCTGTATTACTGAATATATAGAAACGTTGGTTAGGTAGCAGGGAACTAGGTAACCATAGTTTTCCAAGCAAATGAATAGGTTAGCTAATCAAGTTAACTTCTCCGTGTTACTAATTCCACCACTGCAAATCCTTTTAGGATGATGTGAGGCATAAGGTTCATCTGAACACCTTTGGATTCTTCAAGAATGGGTACATGATGGTGAATGTCAGTAGCCTTTCAGTGAAGGAGCCTGAAGGAGCCACAGACAAGGACGCAACTGTAAGTGCCTTTCCAGGACATCTTTTCTGTTGCTTAGGTGAAAGCTCCACCCCATACGTAAATATGAAGTATCAGAATGTAGAGAAAATTAAACTTGTGAGCGGGCATCAGATAGTTTTATTCTTAACAGTTAAGTTGTAATTCTTGAATAATTTTAGTAACAACTGATCCTTCTTACAAAATGAATGCTGAGGAAACCAAGAGGTGGCCAGGCCAAAAGAGTCACCTTTCTGCTCTTGGAGTAATGAAGGTAAGGGCGCCCGGGCATCGTGTGGTTCTTTACTTCCGTTGTTTTTACCCCCTCTTAGATTGGATTCAGCCTAGACCGCACAAAGAATGACGGATTTTCTTCTTATCTGGTGAGCATCAAGTGCATGACCTGATCACTCCCTTCACTCGAACCCAAGACGCTGGGTGGAAACACCCTGCTTCCGTCAGTGCTGTTTTCTTGAGGTGGTAGCAGCTTTGACTTGCAAGCATCTCTGAGCACCCACAGTTGTGCTGTTTGAATGGAGTCTGGGCCACTTATTTGCTTAGTTCCTGAAAACGTTTTGTTCTTACTCCAGTGTGAATGAATAAGGTGGTGTGTAATTGGGTCTTCCTTTCTCAGGATGAAGATGTGAATTACTGTATTTTAAAGAAACAGTCTGCCTCTGTCACCCTTCTAATCCTAGACATCTCCAGAAGTGAGTAAGTAATTCTACTAATCCTTCAGTTCAACCCTAGAGTAAAGTTAGGGGGAGTTTGGTAGTTAAGTTACCATTTATTGTCTGCCGCATGCCAAATATTTTGCTGAGTGCTGGAGATTAAAAACAAGATGAGGAAGACAGAGGTCCAGTCCTGGAGGAACTTCTTGATGGATGAGGGAGACAGAAGAGCAATACAAATATCACAGCAAACTAGAGAAGTAGTAGAGCAGAGAGACTGAGGATTGCAGAAGAGAAGGGAAAGCTTCAGAGAAGTGTTGGTGCGACCACCCTTCTCATGAATAGACTTTACAGATGAGTAAGAAAGGGAAGAGCATTTTAGGCAAAGGGAACGTGATATACAAGCGCAGAGTGGCGTGCAATAGCGTGGTGTGTTCAGTGAAGTGAGTGCGTTGTCTGCATCCAGCTGAGGGGAAGAGAGGAAGGCTCCTCCCCGTTCAGTGCTAGACATGTGCCCCTTGGTACGAGTGATGGTGCCAGCTGAGGTTGCGTGTCCACTCAGGCATGGAAACTTGCTGGTTCCTCCTCAGGCGGGATGGGGCAAACAAAATTGCGGTCTGGTAAGCAGGGAGAAGGGAGGAAATGCATATTAGGCGGGCTACTAATGATGCTCACTGCCCCTTGCGTGCTCCCCACGGCTTCACTTTAACATCTTACTGGGGTTTTTTACCTCTTGTTCCTTTTCCCTTGTACACCAATTTGTTGAACACAGCACATACTTAGGGGGGAATGTGTACCTCAGAATTGTATGGTTGCTACGAACTTAAGCTTTAGAGTGAGACTGCCCAGGTCCTCGCCCAGCTGCTCACTGGCTTACTACTCTTGGGCAGGTTCTTTAACCTTTCTGAGCTTTCATTTCAACATCTGTAAAATGCGGATAATAGAATCTGCATCATAGGACATCAAGGGACTGCATGAGATGATGGATTTAGAGCTGGAAACAACACCTAACTTATAACACTTACTGGCCATAAGCATTACTTTGAACTCTTTTTCTTCTGTCTTGTTTGAATATAGAGTGCGAATAAGATCTCCACCAGAAGCTGGTACCCAGTTACCAAAGATCATCTTCAGCAAGGATGAGAAAGTCCTTGGTCAGAGCCAGGAGCCTGGTGTTAACGCTGTTTCAGCAGGGAGCCAGACTCAGAAAAAACAAGGTAAACTGTGAGGTAGAAGCGAGCATTTTCTTCACTACCCTGATGTGTAGATTCTGTTTTGTTCCTGAGTAAAAACACATACAATCTTAGCATTATTTTATTTTTGAGGTGATATAAAAATATGTAACAAAGAAAAATGTGGAAAATATGGGAGGAGAAATGTCATTTCTCCTTACTCCCTGTGTTAGAATTTTAGTAATTTATATTTCCTTCTAAACTTGTTTCCTAAGTCTAGAATATTTGATTTTTAAAACTCATACACGTTTATAATTTTATAAGCATCCTTGTTCACTCAACTTTTAAGTTATTTCATACTTATCAGATATCCCATTAAATGGATACTGTAATTTGCTCAGCCTTTCCCCTTAAAGAGACATATTTCAACCTTGATGCTATTATATTAAAACATTGCTACATCAGACATTGTTATTTGTAGATTTTTTTTCATATGTAGAACTTTCTTTAGGATGGGTTCCCAGAATTGGAATTTCTGGTTCAAAGGATATGGATACTTTTGAGAATATTGGTACATATTTTCATTCCTCTCCACATGAGTGGTGTGAATTTATACTCCTATTGGGAAATATATAAGAATAGTGCCCACGTCACCATGTCCTAGACAATACTGGGTTTTTGGTTTTGTTTTGTTTTTTAAATTCTAAAGTGAAAGGCAAAAAGGTATTCTTGATTTTGAAGTCACTTTTTTTTTTTTTAATTAATTTATTTCTGGCTGTGTTGGGTCTTCGTTTCTGTGCGAGGGCTTTCTCTAGTTGTGGCAAGCGGGGGCCATTCTTCATCGCGGTGCACAGGCCTCTCACTGTCGCGGCCTCTCTTGTTGCAGAGCACAGGCCCCAGATGCGCAGGCTCAGTGGTTGTGGCTCACGGGCCTAGTTGCTCCGCGGCGTGTGGGATCCTCCCAGACCAGGGCTCGAACCCGTGTCCCCTGCATTGGCAGGCAGATTCTCAACCACTGCGCCACCAGGGAAGCCCTGAAGTCACTCTTGTTACTGAGGCTGCTCTTTTCCTCCATGTGTTGATTAACCAATTTATATTTGTCATGTCTTTCATTAACCGTTAGGTTTATCTAATAATTTATCTGAGTGCTTTAAAGATAACTATTGATTGTATTATTTATGTGTCTTTTTCTCGGTTTGTCAAAATTCTAACCCAGATTAAAAGATGTGCAGGAATGTTACATTTGTGTGATGATGTAGTTTCACGTATGTATGTGCACCATCTCCTCCTCGTCCAGGTTCCTCAGGCTCACATAACCATTCCCTGGGCAGAAAATCTTCTTTTCCTTCTATTTTTTCTGAAACTCTCTCCCTTCCTGCAGGGAATTTGAGATGCTGTCTTCCTCACGAAGAGGGTCTTAAGTAAAAATAAGACACAGCTGCCTTCTCTGTTCATTGAAAGAAGTCATTAGCAATTTCTACACTCCTTGCTGTGGAAATAAAAATAATATGCTTTATGCTAATATTATTTCCTATTTTTCCATGTATATAAATAAATTTTATATATTATATATATATGTATTTTAAACAATGATCTGTTTTCAAATGTAATTACTTAGAAGATAAGGAAGTCATTCCACGTGGTATCTCTGACAGTAACATGCACTAGGTTATTTAGAGATGATTTCCCTCGTCTGTACTGAATATTATCATTTATTAGATTGCATTTATAATAGAACAGGTTGCCATTTGCGGCTTCTACAGCTCAGGAGTGTTTGGGGTTCTAAGCAGATGACATTTCACAAGATGGCACGTGGCCTCACCGTTTTGATTATTTCAATTATTTGATATTAGACGAGCTAGAGTCTCATAAAATGGTACTGTAATATACATATGAGCTGAATCATGCAATAATAACTCTTAAATGGTTCTGCTTCTAGACAGTGGAAAGTCTGAAAGAAGTACAGTGGATTCAAAGGTAAGAAATAACCTGACTTAAGCTCTCGGCTTTCCTGGGTGTAATATGTATGTCTGTGTATGTGTGTGCGTATAGGAATGTATATACATATGTATATATGTACACACACAGGTGCGCACACATACATCTGCATGCCTGATCTACAGGGGGTTGCTTTCTGTTTGGGGAGATAACTTAGGCACTCGGAAACAGTTTCAAAGTAAGACTGAGTGCTGAGCTATACAGCACTTACACGATAGAGGCTCAGATAGTGAGAGGAGAGGGAAGTGGGCTCGGCTCTCGGAGAGCCCTCTGGAGGGAGGCGTCACCAGGGCTTGAAGTTTGGTAGATTGTTTGGGGAAGAAGAGAGCGAAGGAGGTGAAGGCCATCATGAGCAAAGACCGGAAGTGGAGGTGAGCATGGCAGGTGCTGGGCACTGGCCTATTGGAAGTAAAAGCTACCTATTTGGGAGCAGAGAGAAGTGTCTTAGTTAACAGAGGGCTGGAAAGTTGAAGGCATCGATGCACAGAAAACAGGAAGTCATCGTGTGTTCTTGACAAGGATGGAATGTGATGCAGAAGGTGTTAAGGGAAGGTCATAGTTCTGAAGGAATGTGCAGGGTAGCCTTGGAGAGGGAGACAGTGAAACTAGAGGGACCAGGAGGAATGCTGTTGTGATAATACAGGTTTAGGGTGATGAGGATCTGAACTAGAGCAGAGCTTTGCAATCAGTCTGGGAGGTCATTTGGGGCTGGTGGGAGGGTAGGAGAAGAGGTAGATTTCTTTTTCCCTCCCCAGAAGTGTAGGAAGTAGAAATAGCAGAAGGAAAAACAGGAAAGTTTCGGTTTGGGATATCTTGATTTTTCAGTGATGGGACATCCAAATGGCGGTATTTTATTTTGTTTTATTTTAACAGCTTTATTGAAGTATAATTGATATATAATAAACTGCATATATTTAAAGTGACAATTGGATAAGTTTTGGCTTGTGTGTACACCTATGAAACCACCACCACAGCAAGAGAGTGAACATGTCCATCACCCCAAAGGTTTCTCCTGTCCCTTTGTCACCTTCCTGTCCCTAAGTAACAACTGATCTGTAACTATAGATTAGTTTTACAGAAGCTGCTATAAATGAATTATGCAATACCTACTCTTTTTTGTCTTCTCTCATTTAGCATAATTATTTTAGGTTCGCCCATGCTGTTCCATGGATCAGTAGTTCCTTCTTTTTGTTACTTACCTTCAGTCTGTCGTACTGGTGGCAGTTTGTAGATCATTTGAAGTCGGGGATGGAGCCCTGGTGCTGTGTCAGGGTGTGACCTGGGTTGGCATCCGTTGTCTAGCGGAAGCTTTAAGACTAGAGAGGTGTTCAGTAGTGAATAGGGGGTATTGAAGAGACAAGAGGTAGATGAGAAAAGGAAATGGGTAAAGGATTACCATTCTCTGTGAAAGGTAATTTCATACATCTTGAAAAAATGGTGAATTTCTTTTTCAGTGAGCTTTTGAAGAAAGCTTGGGTTTAAGAAAAGCATGTTTTGGAGTTTTAAAATTTTTATTTTTATTAGCATGCTTTTTCCACCAGTCTCATTCTAAAATAGGTCGTTAATGTCTTTTTTAGGCAACAGGAGAGAAATCCTTTTCTGTTCATAATAATGATGGGGCAGTTTCATTTCAGGTATGTATTCTCTTTCAGTCAAGCTTCGTAGAATTTCTCTCTACCATGTAAAAGGGTGAATTTTTATAGAAATTTTGAATTTAGGAGTAGTAATTTAGGTATGTGTCAGTCACTTGAATACAGTAGCTCTCTCCATAACAAACCTACAAGGTGGGTATTGTTACCCACCACTTATCAAATCATAAATCTCTGAGAGAGAATAACTCAGAGTGTTATGTTCAGTGTGAGTGAGAAGGCCCGGATTCCAACCCAGTTCTCCCTGGCTGTCCCCACACCTCTGCCTCTCCAATCCCATGCTGCCTCCCATTCAGAGTGTGTCAGAAACACAAACTTCTGTACCTGAAAGGACCATTGTGATCTTTTAGGGTGATGTTGTCATTTCAGAGATGAGTTCACTGAGCCTTAGAGGCCTGAGTGAGCTGCTCAGCTGTCACCATTGTTAACAGCACATGAGTGTTTATGGCAGCATCACAGCCCGTGTGTGGGGTCCGGGGGAGGACACTGGACTGGATTTCAGAGCACATGTGCTAGCTGGTGACCTTGGACAGCTCACTCAACTTCTGAACCTCGCTCTTGAATGATCTGAAAATGGAAAATGAGGGCGCGTGTCTCATAGGGTTGTTAGGTGTATCATTCTTCAAAAATAAAAGTGCTTTGTAAAGCACTATACAAATAATCTTTTATCATTAATTTGTAAGGATCACTGTCTCTTTCCTAACCAGTTTTCATTAATTGAGGTATAATTTGCTTAGAGGGAAATGCCCAGGTCTTACGTGTATGGTTCAATCAATTCTGACAACTGCATGCACCCACATAACCCACTCTCAAGATTCTCTGTATTTTTACCATCTCCGAAAGTCCCCCACCCCTGCCTCTGCTATTCTGATTTCTTTCACCATAGATTCTTTTGCCTATCTAACAATTTTTATATGTTCTTTTAAGTTTAGTGACCGTCGGTATTAACAGCTAACTGAGAGCTTTTGGGGCGCTCATCTGCTCTGAATCCTCAACAGCTTCCCTTCTGTCTCAGAGTAAAAGCCCAAGTCCTTCCACGTGGTCTGCAAACCTACATGGTCCAGCTGCTGTCAACTTTTTCGCCTCAGCTCCTGTTTCCTCCCCACCCCCTGCTTATTACTCTCTTCCAGCTACACAGGCCACCTTGCTGCTCCTAGAAAAGATCAGGCCTTGGGCTTCGCTCTAGCTGTACCTGCTGGAGGGACATTCATCCCTCAGAATCTGTGTGATCAATTTCTTCCTCCTTCAAGTCTCTGCTCAAATGTCACCTTTTCAACAAAGCTTCCTCCAATCGCCCTGTTTTAAATGCAGCACCCCCCGCCCCAACCCTGGCTCTGTTTTTTCCCTTAGTGCTTCTTTCCAACATACGGTATACTTGTACTTATTTACTGTATTTATTATCTGTCTCTCCCTTTAGAAGGTAGCCATAAGGGCAGGGATTTCTATCTGCTTTTTTTTTGCGTTATGCGGGCCTCTCACTGTTGTGGCCTCTCCCATTGCGGAGCACAGGCCCCGGACGTGCAGGCTCAGCGGCCGTGGCTCACGGGCCCAGCCGCTCTGCAGCATGCGGGATCCTCCCGGACCGGGGCACGAACCCACGTCCCCTGCATCGGCAGGCGGACTCTCAACCACTGTGCCACCAGGGGAGCCCTCTATCTGCTTTATTGCTGCTGTATATGAAATTCCTCATCTTGGGCCTGGCCCATAACAGGCTGCCCGTCAGTCATTATGGAGATGAATGAGTGAGTCAAACATCGTGCTAAGTACTTACATGTCATCATTATCTCAGTTCATCCTCCCAGCAGTCTGTGAATTAGGTACTGTTATTATTCTCCTTTTACAGATGAGGAAACTGAGGCTCAGAGAGGTTAAGTAACTTGCCCAATGGGAGGGTTCAAACCCAGGTTTGTCTGACTCCAAGGCCCATGTGTTTAATCACTTTGCTTTACTACCTTCTTAAGAAAATACAAAAGGTACTTTTCTGTCTTCTTTCCCTCACTTTAAAATGTTTGTTAATAAAATAAGTATTTTGAATGTTTCTTTTTTAAGTCACAAAAGGAAAGCGTCTATAGGATACACATTTGTCAGTTACTAGTGCTTTGTGTCAAGGTGAGTGCTGAGGGGAAAGCAGCATTTGTGGTGATTCAGAACAGTTGCTTCAAACAGCCAGTTCATAGGGTTCTTGGGATGCGTAGAACAGGCAGCACCCAGAATGGGCAGCTCGCTTTCTCCCTGGCTTCCCCTCTCCTTGTAAAGAAGCCGGCAGGTGGCTCCTTAGTGTTCTGCTACCCAGTGTCCTCCCAGTTTTGGACAGTACAGTCATTCTGAGCTTTTCTGCTCCATCCACAGAGGAGGTCTGATAGTTTATCGCTGGAAAGGGACTGTCAGGGCTTACCCCAACCCTAAAATTTTCATTTTTGCTTTATTTGTTTTGTTTTTTTCCCTTCAAGTGTCAGGTGTCTACTCTGATCCACCATGATGGTTCTATTGATTTTTTGTGTGTGTGTGTTCCGTGGGCCTTTCTCTGTTGTGGCCTCTCCCGTCGCGGAGCACAGGCTCTGGACGCGCAGGTTCAGCGGCCATGGCTCACGGGCCCAGCTGCTCTGCGGCATGTGGGATCTTCCCGGACCTGGGCACGAACTTGTGTTCCCTGCATCGGCAGGTGGACTCTCAACCACTGCACCACCAGGGAAGCCCCCTATTGATTTTTTTAAAAAATATTTTTTAGAAATTTCATGAGAGTCTTACTTTTGTAATTAAAATTACATGTTTAGAAAAGTTTTCTTTTTGTGGCTACCTTGGGTGGACGGGAATACATGCTCTCACTTTACAGTGAAGAGTTTGGGACATGGTTTAATGCTAATAATTTCAGCTTGAATAATTCTTGGTCTTTTCTTTTCATCTTCTTGTCAGATGTCTCTTTTTTCCCCCATTCTTTTAAATTTTGAGGTATAGTACCTATAGAACAGTGTATAGTACTTATGTTGAGTACAAGTAATTATAAATAATCACCTTTGTAACCATCACTTGGGACGAGAACTAGAACAGTGCCAACACCCCAGAGCCCCCTTGTGGCCCTCGTGCTCCTCTCAACTCTAGAGTAGCCCCTATCGTGAAAGATGTTATCATAACCATTTCCTCACTTTTCTTCATAGTTTACCACCTATATATGTAACCCTAATCAGTATATTTTAGGCTTTTAGTAAAATGTTCTCTGGAATTGATTAAAGTGTCACATTCTGTGATCTTTTTATATATATACATTTTTAAATTTACATTAAACTTCATTTGAATACATGAAATAATGTTGAAAGCAAAGAAAAATGTCTAAATGTAGAAAATGTAGCCTCTGTTACTGTTGTTTAAAATCATAGGGGTAAATTTTGATGAGGGAATACTGGTCCTTTACCTTTTCAAGTATCAGATGAACCTCCTTTCTTTCTCAGAAGTATTTTTTACCAAAGAGCAAAACAACAGTATGTTGGCTTGAAAACTAGAAAACTGTATCTTAGGTTAGCTCTGCAGACTTCTGCAAAAACCCATCACTGATGGATAGGTATGTGATAAAGCAAGTGTAGTAAACTGTTAATTGTAGGATCGAGGTAGTGGGTACATAGGTATTCACTGTATAATTCTGGTAACCTTTCTGTTAGCTTGAAAATTGTTATAACAAAATATTAGGAGGGTATCACAGAATAAGAAAATGTCTGTTTAGACTCTGCTCTGGGAGGGTTTGATTATCTAAGTAAGCAGTCTGCTTTCTTCTGTTCATGGTATTCACGATTTATTTCTAAGATTTAAAAATTTAGCTGAGGATTTGGGTACCCTTAAATTTTTTTCTTCTTCACTTTCAGTTTTTCTTTAACATCAGCACTGAAGACCAAGAAGGCCTCTACAGTCTTTATTTTCATAAATGCCCTGGAAGTGAAGTACGGTCTAACGACAAGTTTTCATTCAGCCTCGATGTGAGTACCATACAGAAACTCACATGTGGGTGTTGTCAGCCGTGTAAAATGGGAGACAGTTATTTCTTTAGGAGAGTAGTTTTAAGAACACTTAAGCCAGAGTAAGAGAAACAGGTGGCCAAAATAACATTCCTGCCAGTGGGCAGGATACTTCAGCAGAGGGTTCATAAAAAAGAAAATATAAAGCAATTTAGGGTGTGTTTACGCTTTCAGCCTTTGCATTAAGAATGTGGTTGTTATCTGCTGGTACTCACTTTCTGGAACTTCCATGAAACAGCTAAGATTCCAGATTGCTGAATATGGGATGATCTGTTTCTGAAAAGTAAAAATTAATGTCATGTTGGTTTCAGATCGAGATCACAGAGAAGAATCCTGACAGCTACCTCTCAGCGGGAGAAATTCCTCTCCCCAAATTATACATTTCTATGGCCTTTTTCTTTTTGCTGTCTGGGACCATCTGGATTCACATCCTTCGAAAACGACGGTAAATTATCACCTCCTTGAGCCCTTCATCCAAGAGCGTTCGGGGATTTATATAATTTCACCTTTTGCTGTCTTCTGAACCTGGAGGACTTGGCACTAGCGATCCTGTTCTCTCCAAAGGGCATGTTCCCCGAAACAAAGGGAGACCGTGCAGGAGCCTTGCCGCCTGGGAGGCCTTTGCATGCCTTGGTGTTTGTTCACTTCCCATTGCTTTGTTTAAAAAGCAAATCCAAATATTTCAGTAATACACAAGCAAACTAAAATGTATAAGCAAAACATTTCCATAGCGAGGACACTGGAGTCCAGGACTCAGAGTGAACACATTGGTCCCATTCAGGGGCTCTTTGTTCTTAAGAGATGAGTGACGACAGCCCAGTGCCTGGTGGGAGCATGGAGTTGCTGCTGAGCGCTGAAGGCCCCAGCGCAGAGCCTGGGCGGGGTAGATACTGACCTCCAGGGGATCATCACTCGAGAAAAGCTCTTCAGAGCCCACCTGCCTGACTCTTGGCCTTTCTTCTGAAATCCCTGAGGCTTTAACTTCCTGTTCTTGGTACTTGAGGGGAGCAGCAGCGTATGTATGCAGCTAGTGTTTGTGTCCCTCCCCCTACATGGAAAACAATACTAATTTTCAGTTAAAAAATAGTGTGAAGTGTTTGTTATAGTGTAAGGCCCATGAACTGTGTAAATGATGGTATGTGAATATGGTATTATAATATGGATTTAAATTCAGACAATAATTAAGCACCCCCAAGTACCAGATACCTCTTTCTCTGGAGCAGTGGGACAGATTGAGATCTCTTTAACCTCTGGTGGCCAGATTGTCTTCTAGTGGACATGTTCAGCTTGGGTACTGGGCCCTGCTGGATGTGGTTGCTGGTTCCTGTTTGTTATAAATCTTTTACATCTGCTGGATGGAACTGTGTCTTGTTTACTTGTGAAGAACCCGACATAATCATGTTTGGACTGGAGGTCAGGCAGCCATTAATAAGAAAAAAAGAATCCTACAAATTCAGGCTATAAAAGGTGGTTGGGGGGCGGCGTTTGGTTTGTTTTTTTTGTTGGTTTGTTTTTTTTGTTTGTTTTTTTTTGCGGTACACGGGCCTCTCACTGTTGTGGCCTCTCCCGTTGCGGAGCACAGGCTCCGGAGGTGCCGGCTCAGCGGCCATGGCTCACGGGCCCAGCCGCTCCGCGACATGTGGGATCTTCCCGGACCGGAGCACGAACCCGCGTCCCCTGCATCGGCAGGCGGACTCTCAACCGCTGCGCCACCAGGGAAGCCCTGCTTTGTTTTTTTTAAAGAAACTTTTGCTTTTGCCGTTATTAGAAAAGTAAGAACTAGGAGTCGGAGACCTGATTTCAGGTGTAAATGCTGTGACTCTTACTGCCTGTGTGCCTTCCTTCACTCTAAGCCTCTTTCTCCTCAGCTACAGAACTGGGACAGTCATAACTGCCCTGCCTTCCCCTCAAAGTCTTAGATCCTTAGTTTTCTTATGTGATTCCCCCTGAAATGATGTGTACGAGAGTGTTTTGCAGATCAGGGTGCTATGCAAAGATGAGGGACATACAAAATAGTTTAGCCAGACGTTCAGTGGTATTTTAATTTCCTTTTAGTTAGCGATGCAGCAGTCATTGTCACTGGTTCACTTATAAAATCATGGCAGCAGCTTAAAATCTGTGATTAAACGAGGCTGACCTACTTTGTACAACGTATTTTAAACTTCTTGTTGAAGTATAGCGTATATACAGAAACGTATCATTTCAGCCCTCTGCCCCATCCCTGTGTTTTTTTTGTTTTTTTTTTTTTTTGCGGTACGCAGGCCTCCCACTGCCGTGGCCTCTTCCTTTGCGGAGCACAGGCTCCGGACGCACAGGCCCAGCGGCCATGGCCCACGGGCCCAGCCGCTCCGCGGCACGTGGGATCCTCCCAGACTGGGGCACGAACCTGTGTCCCCTGCACCAGCAGGCAGACTCCCAACCACTGTGCCACCAGGGAAGCCCCCATCCCCGTGTTTTTCCAGGAGTCTCACAGACAGCCATGTGAGGCACGTCACACATGTGACTCCAGGGCTGCCAGCACATTTCAGAGACTTGTAGCCCCTTAGTACTGGAGGGAACTGAGAGCTTTTTTTGCCTCGTCTTATTGAGGCCTTGAGCGGGGAAGTGAGAGGCATGGCTAGCATCCCCCGACAGAGCTGGCCCTGGGACCCAGAGTGGCTTGCTGTGCCTTTGTGGTTCTGTTGTGGGCCCCAGAGCACGGGGAAGTGGGAAGGGAACGTGGGCAGCTGATCGGTTTGGTACCTGCCCTCTGCCCAGCCAGGCACTGAATGTCATAGCTCCTTGAGGCCATTGTTGGCCCATTTTCAGCAGAGGTTTCTGAGGCCTAGAGAGATGAAGGTCGTCAGGGTGGAACCCGCATGTGAGCCAGGTCGATGTGGCTCCCGAGATCTTTCCTTCATTCACATAACGGCCCAGCCATCAATGCTGTAACTTGGACTGCGAGTCTTGGTGGCCAGGGTGTGTGGTGAGCACAGCCCTTGACGGTTCTGCACTCTGGGTAAATCTCATTACTATTCAGGAGGGACAGACTACTCTGGCCTTGACTTCCCTTTCGACCTTCAAGTAGGTAGGCACTGGAGCAGGAAAGTACCAGGGAGGAAACCAGTCCGGAAACTGGGTATGCGTCAGCTCACGACACACCCTCCTTATCGTTCTGTGCAAGGCCCTCTCCTGTTTTATTTCCTGTCCCCTCTCCTGTTCCTTCCCCGCACGGCCAGCCACTCAGATGCGTTTAGTATGTGTTTTGGGGATATTTGTGTATTCTTGTAAACAAATAATGTTTATTGGTATTGCATGTATTTTTTTATATAAATTTATTTATTTAATTTATTTATTATTTTTGGCTGTGTTGGGTCTTTGTTGCAGCACGTGGGCTTTCTCTAGTTGCACCGAGCAGGGGCTCCTCTTTGTTGCAGTGCGCGGGCTTCTCGTTGCGGTAGCTTCTCTCGTTGCAGAGCATAGGCTCTAGGCGCACAGGCTTCAGTAGTTGTGGCACGCGGGCTTCAGTAGTTATGGCGTGCAGGCTCTAGAGCGCAGGCTCAGTAGTTGTGGCACACGGGCTTAGTTGCTCCATGGCATGTGGGATCTTCCCGGACCAGGGCTCGAACCCGTGTCCCCTGCATTGGCAGGCGGATTCTTAACCACTGTGCCACCAGGGAAGCCCTGCATGTATTTTTAATTTATATAAACTGTTCCATCTGTAGGTATTGTTTTTGTACATTTTTCACTCAGAATATCCTCTTTAAGATCTAGTCACAAGGCTGCGTGCACATCCAGTTCATTACTGTCCAGCTACTCCACGTCATCCACAGTGAGCGGCCCATTCCACTCACCCACCCCCTTAATGGTGGACCCCTAGGTTGTCTTCATTTCCCTGCTTCCCCATACTGTCATGATCCACCCTCCTTCCTGTCCCCGGAGGGGTCTGCAGCCTCTGAAGTACATTCTCGGAAGGAGGTGCCCTGGGTGTCGGGGAGCTCTCCTTTAATTTCGCTAAGTGCCACTGGTTGCCCGCCAGGATGCGTGCCTGTGCCGGCTTATGCTCCTACTACACGTGTGCCAACACTGACACCTTATGTTTTGCCAGTGTGACGGGTATAAACTGGTACCTCATTTTCTTCTGCATTTCTCTGAATATCAGTGATATGAATTATCTTAGCAGAGACATGTTAACCTTCTGGGTTTTCCCTCTGTGACTGCCTGTATTTGCATATTTTTCTGTGGGATTTTCTGTGTTTTTCTTGTTGCTTTGCATAAGTTCCTCACACATTCGGATCTCAATCCCTTGCATGTCTTAGGCATTGCAAATTTCTTCTCCCAGTTGAATTGTTGAGTAAGAATCTTTCATACTAATGGAGTCACAGCGCTCGAATTTTAGTCTTTGGGGCAGTGCTCCTTGGATCTTAAGAGGCCCATTCCTACTCCAAGATTACAAAATGTGTGTTTTATGCTTAGCAGACTCCACCTGGGCTGTAAGTAAGTGTGAAGCAGAGATCCAGCTTTCCTTATTTCTTATACAGGTTTGAGCTAATTTTTTCCCAATGTCAGTCATTAAGCAGGCTGTTCCTTTCCCACTGACTTGGTATCACCTTAACTATCAAGCTTCTGTACACACACGAATCTATTTATAAGCCTTCTAGTCTGTTATGTTGGTTTACTTGTCTGATGCGACACCCATTTCCCATTTTTCACTGCTGTGGCTTTGCAGAATGTCTTGATGTCCGAGAGTGGGAGTCCCCACTGTAGCTCTTACTCAAGTCTTTGTTTGCTTTCTTTAATAGAGTTTAAGACTTTTCTCCCTCATGGTTTTGTTTGTCTTATTAGGTTAATTCCTAGGTTGAGGAGGGAAGGGGTAGAGAGGAGTTGAATGCCTGGCAGCCCGAAGGTGGACTCGTGCCCGTAGGGGGAGGTGGGGCAGTGGGTGCTTTGCGCCACTGTCCTGGTATGTTTGGCAGGTTCCAGCTGTGAGGGGGAGAGAGGGGCGCAACCCCAGCGCTTTCTCTTTGACCAGCCCTGCTGCCTGGCTCCAAATCCTCCTCCCCGGGCTACAGATTTCCCCTGTAGCTGTACCTAATCACCTCTGCCTTCTTGGGGATTTCACGCCATTTTCATAGATCCATCTGCCTCATTCTTGCCTCTGCGGGCTTTCCAAGGTGGTTCCTGGAGAAGCAGCTGGCAGCCTGTTTAGATTTCCATCTTATCAGGCCTGGAAACCCATTGTGCATAACTCAGCTCCATTCACAGCATTGAATTATATAGTAGAGGTGACTTGGGACTCCATTCCAGGCCTTTTCTGCTGGCAGCAACCGCTTGTTTAAAAAGCTTCGTGTTTGTGGTTTGCTTAGATTATATTTACTGCCTCCTTATATGATGCCTGGAGCTTCACCTGTTCTTTGGGAGTATGAAATATTCCTTTAATTCTTTTCTCTCTGTTTTTACATAGGAATGATGTATTTAAAATTCACTGGTTGATGGCCGCCCTTCCTTTCACCAAGTCTCTTTCCTTGGTGTTCCACGCAGTACGTATTAGTATTTTGGGGTCATTTATGAAATGATGTACAATGCCTATACTGTCTGGAAAAATAAAGTAGAAGACAGGACACATCAAATAAGAGATGAAAGAATACCTTTGTCATGAAGCCTCCTTTGGTCTGGTAGGGACTGGTCATGGAGATAAATCATCACAATCTCCCTAATACTAGACTTGAGATCTTCAGACGTTACCTTCAGACTCAGAGTTTTCTCAGAACACTTGTTGGTGGGTTTTTTTTTTTTTTTTTTTTCCCAGTCATTTCTTGAGATTAGTGTGCCACCTGCTGAATTGTTTCCATGACTTCCTTTATTTTTCCAAATATTCCCTCCAGTTCCCGTTTGATATGAAGTTCAGTGTTAGGATACTTATTTGAGAGAAAACTGATGCTCTAAAGATTGAGGCATAAGAATTGAGCTTAAGCTTTGAATATTTAGTACTGATGCAGATTGAAATGAGCCTGCCCATGGGAGTAAGATCACAGCTTCCCTGATTTGTAGGCCTACGAGGTATCCATGGGTTATGCGTGAGGGTGACAGTCTCCAGACATGTGCACAAGATCCTACTGCACTTAGAAATATTGTCACAGAAAAAAAAAAAAAATATTGTCACAGAAAAAGTAATAATATAGCCAGTTACAATCTCAAGAAATGACAATTATTTGGATAATTTCCCATTTGGGTGTAAGGTAAAAGATTCTTTCTGGAACCATGTAGATAACGAATGATAAGATTCTCGAGTCACTTTCACATCTAGACAGCCACGTGCGGGAGAATGAAAGATGTATAAAGAAACTGATGTCAGCTTTGGGAGTCCTGCCTGGAAGCATTTGGGCCACTACTGAAGCTGGTCACTTTAGTTAAAATGCACTGGTGATTTCAGGTAGCTCTAAATTTACAGATTTTTTCCCAAAGATAACATAGTTGAAGCTAGGTGATCCCACGTAGATTTTTTTTACTGACTTTACTGACTGATTTATTATGTAAGCAGCAAGGCTATGAAAGGTAAAGCTCTTGACTGGGGCATTGAAAAGACCTGTGGCATTTGGAGGTCTTTTTTTTTTATTTGTTTTTTGGTGGTTTTATACGTCATTTTATCTTATTTTATTTTACCTGGGCTACGGCAGCGAAAACCTGGAATCCTAACCACCAGGGAACTCCCTTGGAGATTTTAAAGAAAAGAATAGGCATCCATTTGCCAGAGTGAATCACCTGCCTCAAGAGAGGGGCCCTGGGACTTCCCTGGTGGCCCAGTGCTTAAGACTCTGAGCTTCAAGTCGTGGGGGTGCAGGTTCGATCCCTGGTCGGGGACTAAGATCCCACATGCTGCGTGGCGCGGCCAGAAGGAGAGGGACCCGGACTAGGTGTTAGTGACGTGGAACCCTTGCGTCAAGTTCCTTGTCAGGACGCAGGCTTCCTGACATTTGTAGTGCGCTTACAGGCGTCACTGTGCGCCAGCAAGCTCAGTGTTACGGATTGGGAGCGGGTGTCCCCCATCATGGGGGCCTCTGGTGGCATTTCCTGTTCTGCTGTGTGTAAGGCTTGTAGTAGATGATCTTCCTGAAATGCACTTGTTTGATTGCAGATCGACTACCACTATATCTCCTCCCAGGGCTTCCCGATCGAAGGGTGGGCTGTGGTGTACTACATCACTCACCTGTAAGTATGCAGAGTGACACAGGAAGCACCCATCCTGCCAAGTGACTTGCCAGACAAGTTGGGGCAGCCGTGGTAGGACGAGACCTGCCCCACGTTGACTGGCCCTGCCCTCCCAGGGCAGCCTGCCGGATTCCTGCCAGGCCTGAGGCGTGTGGCGTGCAGTGGCTGTCCCGACCTGAGAGCTCGGGGCTGTCGACGTGCTCCTGCCGATCAGATAGTGGGGCGCGTAGCTAGCTAGCGTGTGCCTGAAAGCGCTCCTCACTTACGGTGAATTGCCTGAGTCTGGCCGCCTGTCTTTTGCCGGCAGTGCGTGAAATCATAGAACGAGCTGTACACTCCAACTCTCAGAGTGAGACGCTAAAGAGACCCGTTGGTGTCTGTTCATTTTTTCCCCTTGCAGCTTGAAAGGGGCCCTGCTGTTCATCACCATCGCACTCATTGGCACCGGCTGGGCTTTCATTAAGCACATCCTTTCTGACAAAGACAAAAAGATCTTCATGATCGTCATCCCGCTTCAGGTAAAGGAGCCCTAGTTCTGCTTGTCCTCGTTCTCTCTTGACACTTAGCTGGTCTCAGCTCCAGGCCTGCCTGGGAAGAGGGAGT
Organism: Phocoena sinus; assembly: GCF_008692025.1. Classification (NCBI taxonomy): domain Eukaryota; kingdom Metazoa; phylum Chordata; class Mammalia; order Artiodactyla; family Phocoenidae; genus Phocoena; species Phocoena sinus. The sequence continues at coordinate 6,136,704 of NC_045768.1, read as the reverse complement.
CACTTCTGGAAACCCCCGCTTCTGCCTCTGGGGTTGGAGGCTGGGCCTCTCTTTCTGAATTCTGACAGACCTGGACCTCAGGTCATTGCACGGGGGGTTGCTCCCCCATCTGCCGTCTTTAAGCCAGCATGTGAATAGGGAGCTGCTGAGAAATTAGGGAATCTGTTTGCCTTGTAACAAGATGGTCCTGTTAGCAAAGAAGCTTGGGTACACGGTGACTTGACCAACAAATTTTTTTCCCCCCGGCATGCCGCATGGCTTGCAGGATCTTAGTTCCCCACCCATGGCAGTGAAAGCGCAAAGTCCTAACCACTGGACCGCCAGGGAATTCCCAACAAATTATTTTAAAACTGAATGACATCAGTGAGTTTCCACACGGTAGACTATGAGACATTGGGGCAAACATTTATTAAATGCTTTATATGTTTGGGGCCCCGGACTGAGGCCAACTTTATAAAATTGTGAGCCCCTCAGGAGAGGAACCTTGTCTTATGTATAACAGTCTTATTGGATATAGAACCTGGACGTAAGGGACGCGTAATAAACAGAGAGGTCCTAGCAGAGATGCACAGCTCCTCAGCTCTGCTTGACCAGGGAGCTTCTATCTGATAAAGTTGTTCTCGTCAGCCAATCATTTTGGAGCACAGTGTAAGTGTGGCAGGTGAGGGTGGGAGAGGGACAACTTTCTGGGCACCCAGGTCGGCCTGCTCCACTCTGGTGATCAGCGGTTTGGCAATGCTTGCGGCAAAACCATCTTCACGGTCAATAATAAGGGGCACACACTAGTGCCAAGTGAATGGTACAGACCGGTTGCTGTAGGTTTCCAACAAGAGAGTATTCACCCCAGTTCGAATGATCTGGAAGAGCTCTATGGTGGGAATGAGCCTTGCCTAGGTTTTACGGTAAGACACATGACGGAGGCAAACATGACACGACTGTCTGGTGTACAGGAGGTGCTGAGGCGCTGGGCGGGTCTTGGCTGTTGAGCCACTGGGGCCACTTCTCTGCCGGGCTGAGTTCTCCAGCCTGCCAAGGTCTCAGAGCTCGGAGGCTGTGAGCCGGGGTGCTCCTCCCCTGCCGTCCTGCCCCACCTCGCCTTCCCTCTAGGAGCCGCTGCCTTCCCCTCCAGTTTGACTCTTTCTCACATAGCCTAAACTGTGATATAAGGGACACATCTTCCCAGCTTCCCCCCTTTTGTTCCCCACAAGGTTACGTGGCAGGTCACTCGGAGGAAAGGTGGCCATTTAAAAAACTAAATGTAAGGAAGTTATGAGTATTTAAATGTAAGGACTCGTCTGGGAAGTCCTTGAGCATCAGCCTTGGAAAGTTGAAACTGTTTCCTTTTGGTCACGGGGAGCCACTGTGCATTTCTGAGTAGGGAGTGATGATGTAAAAATGGAGTTTCGAGAACATTATTGGCGCTTGGTTCCACACCAGCACCTCTGGGAACATTTTGTGTCTGGTGTCAAGAGTGTGAACTAAGGACAAAACGGGATTAAGCATTTAAGCTGTCAGTTTCCCACTTTGTCTTCATGGACAGAGCCACAAATGCAGATGTTTAGGATGGACTGGGCTGCAGGAGGAACTCAGAGGCTGGGTGTCGGTGGGAGACTGAAATTTCAAGCTAATTTTTGCATTTGTATTCAGTGAATTATGGCTTCAGTAATGATTTAACTGATAAGTCCTAGATGGAAAGAGAAACTACCCTTCCCAAGTCATTGCACGACAGGTTTCACATTTTTGTAGAAGTGTGGAGAATTCCCTTTAGAGCAGTGAAGCAGAGTATATTGGACCATGGACTTCGCGTGGAGTACAGAGGTGGGATTCTGATCTCTGCTTTCATACCTAGTGATAATCTTCAAAAGACTATCTCATAAATTATGTCTCCCTTATGCTCAGTAGTGTCACAGTTTGTAAAATATTGCTCTCTCTGTTTAGCCAGCTGAGGGACTTTTCATAACATGCTAAGAGCTTAATGACAGGACCGAATGTACAAGGCACGTCCTTCACTTTGGAGATTGAAGCAGGCCGTGGACGCAGACGCACCTCTGTGGAGAACCAAGCCGCGTCCGCTGTGGGGACTCCTCGGGCATCTTCTCTCTCTCTGCCTGGGTTCTCCGGCAGGGCCGCTTCAGGGTAGCCAGACTTCTTATAAGACCGGGGCTCCAAAGGTGTGTGAGAGCCAGGCAGGGGCAGTGTCCTTTGTGTGACCTGCCTTGGAAGTGACATGTGTCAGTCACGGCCACCCTCTATTGGTCAGAGCAGTCGCAAGCTCGAGGAGGCACGGAGACTGCTTCTTGATTGGAGGGAAGCAATTATCTGCAAGAGCACATGGACCTGGAAACCGCGCTGTGGTCCCAGGTTGGGGTCTCTAGGTCCCGGTGCATCGGGGCTGCTCTTGTAAAGATCTGTCCATGCTTTGGGGCCTCAGCAACTTCTGTGTCCTGCAGGTCCTGGCAAACGTGGCCTATATCATCATAGAGTCCACCGAGGAGGGGACGACTGAGTATGGCTTGTGGAAGGATTCTCTGTTTCTGGTGGACCTGCTGTGCTGTGGAGCCATCCTCTTCCCGGTGGTATGGTGAGTGCCTGCGGGGAGGGAGGCCGCGTGTGCACCGTGGGCTTGTCTGTCCAGCCCGATGGCTGAACCCGCCGTTGCCAAACTGGTCAGAATCACACGGGGCATCTGTTTAAAAATGACAACTTCCTGGGCCCCAGACTCACCTGAATTAGTCTCCAGGGGCAGGACCTTGGAATTTGTGTCTCTTCCAGGTTCCCGGGTAGATCGTGATAGCGCTCATCTGGCACAGGCTTTTAGCAGTTCAGACACTAGAGAAGATTCTTGAGATGAGAACTTAGTAGCAACATAAAATAGCAGAATGAATTTAAAGGGAAGGGAGTTGAAGAAAGCCCATACACAGCCTCATCTTGCCAGATTGGGTAGAAAGTGCAGAAGTTTACTAACATAAAACCAGTGATAGTTCTCAGCTCATAAGCATTGCAGGTACCTTCAGGATGGTTTGCTTCACTCCTGGAAGTGGCAGGCTTTAGATGCGTATATGTGTCGTGCTTTGGTTGTGTGTGAAGACACGTTAGTGCCAAGTCAGTGGTTGATGAGAAAGAATGTCCTCCTGAGATCTTATCAAAGTGAAGGAAATTCTTGCTTCAGTAGGAAGCACTTAGAGGAAGAAGGGCTAACAAAAGTCAAACACTCGCCTTCATAATGACCTAGTTCTGTGGCCACTTGAAAGCAATCAGTTCTTTTAGAATAAAGTTTAAAAGTACAGATTTACCTACCTTTTATTAGAAGTGAGGTGTTCCACTCTGCAGTGCCCCATGCAGTGACTTAATATTTTTAGACTCCTGGGGTCGATCGGGTCATTCAGTTATTCTGATTATTTAGAACATGGTGCCAGTGGAGTGTAATCCTCATTCGGGCCAGTTATTTAGATTCCCTCTTAGCCCTAACTCTGTCATGCATCACATGTGTAGACGCATCAGTTTGGTAAATTGAGCTGCCAGCTGCCAGCATAGGAGAGAGAGCAGAGTGAGTTTCGTAATCTCCACAACCTCCCCGCATCCTGCGCAGGCTTCTGTAACAGGATGGCCAGCATTGTCTTCAGGTAGAAAGAGCATCTCATTAGGGAGCAGAGCCTCAGCCCCCACTGCCACATTTGCACAGTAACATAGAAAGGACCTGGGGGACTGGGGAAGCCCCAGATGCACTCGAGCTACAAGGGGCCATCTCCTGCCCTTTGTTAATTACAGCACTAAGGAGCAGATGCCAGATGGCAAGATTCTTCAAGGTAGACACTCTGAAAATTGCTGTAAAATGAAAAACTCAGGTGCTAGAGAGGTAATTGAAGAAACAGTATCAAAGTTTTTGTTAAACATTCAGATTCAGCCAGCTTTGGTTCAGTGTCAGCTTTGTGCCACTTAACTTCACATGTTGCGCCATTCAGTTCTCACAGGTGGGCAAACTGCAGAGGTTTTAGGAGAAATGACTTACTTACAGTTGAGTAGAGAGTGGGCAGCTGTGCCAGGACTGCAGCCTGGGTCTGTGAGACCCCAGCCCTCCTCCCCCTGTGCCATGTCTGCTTGTGCTGTGCCCTTCCTCCCACACAGTCCTTCCCTCGGTGCCTGAGAACTCTGCCTAGACTGCTGGCCTACAGCTTCTTTAAGAACGTTCACGTTCCCCTGTCTGACTGGTAATTAGTTACCAGCACCTCACAGCCAGAAAAGATTCCCTGGAGGTTGGCATTTTTTCAGCAAAGTTAGAAATCTCAGGTCGATGAAGTATCGAGTTTGCATGAAGCCTTGTGCTCGCAGCTCCTAGACCTAGACTTCAGAAGTCGGCCTGTGACCTTCTTATAGGGTCCATTCTCTCCAGGTAGCAGGTGAACTCACGGAGGCTCCGTTGTCCTAGCTGTGTTGCGGCGGGGGCGTAGCTGTGGGACTGAGAGATTAGGTAGGAGAAGATGAGGAGTGTTATTGTGTTTTGATCTTTCCCCTCACAGCCAGGTCTCTGCCAGGCGTTTTTGAGCCAGCAGAGGGCATCTTTAACCCTCAGGCTTGGGCGCCATAGATGCTGAAGGGTTGATTATCAACAATCATGTTGTCTAGGGAGAGTGCTCTAAAATCATCTAGTCCAGCCTTTTAAGTTTATAATCGAGAAATTCAAGGCCTCAAGTTACTAGTGCTGAAAATAGAGAGGAATGCAAATTTGTTAGCTAACTTTTTTGTTCTCCAAATGTTTATTTTTAGGTCAATCAGACATTTACAAGAAGCATCAGCAACAGATGGAAAAGGCAAGTTCCTTTTGGTGCTGGACAGCGTTCCCTAAAGCCACATGCCTGGGCACTGCTGAGCGTGGGGCAGGAAGGCCGGAGCTCAAGGGAGAGCCCCAGGGGCTTTGGAAGAGCAGCCCCGGGTTGTTTGCCGGTGAGGCAGGTGGGGAGCATTACTGAGAGCGGTTGTGTGAGGCCTGGAGGTGACTGCTTATCACCACTCGTGAGTGTGATCTTCACCTTCTCAGAGCTGAGTCAGGAGGAGAAAATGTTGTCTTGGAAGGACCAGATAACACTTCACTGTGAGAACAGGGGCTGTTATGGATTGGGAATGGCTATGTGTAAAGCATCCCTTCCTGCTGATTTAACACGCTTTCAAAATAGCTGTGTCAGTATTAATTCAAAGAGAGACTCATGCCAGAAAGAACCTCTGAAACTCTGATTTTTAAATGGTTGTGCCATTACAACCCTTTTGCATCTTCTTGATTTTCAAACCATGCCTCCTGAGTCTGAAAAGAAACCACATAGAAAATGTTTTGCATTTCTGGGCTTATTTGAATAATGTCCATGACGACAGGCTGCCTTGGGCCACGCGGGGATTTCAGGCCACAGCTGGTTGAGGAGGCACGCTCTCTCAGAGGTCCCGTCTGCCTCTGGATCCATGAAATCCCACACCCAGTGCTGGTAGTAATGTCCTTTAAGGCAGATTATTCATTTGTTCTTGTTAAATAAAATTTTGTTGCTGACCTGTTTTCTGATTGTAAAAGTAATGTAGGTTCGTTTTGGAAAATAGATAGTAGGTACAAATCTTCCTTCACCTTTGCTATACAGTTAATATCACATGATTTTCTTTAAATTGAATTAACCTGACTTCAAGGCTTCATACCAGTGTCAGGCACTATCCCGGCGTTCTTATTGAGAGCACAGTACTCGCTGGGGTATCTCCAGTTTGGGGTCCACAGTAGTTGCTGTCGGGATTCCTGCTGTCTGGGTCCGTGAAGTGCTCTTGCTGTGAGAAGCCTGGTGTGTGAGGGTCGTGCCAGGCTGGGAGCCCCGGTACTCAGATTCCAGGCTCCCAAGGTGCCCCCAGCTTCCCAGGTGGCCATAAGGCCACACTTGCAGAATGTGCCAACTCTCTTTCTAGTCCCAGGAAATAGCTTTTTTTTCCTCTCTCTCTCTCTTCCTTCAAAGGCCCTGGATTCCCTTCTCCCTCTGGAATGCCCTCTGGGATAGATTCTTTTTTACTTTTTTAAAAAATTTATTTATTATTTATTTTTGGCTGCGTTGGGTCTTCATCGCTGCACGCAGGCTTTCTCTAGTTGGCGAGCAGGGGCTACTCTTCGTTGCGGTGTGCGGGCTCTGTATTGCTGTGGCTTCTCTTATTGCGGAGCACGGGCTCCAGGCGCTGCGCCTTCAGTAGTTGTGGCTTATGGGCCCTAGAGCACAGGCTCAGTAGTTGTGGCACACGGGCTTAGTTGCTCCGCGGCATGTGGGATCTTCCCGGACCAGGGCTCAAACCCATGTCCCCTGCATTGGCAGGCGGATTCTTAACCACTGTGCCACCAGGGAACTCCTGGGATAGATTCTTTTCAGTGAGTTTAAGCTGGAACGTGGTCTGCAGAAATCTTTTGCTTTTAGCCTGGCTTTCTGAGTCACGGATCTCAGAGAGCCGTTCTGCCTTGGAGTGTGGGATAAAGGAAAGCTGCAAAAAATAAACTATGAATTCGAATCTTGATAAAGCACGACGCTGCCACAAACAGAAAGTAAAAACCCACCTTCTGGGAACTTATTGTTTGGGCATGTTCTTGCCTTTTTTTTTTTTTTCCTTCTTCTGTGCATGTTATATAAAAAGTTGGTTTTATTATTTCTGTAACTTAATGAATAGGTCTTTCTCTTATTTTAATATATTGAAATGAAACATTTTAACTTTTTCATCTTTTTACACTTCAGTAGTTCTGGGTTTCATTTTACTGACTGTTTGACTGAAAATGTTCAAAAATCCCAAGGGTAACGTTTTCCAGTTGATAAGTTTTATCTGTACTTTTCTTTTTTTTATTAATTAGTTTATTTGGCTGCGTCAGGTCTTTGTTGCGGCGCATGGGTTTCTCTCTAGCTGTGGTGCGTGGGCTCCAGAGCACGCAGGCTCAGTAGTTGTGGTGTGCGGGCTTAGTTGTCCCACGGTAGTTGAGGCACATGGGCTCTCTAGTTGTGTCATGTGGGCTCAGTAGTTGCAGTGTGCGGGCTTAGTTGCCCTGCAGCACATGAGATCTTAGTTTCCCGACCAGGGATCGAACCCGCGTACGCTGCGTTGAAAGGTAGATTCTTAACCGCTGGACCGCCAGAGAAGTCCTATCTGTACTTTTCTTCTTGGCTTCATCCTTACCCCTTTGTGAATTCCTCTGTTCCTTCCTCACCACTCCCTTCTCCCCTTCTCCATTGTTCTGATCCTCTGACACCTCTCTGCCTTCTCCACTTTGCTTTTAGAGGGCTTGGGGGCGACTGTGGTAATTAACTGTCTCTGTGACCATTTATTCCATGAGACATTGATTGTTGTTTAGTAAAGTGTCCGGCCTGTGGTGGACAGCACAGCAAGTGAAGCCCAAGATGGGGGGGTCACAGTTGTCCCCCAGCATCTGTAGTAAAGAGAAGCTTTATGGAACAGGAACGCTTTTGTCATCCCCTGGGGCATACAAGGCAGTTTCTTGTTTTTTCCACCAGGTGACAGCATGGGACCTCTTCAGCAGAGAGCGAATATGAAAACCGGAAGTCCTGCAGGCACACCGGGGCTTTCGTTCCACCGTTCTCGGGGACATACCATTAAGAAAGCACCCATGTGTCGTCAGCAGATATCACAAGCCCCTGAAAGAGGGACAGAGTTGATTAGAATAGGGTGTCTTCTCGATTCGTGCTCTTTCACTGAACTGGTTTAGGCGGTGGGGTGCTTTGGAGCCCATCCACGAACGCATATTTCACTCTGAACTTTGAAGAGTGGTTATGCTTGTGACCCTTCCAGAACCAGGGCAGCCACGTCCCCGCGGTTGGAGTCTCCCCTGCAGAGAACTCAGGGGCAGCACGCTGTGCTGGCACACCGTCCTCGGGCACGGCTGCTGAGCGGCTACGCCCTGCTCGGCTACCCCAGGACAGAGGTGAGGCAGCACGGGAGAGCTTGAGTGAGTGCACTGCCCACTGCCTGCTGGTCCTGGAATGTTGCGGGTGACCCTCTCTGCTCCTCAGTTCTCCCGGCCTGAGATCTAGCCCATCCTGGAGGCAGCTGACAGAGCAAAGGCCGTGGGCAGTAAAGCCTCCTGCGGGATTTGGAAGCTTTTGGCTGGATGGTTTTTCTTCTTAGTCTCATTATTCCACTGACTCATTACATGACCTTGACCGCGGCTTGGGCTTGAGAATGTCAGTTTAAGTGCAGTCGAGGCTGACTGATTGCAGGTGGGGAAAGGCTGTTTGCAGTTGTTCTCCCTGCACTTGGGATTCATATTGCTTTCTTTTCTTTTCTTTTTTCTTTTTTGATAGGTAAAAAGTGGATTTATTTAGAGAGAAACACACTCCACAGAGTGTGGGCCATCTCAGGAGGCGAGAGTGGCACCAGGGTACGGGGTTGTCAGTTTTTATAGGAGCGGATAATTTCATAGGTAATGAGTGGGAGGTGTGTTCCAGCTATTTGGGGGCAGGTAGCTTTCAAAGAATGTGGGTTTGGATTTGTTTACTTCTTTGTGTCTAGATTCCTTTTGACAGAAGCTGAGAAAGTATAAAGGAAAACATTAAGGGCGAAGCTGCCCACTGTCCTTAAGTCGTGTCTTTGTTTCTCCTGTCACACGTGGTGGCTTCTCTCAGGTGCCCTGTCATTTAGCGTCACTGCCGTGCCACTTCCTCTGAGAGGAGGCTTCGTTGAGTCTTCACAGGCACGCCCAGCTCTGCTGCGCTGTGTTTTGCCTTCCAGGAGTCACTGGCTGTTTCTTCCTTTGAGCCTGCACCCTTGTTCCCTTCTCTTCCTCCAGTGTCATTACCTCAGAGGACTGGATTGGGGAGACACACCATACATCCAACTAACAATCTCTGCTTCTGAGCATCTTCTTTTTTCCCCTTTTGTTTCTGAGGAAATTTCAGCGGAAGCCTTCTTCGGAATCTTAGCTTTCATGTGAGCTTCAAAAGCACTTAAACAAATGGTGATTGGCTCGTTGAAGAGGTTATGGAGGAAGGGCTTCATTCCCAGCTGCCGCTATGTTCTGAAAGTAGCTGTGGCCTTGAGACGGCAGCCGTTCTCAAGAGGGTCCTCAGGATCAGAACTTCTTTCATAATAAGACTTTAGCAGCCTTCTTTGCTGTTGATGTTTGCACTGATGGTGCGAAAGCAGAGGTGGGTAAAACAGCTGGCGCCTTAGCATGGTTCGGGACGGTGGCACCACACTGTTAGTGGCCGCTGCATTCTTCACTACCATCTACTTCCTGGGGGTGAAAAAGGCTCACTTCACTTAAGAATGACCTTGATGAATTAGGAGAAAGTACTAATGTTATTCAGTCTCGACCCTTGAATATTTGTCTTTACCATCCTGTGTGGGATGGGACGTACCCAGGAAGCACTTGTGCATTGTACCGGGCTGTGGTGGTCATCTTGAGGAAAAGTGTGTGTGCAGTTGTTTGAGTTGTGAGGCGAACTCTCTGCTTTCTCTCGGGACACTGTTTTTATTTGAAAGAATGATGACAGTCGAACTGTGTTTACTCAGACCCGGGCTTTTGACAAACATTTTCCTGAAAATGAACGAAGTGAATGTGTCACTTCATGAAAACAATTAAAAATATTTGCTGTCAGTGATCTAATTTTCACTTGAAAGCACAGATTTTAATTTGGGAAAACTTATAATCTACCACTGTAAGCTTGACGGCTTCCCAGTTCTTAACAGACACCTGGTGTGAGCAGGGGTGATATTAAACAAATGTGACTTTAAAAATATTTTATGATACAAGTTTCAGTATTTCAGAGATCTGCTTAACTCAATGAAACAATATTTTCTACCTGATCAGTGCATGTTACACAGTCATGCGTGAATAAAAGATCCATTCAGAGTCTAAGATGGACCAGTGGATTTTACTGTGACAGAGTGCGAAAGTTCATTGCTACAGGGACTTACCTGGTGGTGGAGTGGTTAAGAATCTGCCTGCCAATGCAGGGGACATGGGTCCGATCCCTGGTCCACGAAGATCTCACGTGCCACAGAGCAACTAAGCCCGTGTACCACAACTACCAAGCCTGCGCTCTGGAGCCGGCAAGCCACAACTGCTGAAGCCCACGCGCCACAACTACTGAGCCCATGTGCCGCAACTACTGAGCCCGTGTGCTGCAGCTGCTGAAGCCTGTGCACCTAGAGCCCATGCTCCACAGCAGGAGAGGCCACTGCAATGAGAAGCCCGCGACCCTGCTCACCACAGCTAGAGAAAGCCCGTCTGCAGCAACAAAGACCCAACACAGCCAAAAATTTAAAAAGAAAATTTTTTTAATTAAAAAAACCCAGTAATCTAAAAAAGAAAAGAAAGTTCATTGCTACAGTTTCAGATTCCCTACCTCACCTATCTTTAAGAAGCTACCATTTGTCAAGCTTTAATGCAGAATCAAAGACGACTGTTCACAGTTCTCTGAGAAGGCCGACATCTGATTAGGCCCTATTTTCTTTAGAGACTTCAACCAAAACACTCCCTCACTCCAGATTTGAAGGCAGAAGCAGATACAAGAATCCAGTTGTGTTCTATTAAGCCAGACGTTACAGGAATTTACAAAAATGGAAAACAGTTTCACTCTTCTCATGAAATTTTTTTGAAAGTTATTTTTTAATAAGGAAAACATTGTTTATATTAACATGTAATGGATTATTTGTTTTTGTTACTTTTAAATGAATTATTAAATGTTTTTGAAATTTTTTTCGATTTCTAATATGGTAAGTATTGGTAGGCTCTACCCACATCAACAAAAGCTCTTTGTGGTCCTCAGTAATTTTTTTAAAGTGTGAAGGGGTCCTGGGCTTCCCTGGTGGCGCAGTGGTTGAGAGTCCGCCTGCTGATGCAGGGGACGCGGCTTCGTGCCCCGGTCTGGGAGGATCCCACATGCCGTGGAGCGGCTGGGCCTGTGAGCCATGGCCGCTGAGCCTGCACGTCCAGAGCCTGTGCTCCACAACGGGAGAGGCCACAACAGTGAGAGGCCTGCGTACCGCAAAAAAAAAAAAAAGTGTGAAGGGGTCCTGACATTGAAAGTTTGAGAAACGTGTGTTAGGGACAAGGCTTCTTGAGTCTGGTGGTCACGATGACCGTGAAGGGGAGTGAAAAGCCTGCCTGGTTCTCTTCTCCTGTGCCTACTTGAGCCCGTTTCAGACTTACTTGGCCATATTCTATGACTATTTAAGATGTCTGTTCATTCTGGGCAACTCACAGGGGGGAAAAATGTTTCATTTGGATGTATTCATATAAACAGGCCTAATGAAAAACCCACTGATGAGAAAGGAAGAGAAATACCCCTGTCTGTTTTTATAGATAAAGCCTTATTGGAACACAGCTGTGCAGTGTGTATGCCTGTGGTTTGTGGCTGCTTTTGCGCTGAGGTGGCAGAGATTCCCCGGCCCGCAAGGCCAGACGCCTACTCTCCAGGCCTGCATAGAAACAGTTTGCCGGCTCCTGGCTGTTGTACTGTTGTAGACATTTAAGAGATACCATTTTAAAAACCGTACTTACAGTGTAGTGCTGTTGACTGACTTCATTTATACTGAGCACTTTGAAAACTATTAAGCTCACATAGATGTAAGAAATCACTGCTTTTACGTATTTGCCGAACTCCAACTTTTGTATCCAGCACTGTGTTCTTTGTTGTTTGATTGGAAAAATAGCTTTTGCATCTTCATCTGCTCTGGTGTTTACCTGACCTGTTTACTCTAATGGGAATTGGTACTTTTCTTTAACTAGCAAGATGGCTTTTCGCATGGATCTCCTCTGTTTACCAGCAGGGCTTTGGGTTGTACCCTTCCGCCTGGCCCATGTGAGTAAGCACCTTTTCCTGATTTCAGTTCCTGGTTATAATTCCAGGTTTGTCCAAGTGGAAACTAAGGTAGCCCCAGATGCACTGATGCTCTAGGCACTGAGGACTGTGATTAGGTTAAACTTGGAGACTCTGGGTCAAAAGCCTGGAGGGGAAGAAGGAGGGCAGGAGAAGGGGGAGCCTCCCGGCTGCACATCTGGCGTGATTCCATCTCTCGGCATGGGGCTGGGGCGGGAGGTGAGGGTTGGGGGCGGTGCTCTAGGACGGGGTGCGGCCTGGGCAAGGCTGATTTCCTCCAGAACTGCCTGCCGTCTGCTAGTGTCTGCCCCACTGTGGAGTGTAGTCTGTTGGGCTCCTGGCTGTGGAGCGCTGTTTCCTGATGATAGGAGAGAAGAGGCAGAAAAAATGAGATTCCCTTTATCCGGTCCCTCAGAAGATGTTCATGCTTCCTTTTGTCCGTATGTAGCTAGAGCATGTACTTGTAAATCCACCTCTGTGCCAGCAGTCTGACGCATACCACGGGAACACTGTAACAGTCCTCGGCTCCAGAAGGGTGGAGTGTTAGGCAGACCACTTTCTCTCCGGCAGTGTGATAGAAGTACTCATAAAACCTCCTACCTCTCTTAAGGCTTGAGGTGAGGGGGCATATGTCGAACTCTCAAAAGGATTCTGTCCTGTGCTCAGGGCCACTTCACTGAAGTGTGTGGCGACCCTCTGACTCTGATGTTCTTCCCATGGCATCCGGGAGTGCCTTACCCTGGCGTGTGCCACCAGGCACTTCAGGTGCAGGTAGGGGGTGCATGGCCTTCAGCAAATTTTCAAACAAATCTGTGACCCTAGGAGGGGTGAAAACCATAGCGAAGTAGACTGTCATGAAGAGAGAATGAGAGAAAAAAGTGTATTTTATGAGACTGGCTTAATACAGTGATTTTTAATTTTTTTTTAAATTTTATTTATTTGTTTATTTTTGGCTGCGTTGGGTCTTCATTGCTGCGCGCGGGCTTTCTCTAGTTGCAGCAAGCAGGGACTACTCTTCATTGCGGTGCGCAGGCTTCTCACTGCGCTGTCTTCTCTTGCTGCAGAGCACGGGCTCTAGGCGCGTGGGCTTCAGTAGTTGTGGCACGTGGGCTCAGTAGTTGTGGCTTGCGGGCTTAATTGCTCTGTGGCATGTGGGATCTTCCTGGACCAGGGCTCGAACCCATGTCCCCTGCATTGGCAGGCGGATTCTTAAGCACTGCGCCACCAGGGAAGCCCAGTGATTTTTAATTTCTTTAAACACCAAAACCTTCTCATTACTTGCCCTCCGCAGATCACACAAAATTCCTTCAATGTCGTGAACCTAATCACAGCTTCTAATCAACATTTTGAAATAATCATTTAGCCAGTGATACCTCCCTGAGTTCGTATAATCTACAACCAAAAGCAAAGGGGCCCCTCGTGTCCTGAGGCTGAGAACCACCCTTATCATGGTCACATTACCAGTTTTTTATTAGGCCTTTAAAACATTGGGAGCCTAACTGCCTGAGGAGTCCCTCCCTTGGCCACCCAGCGGGCCTGGTCAGTAATCTGGGTTGGCGGCCCACCTTGGCTCCGGGCGTGGTTCTCTGTCTAGGGTTGTCAGCATGCATTTGACCCTGAGAGTCTCGAGACAGACACAGTTGAAAGCAGCTCTTCTCCATCACTGCAGTACTCAGGGAGGTCCGGTTCTCTTATTGAGAAGGTGCTGTCCGCTGTTAACCAGCTGTGTCTTTAAGCAGTGGGATGTCTGACTTCCTCACAGCCACGGACTGAATCTGTGCAGTGGGCGGCCCTGGGGCTGAGGGAGTCCCAGGCACTCTACTCAGCTCAGCTCATTGCGGACTTCCAGAGACGGGACGTGATGGGAGGGGCTGACAGGAGCCGAGTCTGAGATCAGCTTGGCCCTGAGGACCCCTCCTCTAGCGGGGCCTTTGGTGTGGTTCTGGAGTATAAGGGAAGCAAAAGGCAGAAATTTGCTTGACTTGACAGTGCACGTCTTCATAGAATTACTTTCCTCGTGTGGGATGGCCATCAGCCGCTCTCTTGGGCCATTCTTGTTTCTTTCTTTTTATTAGTCATTTAAGATAAAAATTTGCTTACAGTAAGATGCACAGTCATTAACTGTTCAGTTCATGACTTTTGACCACTCCTGGGTCATTGATTTAAGTATATATTGGAAATGTATTTTGAACCACCTTTCACACAACCCTCAACAGTTTGAAGGTCAAAGAGTTTCCTTCTCTAAGTAGTTCTTCTTGTATTAGCGCACCCTTCCTTGTACTTGCTGATACCTTCTCTGCGAGATGCGTTAGTGGAATCTCTTCTTAGTGGAGGCCATAGGGCACCCCATGAGCTGATCACTCCCCAGAAAGGACCCTTTCAGAACAGTGGGGTCCCAGGTCAGTGTGTGGCCTGGCTTTCAGGTCTGTGCTTGACCGTGAACAGGGGAAGCAGCCCTGTCCCCCGTACAGAGTGGGCCTGAGCCCGATGCTGAAGCAGGTTGTGGAAATGGTACTACTGAGAGTGAGTCAGAGTGAGTCTCCTGCCGTCCAGGCTTTGCCATCACACTCATTTCTTTAATTTTTGTGCTTGACTCAAAATTCCCTCTGAAGCGTGGCAGGGAGGAAGCAGGAGAAAAAGGTGATGGGTAGGTGAGGATGTTTTTAAGCCCTAAGGCTTTCCTTACTCCCGGGGAAGGATTTTCACCCTTTAAGTGGCTGTCGTGGGCCTTTGCCTCTGTGTCCCATGGATCATCCAGTATTGACGCCTCAATACTGGATTGCTGGCAGCTCCTGGGCATTGCCCACACTCTGAGCCACCATCACATCCCTGAGCTGCCAGTGGATTACAAAGCTATGGATTGCCTTTCTCTTAGCACAAAGTGTAGGTGTTAAGAGCTTGGTCCTTGGAGGGAGGGACTTGGGTTTGAGCACTGGCCTCCCCACTTACAAGCTATGTGACCTTGGTAATTTACTAAACAACTTCAGGCCTGAGTCCTTCATCTGTGAGGCAGTGGTAACAATGCCTCTTCCCTCATAGAGGATGTGGTGAGGATTACATGAGATGAAGCATGAGGGGTGCCCAGGCAGATGTCTGGTGCGTGGTTACTACTCAATAGATGTGACCACCAGCACTATTGTTCTTTTCATTGTCACAGTTCCGAGACCACCCAGGGAAGACCACTGGGGAGGAAGGGACGACCTGCCTTCTTGCCAGCCTGTTTAGTTACCCATTGGTGTAAAGAGGAAAGGTGAAAGTCTAGGGAGGGTGTGGTGTTTCCTCTAGGTCGGGCGCATTTGCTCTTTTGCTACTGCATCAGAGAACTGACTTGTTAAGTATATGAGAACCTGGGTTCTTCCTGCCTCGTGGGCACTTGTTCTGTGCTCATCAGTAAAAAGCACTTGCCAAAACCCAGAGTCATGGCTGTTTTCCTGAGAGTGAGTGGGAGGAAGAGGAATCCATGAGAGGTCAGCCTTGTAGGAGCTCCTGAAGCAGGTGGACCTGCTCCCTCCCTGCCCCCAATCCCTGCCCTTCCCCGTTCCCTGGGAGGCTTTTCAAAATCCTTATAGCCAGGCCCAATTGCAGAAGAATCAGGGGCAAGCTGGGCATCTGTCCTTAAATAAAGCTCTCCAGATGATTCTGGTGCTCACCGGTTAAGAGCCATTGCCATAAAGAAATTCTAACCCACCACTAAGACATTCTCCTCTAAAGGAGACTGATGCCCAGAGAAGGAAGTGGCAGGCCAGGCTAGGGCACACTGAGCTACGATGGTGCAGCGACCAGAATTCGGGTCTCCTGGCTCCTTCCGAGGTATTTTTCCTCTCATCTTGCTCATTCTTTTACCATATTTGCTGTTCCTCGTGGTGGGATCAAAAATAGCCAGCCCAGACGTGGTGAGCCTCACTCCCTTGGGAGACCAGCCCTGCCGTGGTCCAGTAAGCCGCAGGCCTTCGGCGCTCTTAGCTGCAGGGAAAGCTTTTTTGGAAGAAAAGCAAGGGGAGGCTTGGGCTTCCAGGCTGCGACGTGCTGCATCACTGCCCATTGCAGGACACTGGTGAGGTTGCACCCTCGGAGCTGGTTCCTCCTCTGCTCAGCGTGCTGACTCCGCATGTGCACAGGGCAGCCCTGCTTCCAGGAGAGCCCAGGGCCACCACTTGTTCCCGTTTCACTTACTAGAGCCTGGACTCCTGCCAGATGTGGCAGCCACCACAACACATCTGGTATTGGAAAACAATAAACAGTTGACCCTTGAACAGCGCGGGGCTTGGGGCAGTCGAACCCTCTGCGCAGTCGAAAATCGGTGAGTATAACAGTCACCGCTGTTCTTCCGTATCTGCATTCCACAAACCACGGGTCCCCTAGTACTGTAGTATTTACAGCTGGGGGAGAAAATCCACGTCAGGGTGGACCTGAGCAGTTCAAATCCGTGTTGTTCAAGGATCAGCTGTAATCCTAATACAGTCCTAATGCTGTAACATCAGACGTTCATCTGGTGCTTACTGTGTGCTGTTTGTCTTCCACGTACCGTGTCAATCAATTCCTCCAACCAACCCTAGTGGTAGGTGGTGTTATTCTTGTTTTACAGATGAAGGAACTGAGGCTCAGAGAAGTTAGGTGAATTATCTGAGGTCACACAGCCAGTAAACAGCACAGTTGGAATTAGAACCCAAAATGTTCAGATGTGCAGGGCCTACGCTGTTACTCACAACAATAAGTGAGCTTGCTTCTTGCCTTCACAGCCGTGGCTGTGACTGGAACACCCATGTGGGACCCGGGAGCCTGATCCCACGAGCAGCAGACTTGCAAACGGATGTCTTTCTTGTGACTGGAAATGATGTCTGTCGTGACTGTTGGGTTTCGGGATCAACCCTGAGCCCTGCGTGTTGTGGCTACATTTCTTAAGAGTCAACACCGGTTGTTCCCGAGGTCCGTTTATCTGTTCTAGCACGTGTCCTGGGATGGCGCAGCATCGGTGCCTGTGCTGACGTTTCCTCGTGTTGCCTGGACGTCATGTGCAGGCTTATTTTTTGAGTGCTTCCTGGCCTGCCTGACTTCTCGGAGTGTCTGACAGGCAGCCGTGGTGGTGCAGATCGCAGGGGGATGGGAGAGGCCTCCCCACCTTCCTCTGATCCCATGGAGACCTGCGGTGACCTGACCCCTCTGCTTCCTCTCAGTCAGCCCTCCCTCTGCCCCTGATTTGCTTTCCTGTGATGGCGGGGGGCTCAGACTTCACCTGAAGAATTCTCTCTGGTACTCTCAACTTCATCCCACCCCTCCCCCAGCCACTAAGACAGGATCCACCTTGTTCCCTGGCCCGCCACTGCTCTGCCCTGTCAGACAGATCCCTTGCCACTTCGAGGAACCTCTACAAATTCAAGGTTTTTTTTTTTTTTTTTAATCTTTATTGGAGTATAATTGCTTTACAATGTTGTGTTAGTTTCTGCTTTATAACAAAGTGAATCAGTTATACATATGTTCCCATATCTCTTCCCTCTTGCGTCTCCCTCCCTCCCACCCTCCCTATTCCACCCCTCCAGGCGGTCACAAAGCACCAAGCTGATCTCCCTGTGCTATGCGGCTGCTTCCCACTAGCTATCCATCTTACGTTTGGTAGTGTATATATGTCCATGCCTCTCTCTCGCTTTGTCACAACTTACCCTTCCCCCTCCCCATATCCTCAAGTCCATTCTCTAGTAGGTCTGTGTCTTTATTCCTGTCTTACCCCTAGGTTCTTCATGACATTTTTTTTTTCTTAAATTCCATATATACGTGTTAGCATATGGTATTTGTCTTTCTCTTTCTGACTTACTTCACTCTTTATGACAGACTCTAGGTCTATCCACCTCATTACAAATAGCTCAGTTTCGTTTCTTTTTATGGCTGAGTAATATTCCATTGTATATATGTGCCACATCTTCTTTATCCATTCATCCGATGATGGACACTTAGGTTTTTTCCATCTCCGGGCTATTGTAAATAGAGCTGCAATGAACATTTTGGTTCATGACTCTTCTTTTTTTTTTTTTTTTTTGCGGTACGCGGGCCTCTCACTGTTGTGGCCTCTCCCGTTGCGGAGCACAGGCTCCGGACACGCAGGCTCAGCAGCCGTGGCTCACGGGCGCAGCTGCTCCACGGCATGTGGGATCTTCCCGGACCAGGGCACGAACCCGTGTCCCCTGCATCGGCAGGCAGACTCAACCACTGTGCCATCAGGGAAGCCCCATGACTCTTCTTGAATTATGGTTTTCTCAGGGTATATGCCCAGTAGTGGGATTGCTGGGTCATATGGTAGTTCTATTTGTAGTTTTTTAAGGAACCTCCATACTGTTCTCCATAGTGGCTGAACCAATTCACATTCCCACCAGCAGTGCAAGAGTGTTCCCTTTTCTCCACACCCTCTCCAGCGTTTATTGTTTCTGGATTTTTTGATGATGGCCATTCAGGCAGGAATGTACCGTGGAGAAAGGACAGCGTCTTCAGTAAGTGGTGCTGGGAAAACTGGACAGGTACGTGTAAAAGAATGAGATTAGATCACTCCCTAACACCATACACAAAAATAAGCTCAAAATGGATTAAAGACCTAAATGTAAGGCCAGACACTATCAAACTCTTAGAGGAAAACATAGGCAGAACACTCTATGACATACATCACAGCAAGATCCTTTTTGACCCACCTCCTAGAGAAATGGAAATAAAAACAAATAAACAAATGGGACCTAATGAAACTTAAAAGCTTTTGCACAGCAAAGGAAACCATAAACAACATGAAAAGACAACCCTCAGAATGGGAGAAAATATGTGCAAATGAAGCAACTGACAAAGGATTAATCTCCAAAATTTACAAGCAGCTCAATAACAAAAAAACAAACAACCCGATCCAGAAATGGGCAGAAGACCTAAATAGACATTTCTCCAAAGAAGATACACTGCCAACAAACACATGAAAGGATGCTCAACATCACTAATCATTAGAGAAATGCAAATCAAAACTATAATGAGGTGTCAAATTCAAGGTTTTTGACCTTAGTGGGGCTCTCCTTCTTCTTCTTCTTTTTTTTTTTTTTTTTGTGGCTGCACTGCACAGCTTGTGGGATCTTAGTTCCGCGACCAGGGATTGAGCCCCGGCCCTCGGCAGTGGAAGTGCCGAGTCCTAACCACTGGACCGCCAGGGAAGTCCCTGGACTCTTATTCTTGACTCTTCCATCTTTTCTCCAGAGAGATTATTCCAAAATGTAGATGTGATTCAGGCTTTGCCCTGCTTGAGATGCTTCAGAGGCTCCCTGGGGCCTTGGCATCAACGAGGAGAGCAGCTCGAGGTCTGCGTCTGACTGCGTTTTGGGCTTTGTCCTCAGCCCAGCCGTGTCCCTAGCCTCTCCGCAGTCCACCTGCGCTGAGCTGCTTTCTCTGCACCGAGACGTGATACCGGCATCTCCAAACCTTGGTATATGCTCTTCCCCAACGTTCTCTCTGCTCGGCCTCTCCACTCTCGCTCCCTCCTGAGCCCCCGTCAGGCCTCTGCTTGGACACCACCTCCTTTGGGAATCCTGTCTTTCCTCCCTATCCCCTTAGTCTGAGTTGGGAGCCCTTCGGTTGGGCGTGGCCATGGCAACCATGCATATCCCAGCACAGCACTGTGAAATCCAGGAATAGAAACATGCTGCTTCTCTCTGCTGGGCTGATGTTCCTTGTTGAAGCAAAGGCAGGGAGATTCATTTGCCAGGATTTATTTCAGCAAGCAAAATTCAGAAGAGACTTGGAAAGCATTTTTATTGTCTAAATGGTCTGGTTGTTGGTGCTGTTTTTTGTCAGTTATTCACAAAGAAGAGGATTGAACGTCCAAATCCAAGACCGATTTGCTTGTTGGGAAGGGGCCCAGTTCTCGTAGGCCACCTGGTTTTATGGGGCAGAGTGCAGGAGCAACTGGCCATGTCGCTGACTGCCGCCAGTGTGAGCAGAGACTCAGACGCAGAGAGGAACACAGAAGGAACCCTGGTTCATGCAAACGTGCAGAGTTTGAAATCTGGTGACGTAGTTATCCGACACTTCTCAGTTTTAACATCTTGACCTCGTGAAGCCTCTCCTGTCCCCCAGGCGGGGAGGAGAACCTGACCCCACACCCGCACCGCCCAGTACTCTGTGCGCTTAGCATTGTGAGTGGATGGCCAGTGATCCAGTGCCTCTCCTTCCCTAAGGGATGGCAGCCACCCCTGGGGCAGGCGCCGTGGTCACTGCTGCATCCAGGGACCTGGCCCAGAGTCAGAGTAGATGAAGAAGGACGGAGAACCAGAGAGATTTAATTTAAAAAATAGCAAGACTGCCAGAGGGGTTGCTAGATAAGAAAGCTTTTGCTGATCTGCCTGCTTCATTTAGCTTCTTCAGGTGTTACCTGAGTGCATGAGTCCATCACAGCTCTATATGTGGGTATTATAGCCTCTCGATTTGGGGAGTTAGAATTTCTCAGATTTTCTGAACCTTCTCTCATTGACACACTCAGTTTCTCAGAGCGGATTCTTGCAGATACTGTTAGTTGATAATCACCTTGAAGATTAGTTCAGGATTCCAGGAATCCTAAGCTTGACTGCCCCCCGACTAATCGTGAGCCAGAGGAGGGAGACGGAAGGAAGTCGCTCCTTCACCACCCACAGTTCCATTCCTAAAGGGAACCAGGAATTAAACGTTACTGAGCAAAATTAATTTGCCTCCTGCAGGGAGGTTTATGATGAATGAAAGGATTGCTGATCGGGGAGGGAGCCAGGCTACCCTCTGTGGTCATCAGTATTTCATGGCCATTGGAGGTGGCAGGAAGTTAGCTGTCCTGGCTCCCTGACCTTGAGCAATCTTGAAGGTAGGGCAAAGCTGGGGAGGTTGTATTTAAAGGGCTCTGTTACAAGACACTTAGTGAAAACCTAAGTGAAATTTGCAAGACGCACCCATGGGTTAATTGAATTTATACCCTCAGTTAGCTGGAGGCTCCCCTGGATGGGGCTCAGGGACCCATCTGGGACTGGTCCTATTGGGGGGTGCAGCCCTGTAACCACAGTGGCAGAGCTGAAATGTTTAATGATGGCTTTGGGGGTGGCGGGGGAAGAGTCCTGATTGGTAGTGTCTGCCGATTTCTGTGGTGTCGCTGTATTCTCAGCATGGCTGTTTAAAGCTTCTGAACGTGGAGTGGAGAGGTGCACTGGTTTACTGGAGCTGGGAGTCCCAGCATGTTGCCGCCACAGCTCCCAGATTCTTCCTGGTGACTGGGGGAGACCCTGCCAAACTGCATTTCCAGAAATACAGATGTGCCCCCGACCCCTTGGGCGGTACCCATGTGCATTAGACTTGGCCTCTTGACTGAGAGGGTACCTGAATATGATGGGCTTTAAGAATGAGGAAAGAAGTAGCCTCTCATTTTGTTCTTTTCTTCTCCCCAGCTGCCATTAACTTGGCAAAGCTGAAACTTTTCAGACATTACTACGTCTTGGTGAGTAAAAAATTCCTAAATTTGTAAATAAGGTCAATTCATGGAGTAGAGCTAATGAACTTCCAAAACATTGGTAGAAGCACAGGAAGTGTGCTACCTGGAGCTGTGTGTGGGCTTCGTTTTACAAAACCAGATGGGGGCCGTGGACATGGGAAATTAAATATCTGAGTTACTTCTTTTTAAATTTTAGTTTTAAATTTGGCTTTAAATACTCAGAAAAGTAATACATGCTTGATATTTTTAAAATGCAGGATTATAGGAACACAGCAAAAGCCCCTTATGACCCCGACCTTCTATACCCCTTCCCCTTTTCTTCCTCCTCCCCCCAGGTATTATGGTTAACAGTTCAATGGTTATTTCGCTAGATTCCTTTCTAGGCATATGCCACGCACAGCTGTTCCTTTGACTTGCTTTTTAAAGAATTCATTTACAAAAATGGGATCATATCTACAAACAGGACTGGAATGAACATGAAAAGTCCATATAAACGTAGCACCAAAGGCAGGACTTACTATAAGTTATTAGAGTCATAATTTCCTGGACTATATAAGGTATAGATTTCTTCTAGAATTTGCTTCCGTACTACTAAACGAAAGCTTCTGAGTCATCTTCATCTGTGGTTTTGGCATTGACTGTCATTTTGCACAGTCCCCTGCAAGCCTGTCTGCCCTGGGTGCGGTCCCAGTGAGCCGTCCACTCTCGAGGGGTCATCATGTTGAATCCTTTTCACGTCCTCTCTTACTGGAATGCTTAGGATTATCGGTGCTTCCCCTGAGCGTGGACCTCAAACATTTGCAGCATCTGCTCAAGAGACTAAAAATCAGTATTTTCCCTGTGTGGCTTTATTTCGCTATTACTGCTGGAAAATATTTCTCAAATCCTGGGAATTAAAAACTATTACCCTTTGGGGCTTGAAATCAGTGGATTATGTATGAGAATTAGGCGACGAAGGGGTTACTCAGGAATTAAGAGCAACTACAGCAAAGTGTCCTCCCAGTGGGTGTGACTGTGATCAGTCAATATCTTGGTCACCTAGAGAAAAAGAAGAAATCCTTTCTAGTGTAACTAGCAGAGCATCTGTCTCTCTGCCATGTTTATTAATTAGCACTATAAGTGTCAAATAATCTTCAGGTAATTCTGTTTTCTCTTTTATAGTTAATTTGTGAAAGCAGGTCATTGGAAGAAAGGGGTGCCATAATTTCTATGTTGATTTTATTTCTTGTTTTCTTTGCCCCTCATATAGATCGTATGTTATATATACTTCACCAGGATTATTGCATTTCTCCTCAAACTTGCTGTTCCGTTCCAGTGGAAGTGGCTCTACCAGGTATGCTGCTCACAGGGGACAGTGCCAGAGAATTTGTGTCTGAGGATGAAGTCTTAGGGTGTAACTTAAGATCGTTACTAATTTATTTGGCAGTGGCCACTAAGACCTTTTGTCTCTTCCGGTCTGCAATTAAGACGATATGTTTGTCCCGGAAAGCTGCTGGATTACATGAGAAATCTGGAAGTAATTGCATTATTGATTTTAATTTTCAATTTTAAAATTTTTTGCAGAGAAAAGCCTCAGGCCGAGAAAGACTTGCCCTGTATAATTAAAATCTAGATGAAGTCAGTTATAGGGCTTAGAATAGCTTGGAATCCAGACCTCCCTTTTTCTTGCCCATTATTACTATTTCAATAACAAAGTATCTTTGCAATATACTAGAACTAGGGTAGCCACCATATGATTTCGAGACTTTTTTCTGGAGGCTCTCACTTGGTGCTTTAGACACTGTAGGAAAATGTATGTATGTAATGAGCTCTTAAAAGATGCCAATGAAGACACTTAAAGCAAGGAGTCTCAAATGTCATCTCTGGGCAGAATGCTCCTAGCTAAGGCTTCAGCAAATCCTCTAAGGAAAATGCTCCCCAGCGGTCAGCTCTGGCATTTGAGTGACTGATCTCCGAGTGGTCGGGGGGGAGGGGGTCAGTTTGTTTAGTTCCACTGCTTTCTGAAGAACAGTATTCTAATCCCTTTATTTGGGGGTGGTTTTAAAATTTGCAGCTCCTGGATGAAATGGCCACGCTGGTGTTCTTTGTTCTAACGGGGTATAAGTTCCGTCCAGCTTCAGATAACCCCTACCTACAACTTTCTCAGGAAGAAGATGACTTGGAAATGGAATCTGTGTAAGAATCTCCTTTCTTCCCTTCCCTCCCTTGCCCCTCACGTAACTAAGAGCAGCGTGGTATGAGCTGGAGCAGCTGCTCTCCGCAGTTTGTTGCTCCAGAGGTTGTCCCTCTTATTTATTTATTTATTTTTTTTGCGGTACGTGGGCCTCTCACTGTTGCAGCCTCTCCCGTAGCGGAGCACACGCTCCGGACGCGCAGGCTCAGCGGCCATGGCTCACGGGCCCAGCCGCTCCATGGCATGTGGGATCTTCCCGGACCGGGGCACGAACCCGTGTCCCCTGCATCGACAGGCGGACTCTCAACCACTGCGCCCACCAGGGAAGCCCCTCATTGTAGTTTTGATTTGCATTTCTCTAGTGATTAGTGATGTTGAGCATCCTTTCATGTGTTTGTTGGCAGTCTGTATATCATCTTTGGAGAAATGTCTATTTAGGTCTTCTGCCCAGTTTTGGATTGGGCTGTTTGTTTTCTTGATATTGAGCTGCTTGTAAATTTTGGAGATTAATCCTTTGACAGTTGCTTCATTTGCACATATTTTCTCTCATTCTGAGGGTTGTCTTTTCATGTTGTTTATGGTTTCCTTTGCTGTGCAAAAGCTTTTAAGTTTCATTAGGTCCCATTTGTTTATTTTTGTTTTTATTTCCATTTCTCTAGGAGGTGGGTCAAAAAGGATCTTGCTGTGATGTATGTCATGGAGTGTTCTCCCTATATTTCCCTCTAAGAGTTTGATAGTGTCTGGCCTTACATTTAGGTCTTTAATCCATTTTGAGTTTATTTTTGTGTATGGTGTTAGAGAGTGCTCCAATTTCATTCTTTTACATGTAGCTGTCCAGTTTTCCCAGCACCACTTATTGAAAAGGCTGTCTTTTCTCCATTGTATATTTTTGCCTCCTTTATCAAAAATAAGATGACCATATGTGCATGGGTTTATCTCTGGGCTTTCTATCCTGTTTGATTGATCTATATTTCTGTTTTTGTGCCAGTACCATACTGTCTTGATTACTGTAGCTTTGTAGTGTAGTCTGAAGTCAGGGAGCCTGATTCCTCCTGCTCCGTTTTTCTTTCTCAAGATTGCTTTGGCTATTTGGGCTCTTTTGTGTTTCCATACAAATTGTGAAACTTTTTGTTCTATTTCTGTGAAAAATGCCATTGGTAGTTTGATAGGGATTGCATTGAATCTGTAGATTGCTTTGGGTAATATAGTCATTTTCACAATGTAGATTCTTCCGGTCCAAGAACATGGTATATCTCTCCATCTGTTTGTATAATCTTTCATTTCTTTTTTTTTTTTTACATATGGTGTTTTTTTTGAATTTTTTTATACAGCAGGTTCTTACTAGTTATCCATTTTACAACTTTTTTTTTTTTTTTTTTTTTTTTGCGGTACGCGGGCCTCTCACTGTTGCGGAGCACAGGCTCCGGACACTCAGGCTCAGCCGCTCCGCGACATGTGGGCTCTTCCCAGACCGGGGCACGAACCCGTGTCCCCTGCATCGGCAGGCAGGCTCTCAACCACTGCGCCACCAGGGAAGCCCTAGTTATCCATTTTATACATATTAGTGTATATATATATCAATCCCAATCTCCCAATATAATTTCTTTCATCAGTGTCTTACAGTTTTCTGCATACAGGTCTTTTGTCTCCTTAGGTAGGTTTATTCCTAGGTATTTTATTCTTTTTGTTGCAGTGGTAAACAGAAGTGTTTTCTTAATTTCTCTTTCAGATTTTTCATCATTAGTGGATAGGAATGTAAGAGATTTTCTGTGCATTAATTTTGTATCCTGCTACTTTACCAAATTCGTTGATTAGCTCTAGTAGTTTTCTGGTAGCATCTTTAGGATGCTCTATGTATAGTATCATGTCATCTACAAACAGTGACAGTTTTACTTCTTCTTTTCCGATTTGGATTCCTTTTACTTCTTTTTATTTTCTGATTGCTGTGACTAAAACTTCCAAAACTATGTTGAGTAATAGTGGTGAGAGTGGACAACCTTGTCTTGTTTCCTGATCTTAGTGGAAATGGTTTCAGTTTTTCACCATCGAGACCAATGTTGGCTGTGGGTTTGTCATATATGGCCTTTATTATGTTGAGGTAAGTTCCCTCTATGCCTACTTTCTGGAGGGTTTTTATCATAAATGGGTGTTGAATTTTGTTGAAAGCTTTTTCTGCATCTATTGAGATGATCATATGGTTTTTCTCCTTCAGTTTGTTAATATGGTGTATCACGTTGATTGACTTGCATATATTGAAGAATCCTTGCATTCCTGGGATAAACCCCACTTGATCATGGTGTGTGATCCTTTTAATGTGCTGTTGGATTCTGTTTCCTAGTATTTTGTTGAGTATTTCTGCATCTATGTTCATCAGTGATATTGGCCTGTAGTTTTCTTTCTTTGTGACATCCTTGTCTGGTTTTGGTATCAGGGTGATGGTGGCCTCAAGAATGAGTTTGGGAGTGTTCCTCCCTCTGCTATATTTTGGAAGAGTTTGAGAAGGATAGGTGTTAGCTCTTGTCTAAATGTTTGATAGAATTCGCCTGTGAAGCCTTCTGGTCCTGGACTTTTGTTTGTTGGAAGATTTTTAATCACAGTCTCAATTTCATTACTTGTGATAGGTCTGTTTATATTTTCTATTTCTTCCTGGTTCAGTCTCGGAAGGTTGTGCATTTCTAAGAATTTGTCCATTTCTTCCAGGTTGTCCATTTTATTGACATATAGTTGCTTGTAGAATCTCTCATGATCATCTGTATTTCTGCAGTGTCAGTTGTTACTTCTTTTTCATTTCTATTTCTGTTGATTTGAGTCTTCTCTCTTTTTTTCTTGATGAGTCTGGCTAATGGTTTATCAATTTTGTTTATCTTCTCAAAGAACCAGCTTTTAGTTTTATTGATCTTTGCTATTGTTTCCTTCATTTCTTTTTCATTTATTTCTGATCTGATCTTTATGATTTCTCTCCTTCTGCTTACTTTGGGGTTTTTTGGTTCTTCTTTCTCTGATTGCTTTAGGTGTAAGGTTTGGTTGTGTATTTGAGATGTTTCTTGTTTCTTGAGGTAGGATTGTATTGCTAACTTCCCTCTTGGAACTGCTTTTGCTGCATCCCATAGGTTTTGGGTTGTCGTGTTTTCATTGTCATTTGTTTCTAGGTATTTTTTCATTACCTCTTTGATTTCTTCAGTGATCTCTTGTTTATTTAACCTCCATGTGTTTCTGTTTTTTACAGATCTTTTCCTGTAATTGATATCTTGTCTCATAGCGTTGTGGTTGGAAAAGCTGCTTGATAAGATTTCAGTTTTCTTAAATTTACCAAGGCTTGATTTGTGACCCAGGATATGATCTGTCCTGGAGAATGTTCCATGAGCACTTGGGAAGAAAGTATATTCTGTTGTTTTTCGTTGGAATGTCCTATAAATATCAATTATGTCTATCTTGTTTAATGTATCATTTAAAGCTTGTGTTCCCTTATTTTCATTTTGGATGATCTGTCCCTTGGTGAAAGTGGGGTGTTAAAGTCCCCTACTATTGTGTTACTGTTAATTTCCCCTTTTATGGCTGTTAGCATTTGCCTTATGTGTTGCGGTGCTCCATTGTTAGGTGCATAAATATTTACAGTTGTTACATCTTTTTCTTGGTTTGATCCCTTGATCATTATGTAGTGTCCTTCTTTGTCTCTTGTAGTAGTCTTTATTTTATTTTTATTTTTTTGCGGTATGCGGGCCTCTCACTGTTGTGGCCTCTCCCGTTGCGGAGCACAGGCTCCAGACACGCAGGCTCAGCGGCCATGGCTCACGGGCCCAGCCGCTCCGCGGCAGGTGGGATCTTCCCAGACCAGGGCACAAACCTGTGTCCCCTGCATCGGCAGGCGGACTCTCAACCACTGCGCCACCAGGAAGCCCATAGTCTTTATTTTAAAGTCTATTTTGTCTGATGTAAGAATTGCTACTCTAGCTTTCTTTTGATTTCCATTTGCATGGAATATCTTTTTCCGTCCCCTCGCTTTCAGTGTGTATGTGTCCCTAGGTCTGAAGTGGGTCTCTTGTAGACAGCACATATACGGGTCTTGTTTTTGTCTCCATTCAGCCAGTCTGTGTCTTTTGGTTGGAGCGATTAATCCACTTACATTTAAGGTAATTATCGATATGTATGTTCCTATTACCATTTTCTTAATTGTTTTGGGTTTGTTATTGTAGGTCTTTTCCTTCTCTTGTGTTTCCTGCCTAGAGAAGTTCCTTTAGCATTCATTGTAAAGCTTGTTTGGGGGTGCTGAATTCTCTTAGCTTTTGCTTGTCTGTATAGGTTTTAATTTCTCCATTGAATCTGAATGAGATCCTTGCTTGGTAGAGTAATCTTGGTTGTAGGTTTTTCCCTTTCATCACTTTAGATATGTCCTGCCACTCCCTTCTGGCTTGCAGAGTTTCTGCTGAAAGATCAGCTGTTAACTTTATGGGGATTCCCTTGTATATTATTTGTTGTTTTTCCCTTGCTGCTTTTAATATTTTTTCTTTGTATTTAATTTTTGATAGTTTGATTAATATGTGTCTTGGCATGTTTCTCCTTGGATTTATCCTGTATGGGACTCTCTGTGCTTCCTGGACTTGATTGACTATTTCCTTTCCCATATTAGGGAAGTTTTCAACTATAGTCTCTTCAAATATTTTCTCAGTCCCTTTTTTTTTTCTTTTCTTCTGCAACCCCTGTAATTGGAATGTTGGTGCGTTTAGTGTTGTCCCAGAGGTCTCTGAGATAATCCTCAATTCTCTTCATTCCTTTTTCTTTATTCTACTCTGCGGTAGTTATTTCCACTATTTTATCTTCCAGGTCACTTATCCGTTCTTCTGTCTCTGTTATTCTGCTATTGATTCCTTCTAGAGAATTTTTAATTTCATTTATTGTGTTATTCATCGTTGTTTGTTTGCTCTTTAGTTCTTCTAGGTCATTGTTAAACATTTCTTGTATTTTCTGCATTCTGTTTCCAAGATTTTGGATCATCTTTACTATCATTACTCTGAATTCTTTTTCAGGTAGACTGCCTACTTCTTCATTTGTTAGGTCTAGTGGGTTTTTGCCTTGCTCCTTCATCTGCTGTGTGTTTCTCTGTCTTCTCATTTTGCTTAACTTACTGTGTTTGGGGTCTCTTTTTCGCAGGCTGCAGGTTCGTAGTTCCTGTTGTTTTTGGTGTCTCCTCCCAATGGCTAAGGGGTTGGTTCAGGGGTTTGTGTAGGCTTCATGGTAGAGGGGACTGGTGCCTGTGTTCTGGTGGATGAGGCTGGATCTTGTCTTTCTGGTGTGTAGGTCTGCATCCAGTGGTGTGTTTTGGGGTGTCTGTGACCTTATTATGATTTTAGGCAGCCTCTCTGCTAACGGGTGGGGTTGTGTTCCTGTCTTGCTAGTTGTTTGGCATAGGGTGTCCAGCACTGTAGCTTGCTGGTCGTTGAGTGGAGCTTGGTCTTAGCATTGAGATGGAGATCTCTGGGAGAGCTTCTCCTGTTTGATATTACATGGAGCCAGGAGGTCTCTGGTGGATCAATGTCTTGAACTCGGCTCTCCCACCTCAGAGGCACAGGCCTGACACCCAGCTGGAGCACCGAGACCCTGTCAGCCACGTGGCCTCTTACTAAACGTTTAAGTGTATCATAGTGTTGCTAATTATAGCCACAGTGTTTTACAGCGTATATATGGAACTTAATCATCTTGCAACTGCTTTTTAAGACATGCTCCCAGGCTGCCTTAAATCAAGATGGCCATTCCTTCTGTTAGGTCTCATTTGTGTAAATTTGTTTTCATGCTTCTCGTTCATATACAAGTTGTTTAAACTAGTCATTTTAGTTTTCAGAAAAGCTTTCTAGTCAATTCTCCATTTCATTAGGGGCTTTTTCTGAGGTTCTAGCTTTTCTTTTGTTTGGAACATAGTCTTCGATTTCTTCATTTTGCTCGACTCTGTGTTGGTGTCTATGCATTAGATAAACAGCCCCCTCTCCCAATCTTGAAGGAGGGGCCTCATGGAGGAGATGAGCCTCCTCCTTCAACCCTGCCCTGACTCTTGGTTGTCTCTCAAACCTTTGTGATCATCCAAGTGGCCTATTTTATTTTTAGTGGCTCCTGGTAGTTGAGGGTTTTCCTAGAACTATCAGTGTCCCGAAGGGAAGGATCTCAGGCAGCACCGAGATTCAGGCAGATTGGAAGCCAGACCCTCAGGCCAGAATAGTTTTTTTAAATTAAGGTTTATTTTGAAGAAGTCTGAGTTCAATTTAAATGTCCGCCAATACCTTCCAAAGTAAGGTAATACTCAGAGACAATTTCCTCATCAGATGGCTTAGAGAAATTTCTGGAATATTCACATCCGAAGATTCCTTATTGATGAATGCCTTTGACTTAAATCTAACCAAAAAGTGCAACGTTATTCTTTGTACATTTTTATTATATATTTATAATGAACAAGCTTAGTTGGAAACAATTAAAATACTTAAGCTGTTGGTAAAAAAATAGAGTCCATCTGGTAAGCAGCAGCTTTGGGAAGTAACCTGAGACGTGGTGTATTTTTCCTTTCCCCTGCGGAGAGCCCTGTAGCTCAGCATTCCGTAACCGTTCGAGGCAGGGTTGCTCTGGGGTCATAGCGAGAAGCTGAATGGCTGGGTCCTAGCATCTTCCGCTTGACTGAAGTGTGGTCAGTTGATGTTCTCCCCAGCAAGGCAGGCGTTCCTGTTCCCCACATCCTTTCCATCAGCCATTGCATCTAGAATCGCAGATGCTTTGTTAAGGTATGTTTGTCTCATTGACAAAATTTTTTAAATTTGTTTTGGTTTTTATTTCTCTCTGACAGTATTTGGTGGTAGTGGTAACGAAAACGCAAGAGGGCCTGTGTGTGTGTTAAAATCAGGGGAGGAAAAGGGAAGAAGACAGACCAGCAGTCCGCTGGAGAGTAGGGGGAGTGTGTTTCTTTCTTCTGGCAAGATTTGGGGAGGGTGGGCAGTTTGAGCCAAGGTTGACCCTTGGGTTGCCTCAGCTTCTACTCCAGTTACCGGGGAAGAGCGCTCTGTGCTCTGTTCTCCGGGGTTGGCTGAATGTGGGCCCTCCCGTAATGGTGAAGTGAGCGTCTCTTCCGTGACGGGAGGGCTGCACATGTACCAGCCTAGAGAGGGAGTCGGCCCAAATGAAGGTTTGCTTACAGGAGTGGTGGTGGTGTTCCCGGGAGCACCAGCCCCGATGAGCCTGTGAAAGCCAAGTTGAGGAGCCAGCTGAGGCCAGGTGCCTTTTAGTCAGCAAGGCAGTTGTGCTGGGATTCCTCTTTAGCTGAGAACTCGACTGTTGGGAAAGTTCTGTGAAGTTATAAGATGTGACAGCAGAAAAGGCCTGAGGGGGAGGCTTCAGCCGCAGGTGAGGGTCAAGGCTCAGCAGCTTCTGGGACCGCCGAGCCCGGACTGTCATCTCCCTCTTCTGCTCGGAAGTTCTATTCCTGGAGGGCCCTTCTTAAATCCTCCAGAAATAACCCAAACCAGAGACCAGCACAGCCTTGCCTGTATTTTCTAGAAGGTCTTGAGTGCTCTGTCATGCACACTGGAGGGTGTTTCCTGAAAGAGGGCACTAGGTCTGATCCCCACCCAGGACATTAAGCACCTCTTTGTGCAAAGTATCAGTAATCATGTTTATGCCTCGCACACCTAAGACGAATTCACACCCTTCCTAATATGCCCTCTGCACCAGGACTCTGACCTGGGCCGCGCCGTGACCTTGCCGACTGAGGTTCTGGGTAGCTTCTCATTCACCTCTTCTTACCTCCTGTCTGAAGCTGAGCTGCGGGAGGGCGGTGCATTGGGAAGTGAGTCTGGCCCAGGGTAGTGCGTCCTCCCCGCCTCCAGCCTAGGCCTGCATGCAGTCCGGGCAGCTGCGCCCCCTGGGCCTGGGGGGGTGAGGGCGCCTTCAGAAGTAATGCTGACTTTCCATCTTTTTCTCCTTCTGTTCCTTTTGACATCTCTCTTTGGGCTCAAGCTCAGAGTGGCTTACTGATTTTGGTAACAGAATTTATCATAGCAAAATCAGCAAGTTAAGTATTGGATGTAATTTCAGTTATCAGACTTTTAGCCACCGCACGTGCTATGCGTTTCCTCGATGGTCTGAATTATTTCTGCCATCTTGAGAAGCGGGAGCGGGAAGAGATCTGGTTTGGGTTCCAGAAGCTGTGTCTCTGGAGTTCCCCTTCCCAAGTGCCGGCTTCAGGGTCTCCGGCAACCTTTTACTACTTCCTGCATTCGTGCAAGTGGGTAACCAGGAAATGTAGAAACAGAGGTTGGAGACTAATAGAACTGTCTCTTAACCAAACCTCTCCACATTTCAAGTCCAGAAATGGTTAGCATTTAGATTTAGTTTGGTTACAGAAACAGACGCATCCGTGTGCCACTTCGGCCCAAGCCACAGTTGACGGCAGTCTCGTGTGGCAGAAGGAGCAGTGGGGACCCGAAGCCCCCTTTCTCGTCTTTCCCGTATTCATTAGGGCCCTGTTGGTTGCAAACACGAGACTCAGGCCTCTACAAGGAAAAGAGACGTCACCACATAGGGGTAGAAGGAAAGCGAGAGGCAGCTGGGTCCGTCTGCTCCCCCCGTCTCCGCTGGAGCTCCCCTCCTCTGGGCACCTCTCTGCTCCACTGTCTTCTCTATCCTCCACGCTCCCCTGGACCCATCCCCCGGGAGCACCTCCGTCGCCTTAGCACTGTTGCCCCTTGCCTCAGACCGGCTCAGGAGCTGCTGACCCTTGGGCCAGTGTCCTCTTGAAGTCAGGAGTGGCCACCTCGGCTCAAAAAAGTTGAGCAGGCCCTGGGGGCAGGACAGCTTCTGCTGGAAGCAGCGTGGGACTTGGCAGCCAGAGAGGCTGGCTTGGCCCGGGCACCGAGTCTACCTGTGGTGGTATGAGCGCTCTGTCAGCCCTACAGGTGGTTCCGGACACCAGCCGGTGCCCCAGTCTCCTACGGGAACAGCATGACAGAGTGTAGACAGCGCTGCGATAGAGGTGTGTGTCTGGAGCCACAGAAAGGCATCTCAGCAGTGGGGGCGAGAGGTCAGGCAGGGCTGGGATGGGCAGAGGCAGGAAGGGCAGGCCTTGCCCTCTGGGGACCGGGCTGTCCCCGCCTGGGCGGCTCCGGGGGCTGCACCTGCATTCGCATCCCTGGGGCTTGAGTTTAGACTGAAAATCACCGCTGCTCGGTGCTCGGCCTGAGCTTTGACCGGTGTCGGAGGGCCTGTGCGCAGGTTGTGTGTAGTGCGGGGCGCTGCTCCGAGGACGGCTCTTCGGCTGTGGTCCCCATTCAGTGTTTGTACTGAAACCAGGGCATGCAGGGGGGTGTGCGTGGAGCTGTGAAGTTGCCAAAGCGCCGCCTCCTGCCCGGGAGGCTCCCGGGCGTCAGTCTGACCACGGTCTCCTCCTCTGTCTCCTCCACCTGGCACCCCTCTCACTTCCCAGAAGTTTCACTGGGGAGCCAGGGCACAGCGCCCGTCCAGCCTCACACCACATCCCATCATCGCTGGCTCCGCCCGTGCCGCCCTTCTGTGCCCACGCACCCCTCACCCCGCAGCCGGGGCGCCTCCACGCCGCTCACTCACCGCTCCCCAGTCTCCAGCTCCCTTGCCTGTCCTGAGCTTCGGGTCCCTCTGTCCACCTGTCCACTGTCACCCCAAGCTTGCCTCTCTCCTGCATACCCTGTGGGCTTCGGCATCCACCCAGTCGCTGTCAGCAGAATATGGGTCTTGGCCTAAATGCCTCCCTCTCCCTCGGCCTGTGTGGGGTGAGTGACCGCTTCTTGGAGGCTTAACGTCGTGTCTCCCGCCCTCTCCCCACTTTATCCTGGTGCCCTACCCTCGTGTGGCCGATGTCCTCACCTCCCATCTTCTTCCCTTCCCGTCCATTCTCCTCAGCTACCCGAATCACCTGTAGACTGTTTTTTAAGAGGATACCCTGGCTCCTCCCCAGAGACTAGATTCTGAATGTTGGGGGTTCAGGTGTCTCTGTGCTTTTTTGACTCCCCTGGATCCTGCTGGAGCCAGGCCCGAGAACCCAGGTGTAAGAGTCACTCCCACCCCAGTGACACAGCACGGAAGGCTGTCCACAGCCCCGCGTGCCCACCCTCGACTCACCTGCCACATTCCTTCACCAGCAGCTTCTTAGCACTCCCTGACTGTCGGGGAGCTTTCTTGTGTTTCCTCCAAGCCTTTTCTTGTTAGATTTCTTTTCAGAAACTCCCCTGCCCTCCCCCCTCTCCTCCACCTCGCTGCTGCTCCTGTCTTTCAACACAGGAGGTGACTCTTCTCACCCCAAGCCGTCGTCACACCTGCACCCTGGCACGCCCATCCTGTCTGTGTGAAGTGGCTCTGCGTGTCCGTCGGGAAGACCGTCCCTTCTGCTGGGCAGTGGGCTCCCTGGGAGCACCAGTTCCAGCTCTCTGTCCTTGCCCCAGGCCTGGCCTGACAGAGTGAATGTTGTTTTCTCAGTTGGGCCACCATCTGGCAAGGAGTATTTCCTTAGGGAAGGAAAGGGAGCAAAGGTTTTCCCAGGCCCGCTCTCCGAGCCGTCCTCGGGTCACGGCGCCTGTGCTCTGCCCTCTGCGTCCGCGCGGGTTGGCCTCCTCCTTGTCCTTTTCAACCTGGGGCAGTAGCCACACGATCTGCTGGCTGTTGCCAGGAGTGTTGCTGGAAGACTCAAGGTTGTACTTCTTCCCTTACATCAACAGGTTTGGAGGCGCATAGGGGTTGCTCTGCTGGGGCTGGAAAGGCTTGTGGTGCCCGTGTCCTAGTCTGGAGGAGGTCCTTTTAGAAGCTGCCCTGGGTGCATGGATTTCTCCTGGGAGAAGTGTGAGCGCTTCCCGGTGAGGTCAGGCCCGAGACGGGCACCGGCTGGCAGGAAGTGATGCTAGATTCTCTCAGTTGGTGTTCCCTTTGCCTGGGGGCTGCATTTATACTCACCCACAGCCTCTGCAGGGATCCCTCAGTTCCCACAAGAACCACCTACCTGCAGCATACTTTGTCCTGGCTTTACCAGAAGTACAGATAACGCATGAGTCCAAAGGACTCTTGTTTGAGAAAAGCCCCAACTCTGGGGAGGACTGGATGGCTTTGGGGCTTGGTCACAGCAGCAGCTGGTGGCAGGAAAGAAGGGAGAAAAAATTTTCTTTCCTTACTCAAATAAAATAATTTATCTACTGTTAGGTCCAGCTGGACAAACTCTAGATGTCACATGTAGGGCCACTGAGTTGCCATTTGTAAGTAACAGGATTTGGGAGTTGGTGCGGGGGATAGGTAGGGTCCTTGGAGAGAGTCTGTTGGAATGATTGATTGAATTTATTTTACTGATTAGGAAATTCCTCTTGGTCCGCGATGGAGGAACATAGGTGCCTCCTTGCTTCCTAGAGGCCTTAAGGAGATGCTGGGCCAGGGGTGTTTGTTTCTAACACTTTATTTTGTAGAACAGTTTTAGGTTCATAACATTGAACAAAATTGAACAGAGGGTACAGATACTTCGCATATGCCCCCGCCCCACACACGCATAGCTTCCTCCATTATCAGCATCCCCTGTCCACAGTAGTACGTTCCTTACAATTGATGAGCCTGTATGGGCGTGTTATCATCCAGAGCCCGTAGTTTACAGTAGGGCTCACTCCTGGTGCTGTACACTGTGTGGGTTTGGACAGATGTGTGCCCACCATTATATAACAGAATCATACAGAGTCATTTTGCTGCCCTGAAAATCCCCTGTGCTCCGCCTACCAGGTGGAGTTCAGGATCGGCTTGGTGTTTCCTGCTACGGAGCTGCTCAGTTGCGTCATGGATACCCAGATCCTTAGAATCTGTCTAGCTCACATTTTGTGAGGCAAGAGGCTGTCTTCTCATAGACCCCCACCTTCTCAGGAGATGTGTGAGTCACTCTCTGTCTCTAACGGTCAAAGAATCTTTGGGCCCAGAAAGTTCCTCCAAACCTGTGGTTCTGTCCCAGGACTCAGAAATGATCCACTGGGGCTGGTTAGTGTAAACGTCTACAGCTGATTAGCTTTTTTTCAGAATGTTAATTATGATACAGATGCTGGTGTCATAATTGTGACTAGTGTTTATACGTAACATAAAAATTTGTGACAAAAAGAGATGAATGCTGGTTGTGATAACAGCTGGTATGTAGTGACTGGGCAGGACAGAGAATCTCGTTTTTCCCTCACGACAGTTCTGGAAAGTGGGGACTGTGTTTCTCCTGCAGCACAGGGAGGTCACGTGACTTGGGCAAGCTTACACAGCCAGCAAAGGGCGGGTCAGGATTTGAACCCGCGTGTGTCTGATTCCAGAGCCAACACCCTTTACCCCTGGCTGCCACTGTGCTGTGGTGAAGACGGCCTTTTACTTTAAGACTGAGGTTTTCCTCGTTTTTTCCCTCATTCAGAGTGACCACGTCAGGGGTGATGGAGAATATGAAGAAAGTCAAGAAGGTGACCAACGGCTCGGTGGAGCCGCCGGGTGAGTGGGAAGGCAGCGCGTGATGGAGGAGCTCCGAGGCGGCACTGTCAAAGGAAACGGTTTATTTGTAGTCCTGTTGGTCGGCGAGAGAGGTCGGCCCTCCCGACGGTGACACCGCAGAGCCTGTGGCTGGGAGCAATTGCCACGGAAGCCTAACTTTTCACTCTTTTCTGGAAGCCGGATCTGTGGCTGGTGATAGGCAGCTAGAATTCTCCTTCAGGTGGGAGTGCTGGGTAGGGGGTGTAAGAGGAGGAGGGTAAAAGGAAGACTTTGTTTTTAATCTCTATTATTTTAAATTGGGAACTCTTCAGGTAGGTGCAGTTGTGACCCAGTGTGTAGCAGTGGAATGTTGGTGGATGGGGCATGGCGGGTGGTGGTGTGTCTGCAGCCGTTCAGGGCACGGGAAGGGGCTTTAGGAAACGAGCAGATGTCGAGTGGGGCACGGGGGCTCACAAAGAAGGGAGAGGTGAGCATCGCTGCATCTTGGGGACAAAAAACGATTGAGATCAGGTTATTTTAGAAAGCAAAGTCAAAACCCAATTTAGTATTAAGAGAGTGCCCCAGGATTTCCGGCCCTGAATGTCGCCCCAGACCTTCATCCCGGATTCTGAAAGTGACCAGGAACGACAGTCGTCCGAGGGCTACGGTGTCAGAGTCAAGGCCCTGGTGGTGGCAAATGGTTCTCTTGACTGAAGTGTGTTGTGTGTTACCTAATGGATGGACGGAAGTGTGTTTTTAAGCTCGAAAAGCCGCCTCCTGTAGGATTTCCCTGAACATCTGGCCCCCTGACGGCGCGGAGCAGCACCGTCTCTGGCGGCCCTCTCGTCCCTCTCTTCTCGCAGCTGCATCTATTTTGTGTGATCAGAATACGGGGAAACGGGAAGGACTTTTCCTTAAGGAGCAGCTGGGGGCATAAAGGATCATGTCGAAGCAGATCCTTAAGGCACATCATCATCATGACAAAGCTTTCCCTGTAGCCAGGTAGGACTTCTAAAGGGAGGAATGCAGCAGACCTTGTCCCTGTATTCCAAGAGTAAGTATGCAAAGAAAATGAGGGTGATTAGCAGGTTTACTCTGGGGTGTGGGGATGATGAGATATTTCACAGAAGCTCAGTGAGGTTCCCTTCCAAACTTTCAGAGCTTGGAGAGGAGCACGGATAGATTGCCTGAGGTGAGCAGTACTGCAGCTCGTAGCCAAGTCATCTGAGTATTGGGACAAGCTCAGAAGGTTCCCTGTGACGGAGGGCATAGCAGGGCTTTCCGCTCATTTCCTACTAAGGCTTTGGCGGCTGGAGCCTGAGATGGGGACTGAAACACTGCATCAGGCAAGCTCCCTGGAGCGTGGGGTCCCGGCCGGGCGGGGTAGCTCCCAGTGCCCACATGCGTCAGGAGCCCGAGCCCCGCCCCCCCACCCCCACCCCCTGGCCTGCCTCCTGGGTGCTGGATGGTGACGGTGGCTGGTGGTTATTCTCTTACCTCTGGCTTGGAAGGGTCGATCAGAAACCACAAGATTTAGGGGTGCCGCTCAGTATGCCCAGTTTGGGAACCTGAAGTGTCTTTACTCAGAAAACAGTTATTTTCCCTCTCCTGTACCATTGTCACTTCCTAAATGACCAGTGAGGAAGCAAGTGTCCTTTCTATGTGCTTCGATGAGCCCTCTGTGCTCTGCCCAGTGCCACCTCCACAGGGGCTCGGTCCTGGCTGAGTGAGGAGGAAGACCAGCGTCTTCCAAGGCTGCTGCTGCCCACCTCTCCGCAGATATTTTAGGGAAGGGTTTGTGTGTCTTCCCATCTTCAGGAGCGAGGAAATAGGCCCCAAGTATTCATCTAAGGGCCTTTTTTTGTCTTTTAAGTAAGCTGGGAGCTGTGTGACAGGAGAAGGAAGTGGCAGGGAGGACGGGAGTATTTTTCAGACTTTGTTTACCTGACGTGAACACCATCCCAGTGATTAAGAAATGTGTCGCATACTGTGGCCAAAACTTCCTTTGGTGCTTCCCTCCGAGGGACGTGTTTGCTGTTCGTCCTGCAGGCAGATGTTCTCGACTAGGCCGTAGACCTCTTGGCAAGAACCAAAGGTTTGAGGAAACACACACACACACACACACACACACACCCCACGAAAGGGTCTCCACGGAGGTGTCCTCACTTCATGTGCTGGAAGCGGGGAAGCGAGTAAATGAAGATGAGGGTGTGCATGTGGGCTGGCACCGGCCCCTGCTCAGCCTTCCTACTCTGAGGTCCCCGGGCCCCAGCGGTCACAGGAGGGCATGAGCCAGAGGGCTGGGCTTCTCTGTGGTACCGGCTGGTCTTCAAATCCCACGCGGCCCCTCTAGGCTCGCAGAATGGCTGAGAGGCTGCAGTTTTACAGTACTGACCCTTCTGGAGCCGGAAGGTACAGATGAGATAAGGTAGTGGATTAGAAATAAAGGCAGGCCGCAGGCTTCCTAGCAAACGGGTCGTCTGCCCACGTCCTATATTTTAACTGGCAGAAGATTTAAAGGCAGGCCGCTGATCAAGAGAAATCAAACCCCCAGCCCAAGATTGGGAAAATAGGTGGTAGTTCAAGTTTTTACAAAACTATTTAAGCTCTTCATCCTGTTCTGCAAAAATTTGTCCTCTTTCTCTATGACTTGATGGCAGTAAGCAGCATTCAGCTCTACTCTTGAGTAGAGATGACGGATTGGGGTCTAAAGCCAAGGTGCTTCCCCAGCTGACAGCCCGCTTCCTGCAGCCTGATTTTCACAGTCCCCTTGGGCTCACGGTGATGCAGTGTTTGAATGGTTAAGCCCTCTCAGTATTTCAGGGATTGGGCAGAAAGGATCGGTGCACATCATAGAACGATCGGTGGTATTTATAGCTTCGCTTTGCGCTGCTCCCCGTTTCTGCCTACGCGAAATATACGTACTTCCTCTGAGAATCCGGCCGTGGACTGGAGGTGCCGCTGGCTGTGAAACTTTAGCAAGTAAAGGATCTGTTTTCCTTTGATAGAGTGTGTGTTTTGCTAGAAAATTACTTCTGGGACCACAAGAACAATCACTGATCTCTTAATCCTGGCTCTTAACAGTGGCCGAAGACTCCATCAGCCTGTGTCCTGGTCCCGCAATACTTTAACATTTTAGCGGCAGTGCCTCCGCTGAATACTCCTGCTGGCTCCTCTTGTAAAGAGAAGCTTGCTCTGGTGTAAAAGATGGCTTCTCAGATCATCGCCTGAGTCTGTTCAGTTTTCTTTCAAGAAACCACTTTAGAG
Source organism: Phocoena sinus (assembly GCF_008692025.1). Lineage (NCBI taxonomy): Eukaryota > Metazoa > Chordata > Mammalia > Artiodactyla > Phocoenidae > Phocoena > Phocoena sinus. The sequence continues at coordinate 6,097,502 of NC_045768.1, read as the reverse complement.
TAAAATTTCCCGTTTTTTTTTCCCCTGGACATGTCCAGCCAGCCAAGGCGGCACCCAATCTCTTCATAAGTCCACTCCACGGGGCTGCCTCGGCAAGGCGTCCACTCCCTCATTGTGATCTCACCACAGGATGCTCTCCCCCACTCCCTCTTCCCCCCCTTCCTCCCCCTCCTCCCCCCCTCATCTCCTTCTCTTTCCTCGCCTTGGCCCTCGCCCATCAGTTCCACATGGGCTCAGTCTGGGAATACGGGCTGAAGCCTGTGGTGCATTGCAGCATTTTCTCCCAGCAGCTGTGTGAAGGATGTATTTTCCAAGCTAAGAATTTTATCCCAAGAGCACATATTACTGCTTTGGACCGTATATGATCTCCTGCCCCTGCACGGAGATGTATGTCTTATTTTAGTCTGTACCGACCAAGGAACAGTGTCAAAGATGCCAGTTTTAATTGTGAGGGGCTCTGACCATCTCCGCCATCCTGGAGCATTTCCTTCGAGGGAGGCTTCTAGGACCTGAGACAGTCTCATGGGTTACTTGCCCTGCTCTGTGCACCCCGTAGAGCAGTGGGACTGTTGGTGCTTCCTGCTGCTTGCTCAGAGGACACGGGTCCTCGCCCCCTCCTCCGCCTGCTCTGCACTCCACACCTCACCCTTGCTTCCCTGACCCACGCCTGACCTTCAGCAGATTCCCCACACGCTGAGCCCAGGACGCCTGTGGCCTGCTGCTTTCTTTTCTCTTCAGAATTCCCCACGGAAGAAGTTAAGTTAGACTTTAACTTGATACCTCTTGGTGTATCAAAAACCATACCAGACGTTCTAGAAGATCTGCCCTTTACTCCAGTTTTCTCTAGGGTGTTTCTGGCAGGAAGTCGTACAAGAGCTCCACCTGAGTTGATGCTAATACTTGTCACTACCACCTGGAATGTAGTTACTGATTGGCAAGCCGGACATTCCCCCCCGGGCCCTTCTGTCGCCTGGCGATGCATCTGCCCTCTCTGCACGGCTTATGCTTGAAATATAATGTTTTTCAGTGGCTCGTTGCTAGGACATGGACACGCACATCCTCCGAGAGACTGTGTGCAGAAAGCACTCGGTGGGGCGGGGCGGGGAGGTGCAGGAGCAAGGATTTGGTTGTGTCGTGTCAAGGACCTTTGGGACCTACTGGCAGGAAGTCTGCAGGCGGGCCGTTTGGGAAGGAGTGCGGATAAAGTCAGTAAAGGTCAAGGTGACACAGAAGAGCTAGCTCGCCCCCAGACAGCAAGCTTATCTTGGGGCGGGGTTTGAGGCTTTGGGGTGGGCAGCCAAACCAGTCAGGGAGCCAGGCGGTCAGCCTTCTTAGCGTTTAAGACACTTATTACAAAAGGATCCAAAAATCCTGTCCACACAAGGGGGTTTCTTGATGCCTTAAGCAGCTTTTGCAGATGATAAATTGGATTTGCCTAGTCATGTGACCTCAGAAGAACTCAGACACATCCAATCCAGAAATAAGTTTCATTTGGGGGAGAAAATGTCTGTAAATATTCTTTGCTTTCCAGGTTAGATTGGGATGCAGCAGGAGTTTTCAGTACTTTTTTTTTAAACACTGATGGCCACTGAAGAGTGTTTATGTGAACATCTGCCGGGTGGAGGTTCCGATCTGGATGATGTAGGGGATGGGTTCTCCTGCTGTGATGCAAACATGTAAAATAAAGATTCTGTGACAGGAACGTATGTTTGTAATCCGAGGGAGTTGCCAACTCCTGCCTGCTGTCTCTCCGCCCCCCTCCCCCCTTACAATTCTTTCCTTTGTGATTTTTGTTCATTAAATTAGTTAATTGCCTCCCACTCGCTCCCACTGGCAAGAGTGACACCTACTAGAGAAGCTCCCTGTGTCTCAGCTGCCATTGAAACTCAGACGTGACTTCAACTCCAGAGGCTTTGTTTTGGAACAAACTGAAGATCAGTTGTAGTTGACTGGTGTCCTGCCTCCAGTGGGGACAGGGGTTGCTCTCTGAGTCAGGGCCTGGGCACTGCTGCCATTTGAGGGGAGATGATGGTGGAGGCTTGGGGTAAAGCCCACCCTGCGACAGGCTCGGGTTCACCCTCTTGTGATGTTGGTCATCAGATAACCCTGCTGGTGTTCCCACATCAGAATCAGAGAAACCCAAGATTTCAGACTCAAAGCATTTTTGGAAGTCATCCAATCCCAAACTCCTTATTTTACTAGGAATGTTTTAAATTGAGGTGTAACTCACATACAGTAAAATTTACCCTTTAAGCGTATAGTTGGATGAGTTTTGACAAGTGTATATACAGTTCTGTAGCCTCTGCCATAAGTGAGATGGAACATTTCCATCACCCCATAAAGTCCCCTGTGCCCCTTCTCAGTCAAAACCACCCCCTGTCCAGAACTACCACAGCCGCTGCTCTGATTTCTACGCTGTAGGTTAGTTTATTCTAGAACTTCACGTGAGTGGAATCACACTTCCTTGTATGGCTTCTTCCACTCAGGAGACTGTCTGTGATTTGTCCATCCAAAGCCCTGGCTTTAAAGCTGCAAAAAAATGGGGGCGTAGAGAGGGTTGTGCCCCCCTCCCCCTCCCCCAGCCAGTAAGTATCGGAGCTGAGGTGAGAACCCAGGTCTCCTGACTCCAGCCTTGGTGTGGTGATGAGGATTAAGTTAGGGGCCTGGCCTGGAGCTCTTCGGGTACTGTTGCTGTGTTTACAGTAACGTTGGAATGATCCTCAGTTCACAGCATCCCAGAAGCTCGGAATGAAGGGCCTCAGAGTCCATGTCGTTTCCCCTGGGCTTTCCAGTTACCGGCCATGCCTCACCCGCAGCTCTTTCCTGACTCTGCAGAGGCCTTGGGTTACCCAGAGTGTCCATGGAGAGAAGCCTCAGGAGCGGGGACAGGGCATTCCAAGAGTAGAGCCCAGGAATAGGGTGAGACTCTCAAGGGTGAGAGATGCTGAGGCCACCCAGGAAGGGGACAGCTGAGGAAAGGTGTGGGAAGGACCTGGGGACCGTCTAATCCAGTACTTCACAAACTGGAGCAAGCATCAGAGTCCCCGGAGGGTCCAGGGCTTCTGATTCAGTAGGTCTCTTGCGGGGCCTGAGACGTTGCATTGCTAACAAGCTCCCAGGTGACGCCACCTCGGCTGGTCCCAGGGGTGGTTCTTTACATCTTGAGAACCGCTGGTGTAACCCAGCTCCCTTCTTGAGACTTGCCCCAGTCATTCAGGGGGTGCGTCGAGCACCCACCCGTGCAGACTCCTGCTGGTCACACAGCAGCGAGACGGCGTCCTGACTCCGGGCCTGCCTGGCAGGGTTGCAGTGGTAATCCGGTGAGGGGTGCCAGCGGGCCAGCTGAGCTGCTCCCCTCCATCAGCCTTGGCTTCCTCCTCCCCCGTTAGAAATGCAGCCGTCCGGGCTGACAACCTGTGAACTTCGCGGGCCGAGGACCCTGCACCTCCAGTGCCGCTCAGGGTCAGGAAGGCCTGTGCCAGTGGGTCCGACCACAGCTCACTCGCCTTCTGGTTTCTCTAATGAGCCGGAAGAGCAGACCAAGTGGGCAGCAGACAGCTGACCCAGATCTACCTGCTGAGAGCGGCCGACGGCCCTTGGGACCCTGTGGAGTCCTCCCGACGCCCACGTGGGCTCCTTCCCTGTGGCAGCCGCCTTCGGGCGCCCTGCCCTTCCCCAGGGATCTGTCAGGTCGGCAGGTTGAGAGCTGCGCGGTCCCTCAGGCTACTCGACAGTGAGGCTGGTAAGTGGGGTGAGAAAGTGCTGGACTTTCTTCCCGCAGGTCTGCGCCCGAGCTGCGTGCACAACAGGCGTTTCCGAGCATCCATCCGGCCCTAGAGCTGGCCTGGCCCCCACCACGTGGGGAGAAGCTGCCTCAGCGGTTTGGGGGCTGGATTTTAAGGGGTCATTGTGCCCCTTGCAGGAGCTGCACCCTGCACTGCTCCTTCCCAGTTTGCCAGGGTTGCTGACTTTCATAAAAAACAAGGAATCTGCTCATGGAAACCTCCTCAGAACCAACCGAGCTTAAGTCTTGTTTATGCGCTTAGCACGTGTCTCATTCAGGGCCCGGGGCTCTAGGCTGCAAGCCTCGCTGAGGGCTGAAAGCACTCCTCAATGCACTAGTATTTGCAGGACCACAGCGTAAAATGATGCGAGCCTGGTTTCCACCGCATGATGGGAGAGCAATAAGGGGGGTGTGTTGGGGTGGGTTAAGCGCATGACTGCTGCCCCCGCTTCCTCCCCTCCTTCCTCCCACCCTTTCCATTTTAACTGGCCCCTTCGCATCAGCAGTACTGCTTGGTCAAGTTTTCTTCCCATTAAAAAAAACAAATCTCCCTAGGCCAAGCTGCAGCCCCCGCCCCCTACTTACAGGGCGAACTTCTCTGGTCTGCCTCTTTCCCCTCCAGTACCCGCAACTCACTGCGGTCTGGGTTCCACCGGCCAAAGTCTCCTGCAGCCTCTGGGGCTTGGTTATTACCTGTCGTGACTGTAGCAGCCTGTGGCACAGTGGGACCCCTCCCCTTTCACCCTTGGCCACATCACCTTGCACCCACTGCCTCCCTCCTCGGAATTCCACGCCAGCCAGGTTAGACTTCCGGTAGTTTTCCTTCTCTCTCCAGCTGCTTGGCCACAGTCGGCTTCCTGCGCCCAGCCCTTCGGTGTTGGGCTCCTCGGCACTGCCCCAGCTCTCTTCTGCTCTCTGACACCCAGGATCGTATTCCCAGCCTAGAACTGTCCTGAGCTACTTACGGTTTATCCAGCTGCCTCCTGGACTGTTTGGTTTTTGTTTTTTTGGCCGCGCCACGTGACACGCGGGATCTTAATTCCCTGACCAGGGATCGAACCCGTGCCCCCTGCAGTGGAAGCATGGAGTCTTAACCACTGGCCCGCCAGGGAAGTCCCTGGACTGTTTTAAAGGCACTTCAAAGCTACAATTTCAAAATGAAATGACCACGTCCCCTCCCCAATCCTAGTAAATGTGATCCAGGCCAAAAACTTGGGCCTTATCCTTGACACTCCCTTTCCCTCACCCCATCCCAGTCCTGTGGCTCAAGCCTACCCACTTCTCTCTCCCCACTGCCACTAGCCAGGCCAGCCGCACTCACCCGTAACCCGGATTACAACATCAGCTGCCGCCTTGCAGCTGGTGGCCTGACCTCCAGTCTTGCCCCACTCCCAGCCTTTGCCATGCCTTGGCCGAGTGCCTGCCTGCTGTGTTAAGCATAGAGGTGCAAAAGCAAGCAAGGAGGATGCGTGGTCAATACACAGAAGTCAGCTCTTTCTATGTACTTGCAACGAACAGTCCAAAAAATGGAATTAAAGCATTTCCACTTACAGTAGCATCAAAAAGAATAAAACATTTAACAGAAGAAGTGTAAAATTAATACTCTGAAAACAAAAACACTGAAAGACCATCTAAATAAATAGAAAGCCATCTCATATTCATGGATCAGGAAACAGTATTGTTAGAGATGACAGTACTCCCCAAATTGATCTCCAAATTCAGTGTAATCCCTACCCAAATCCCAGCTGGTTTCTTTGCAGAAATTCACAAGCTGATCTTAAAATCCGTATGCAAGGGCTTCCCTGGTGGCGCAGCAGTTGAGAGTCCGCCTGCCGATGCAGGGGACGGGGGTTCGTGCCCTGGTCCGGGAGGATCCCACATGCCGCGGAGCGGCTGGGCCCGTGAGCCATGGCCGCTGAACCTGTGCGTCCGCAGCCTCTGCTCCGCAACGGGAGAGGCCACAACAGTGAGAGGCCGGTGTACAGCAAAAAAAAAAAAAAAAATCCGTATGCAAATGCAAGGGATCCAGAGTAGCCAGAACAATCTTGAAAAAGAGGGACAAAGCTGATGGATTCCCCCTTCTCAGTTTCAGAACTTACTAAAAAACTGTAGTGATGGAGAGAATGTGGTAGTGATAGAAGCATAAATGTAGAGCTCAATGAGATAAAATAGAAAGTCCTGAAATAAACCCATACATCTATGGTCAACTGATATTCGGCAAGTGTTCCAAAGCCATGCAATCTGGAAAGAATTTTTTTCCCCAACCAACGCTGCTAAGGACAACTGGACATCCACATGCAAAAAGTAAGTTTGTAGCCCTACCTCACACCATATACCAAAACTACCTCAAAATGAACCAGACACTTAAAGCTATAAAACTCTTAGAAGAAAACACAGGAGTAAATCTTTGTGACCTTGTATTATTAGGCAGTGGTTTCTTAGATGAGACACCAAAGGCAAGCAATAAAGAAAAAAGATAAACTGGAGTTGATGAAAATTAAAACTTCCGTGCTTCAAAGGACATCATCAGGAAAGTGAAAAGACAACCCAAATACTTGCAAACTGTATATCCGAGAATGGTCTTGTCTCCAGGATATATGAAGAACTCTTACAACTCAATCAAAAGATAATCCATTTTTTAAATGGGCAAAGGATCTGAATAGGTGTTCTTAGCATAATAATTTCAAGGTTCATCTGTGATATGTATCAGAATTTCATTCCTTTCTAAGGCTGAACAATATTCCATTTCCTGTATATATAGACATACCATGTTTTGTTTATCCATTCATCCATTGATGAATACTTGGATTGCTTCCACTTTTTGGTTATTGTGAGTAGTGCTGCTGTGAACGTGGGTGTACAAATATCTATTCAAGTCTCTGTTTTCAACTCTTTTGAGTACATACCCAGAAGTGGATTGCTGGATCATATGGTAGTTTTGTATTTAAATTTCGGAGGAACTGCCGTACCATTTTCCACAGCAGGTGTACCATTTTACATTCCCACTAGCAGTGCCCAAGGATTCCAGTTTCTCCACAAGTGTTCTTTGCCAACACTTGTTATTTTATAGGTTATTTTGTTTTTATCATAGCCATCGTAGTGGCTGTGATTTGGTATCTCATTGTGGTCTTGATTTCCTTGTCCCTCATGAATAGTGATGTTGAGCATCTTTTCTGTGCTTGGCCATTCGTTTATCTTCTTCAGAGAAATGTCCATTCAAGTCCTTAGCTCATTTCAGTTTTAGTTTAGTTTTAATTATGGTAAAATATACATAAATTTATCATCTTAACTGTTTTTAAGTGTACGGTTCAGTCGCGTTAAATTCACGTTGTTCTGCAACCAATCTCCAGAACTCTTTTCATCTTGCAAAGCTGAAACTCTACACCCACTAAACCACAACTCCTTATTCTCCCCTACCCCACAAATCCCTGGCACTGCCCCCATTCTACTTTGTCTATGAATCTGACTACTCTAGACACCTCGTATAAATGGAATCACACAATATTTGTCTATTGTGACTGGCCTATTTCACTTAGCGTCGTGTCCTCAAAGTTCTCTTTGCCCATTTTTGGATTGGGTTTTTTTGTTGTTGAGTTGTAGGAGTTCTTTATATACCCTGGATACTAATCTTTTATCAGATATATGGTTTGCAGTATTTTCTCCCACTCTGTGGGTTGAATTTTCACTCTTTTTTTTTTTTTATTCAGCAAACATTTATTAAATACCTAGTAAATATTAGCCACTATGTCAGGCACAGGAATAATACAATAAAGTGTGGTCCCTGCTCTGAAGTTGCTGACAATCTAGGAGACTGACAAGTAAACTGGTGATTACATACACAGTAACAAAGGTTATGATACTAGAATACACATGGGACTATGTGATGGGAGTATGGCTTTCACCAGTTCCTCTTGGATTTATCTCTTCTTCTTTGGCTCCAGAACCAAGGAATTAGCCCTATCTTTGTCTTTTTTTTTTTTTTTTAACATCTTTATTGGGGTATAATTGCTTTACAATGGTGTGTTAGTTTCTGCTTTATAACATGAATTTTCACTCTTGATAGTGTCCTTTGCTGCACAAAATTTTTAAATTTTGATTAAGTCCAATGTATTTATTTTGTTGTTGCCAAGAAATCACTGCCAAATCCAATGCCATGAAGCTTTTATTTTTTTTTCTAAGAGTTTTAGGTCTTAGGTTTAGTTTGATCCATTTTGAGTTCATTTTTGTGTATAGTGTAAGGATGAGGGTCCAGCTTCATTCTCTTGCGTGTGGATACCCAGTTTTCCCAGTACCGTTAGTTGATAAGACTGTCCTTACCCCCATTGAAATGGTCTTGGCATCTGAATAGCCATTTCTATAAAGAAGATAGACAGATGGCCAGCAAGCACCTGAAAAGACTCTCAACATCCAGAGAAAAGTGAATCAAAATTAGTGAAATACTACTTCACACTACTAGGGTGGCTATAATAAAAAATATATAATAACAAGTGTTGGTGAGGTTGTGGAGAAATTGAAATCCTTACACACTTGCTGATGGGAATGTATAAAATGCTGCAGCTGCTTTGGAAAAGTTTGGCGGTTCCTCCAAAGACGACGTGTAGAGTTACCATGTGACTCAGCAATTCCGCTCTTAGGTACACAGCCAAGAGGAATGAAGACACAGGTCCACATAAAAACTTGGATACGAATATCCGTAGAAACATTACTCCTGATAGCCTAAAATTGGAAATAACCCAAATGTCCATCACTGATGAATGGATAAATAAAAGTGGTCTATCTATATACAAAGGAATATTATTCAGCAATTAAAAAAAGCGTGAAGTACTGATACATGTTACGACATGGATGAAACTTGACAACATTTTGCTAGATGAAAGAAAACACAAAGGCCGCATATTGTACGATTCCATGTATATAATATGTCCAGAATAGGTAAGTCTGAAGAGACTGAAAGTAGATTAGTGGTTGCCAGGGGCAGGGGGAGGGGGCTCGCAAGGGGTGACTGCTAAAGAGTGAGTTTTGCTGCTGTTTTTAATTTTTATTGGGGTACAGTTGATTTGCAGTGTTGTGTTAGTTTCAGGTGTACAACAAAGTGAATCAGTTATACATATATCCACTTTTTTTTTTTTTTAGAAGAGGTGTTTTTTGTTTGAACTGATGAAAATGTTCTAAAATTTTGGTGATGGTTGTACAACACTATGAATATACTAAAAACTATTAAATGTACAGTTTACATGTGTGAATTGTATGGTATGTGAATCATAGCTGACAAAAGCTGTTAAAAAAATAGTGATCCAAACTGAGAGGTGTCTGTGGGAACACAGAGCCTGTGCACCCAACCCTGGGTAGGTCAAGGAGGGCTTCATGGAGGAAGTACCATTTTGTATGGATTAGCTCAATGAAGCAGGCAGCGATGGAAAGGTGTTTGGGTGGGGGGAATGGCATGTGCTAAGGCCAGTGATGAGATCCTGGCACATTGGGATGGATCCAGTAGAGCTGGAATCATGAGTGGGAAGTCGGGAGCAGAGAGGGATGAGACTAGAAAAGCAGATGTGGGCTGTGTCAAGAGGCCCTCTGCTAAGGAGGCTGGCCTTTACCATGAAGGCAGTGGGAAGGCACTGGCAAGTTTTAACAGGGAAGTGATGTGGTCAGACTGCACCCTGAGCATCCAGCACGCTGGTAATTACAGCACAAAGGAGTGATGTGGGGGACATGGCCTGGCTGCCTCTCGCACTTTTATCTCTTCTTCTCTATCCCAAACTGGACCTCAGATTTCTCAGGCTTGTGTTTTGGAGGAGACTGACCCCATACTCCTAGCTCTAGGATTGAACCTCAAGGGATTGAAACTGATCGGCACATCCCTTGTCTCCCCACCCCACTACATTGATTGGTTGGCAGGATGAGGGTGGGGAGGAAGTGGGTCACTTTCAGCAAGATGTGAACACCAGGTGGGACACCTAAACTGCCGCCTGCAGCAAGTTGGAGAGCCTTCCTGAGAATGGCCCTAATGCTGAGGATGCAGAGCCAGAAATGGAGAGAGGAAACCCAGATCCTCTCATAACCTATAAGCCGGGATCAAGCCTTGCCTGAAGGCAGGTACTGCTGGACTCCTGAGTTACATGCGTCAAATTTCCCTTTATGCTCTAGCCAGTTTAGGTCAGGTTTTCTGTTATTCTGCAGTGTTCCAGCAGGTAGACACTCTGACAGAAGGGATCAGGAAGCCCTGAGGAACCTTTGCAGTCTCCTTGGAGGGCTCTGGAAGGCTCCCTGGAAAATGTTGGGGCAGAATTCTGAGACAAGAAGGGGATAGTTAGCAGAGGTGGAAGGGCTGTCATGGGAAGGGAGGGGATGGTTTATACAGTGTCCTTCCTGAGAATCTGCTACTGACATTCATTCATCACCGGTGCCCTGAGGGCAGGCAGCCAGGTGGGATTTCAGCAACCCTGACCCCAGACCCAACACTGAGCACGAAAGGGGGCCCGCCCAGTTCCATAGACCAGGCAGCCAAGGTGAAGTCCCAGGGGGCAACTGACCTGCGCACCTGTGCACGGCCACACAGCAAGTGCCGGACTTGGAGCCCAGCTGTGCTGTATCCTGGGGCGAGTCCTTCCTACCCACCACTCTGCGTTTTGACTGGAAGCAACAAGACTTCCAGGGCTGAGCCTGGGATAAAAGCTGATTTTGTTGGTTTTGAGAGAAAACTTGTTTACCCCTTCTGGAGTTCGCATGCGGGCTCCTTTGCCCGCCCTGCATATTGGTGGCCCCGACTATTGTGGCTCCTGCCTTTTCCTGGTCCAGGCCTCATAAAACCCATTAGAGGGTGGCCTCATTGATTTTCAGTCGTGTTTAACCTCCCCGTTATGAGTCTCTCCAGGCCCCTATGAACCACTCTTAGCACAGAGCAGCCAGAGGCCGGGTGATTCAGACAGAATTATTAACAAGGCTGTATTTACTTCTCCGGAGGGAACTGCCGGGAAACCTGGCCATGCAGCAGAACAGGGGAGAACCTAGGGTCACACGGGCAATAAGGGGCCAAGTCATCACAGGGCCTCCCCCACCCCACAGCCTGCACTGGCTGCCACGGCCTTCCAGGCTCAGAGCCCATCCTCACCCCTGGAGACAAGCTGGCCCTTAAATCACCCCTGAACCACCAGCCTGTTTGGAAGGAGCCAAAAGCTATGCCTGTCTCTCCCTCTGGTTTGTTGGTTTCAGTCTGGCCCCAGGCCCCAAGGGGCACTCTGTCACCTGCAGGACCCTGTTGTCAGCTTGCTGTTGGCAGGTGTCCTTCAGATGGAGTGGGGCAGAGAGCCACGAGGAGCAGGAACTGGTGGGCTGGGCAGGAAGGCGAGAGAGGCCGAGTTCCACGGACCGTCAGGTCCTATCTGCCCTTCCCACCCCCAGCCTGGGAGCGACTTGGGACTTGGGTCAAGTGTGCTGCTGGATGGGCTCTCAGAGTGGGAGCGAGGGGGGAAGGACGTCCCTTCTCCAGTCCCCAGCCCATACTTAACCTGTTGTGGGGCGAGAGGGGGCGTGTGGCCGTGCTAGCTCTAGAAGCATTTCACAGTCACGAGGAGCAGAGGCCATTCTTTTATAAATGAAGGGGCAGAGAGATGGGGGCTGGGGACTCCAGGAAAGACACTTCTAGAACTCCTCCTCCAAACTCTCAGCCCTGTGCCCTCACCCACCAGAGGAGCTTTTCCTACATCCTACTTTGCAGCATTCTGCCTCATTATTCCCAGAATCTACACGAAGACACCGTCTGAGTCCCCTGCAGTGGGTTGGGCTTCGTAGGGCGGGCAGGGATCCCACACTGGGCATGGAGCCCTGGGTCAGGCATCCTTGGCCAGCAGTCAGTGAGGGAGCGTGAATTTCCCTGGGCTGGGGGATTGAGTGTGAGGTCTGCACATCAGTATGTTAGTGATGGCCCAGCGGCCGTTGAGAATGAGGGCTTTATTTTATTTTTTAATATTTATTTATTTATTTGGCTGCGCCGGGTCTTCGTTGCGGCATGTGGGATCTTTAGTTGCAGCATGTGGGATCTAGTTCCCTGACCGGGGGTCGAACCCGGGCCCCCTGCGTTGGGAGTTCGGAGTCTTAACCACTGGACCACCAGGGAAGTCCTGACAGTGAGGGCTTTAAAGATGCACAGTTGATGGCTGTCCACTGTTTGCTGGACCCAGGGGGTGCTGTCAGGCTCCCTCCGCAAAACTTCAGAGGCCAAGCAGGTGCAGCCCTTCAGGCTCCCCAGAGCTGTTAGGAGGAAGGGGCTTTGCAGACTTATCCATGCAGCAGTAAGTAGCCCCAAATCATGTGGATACCCTGCCTTCTGCCAGCGTTGGTGAGCTGTGAAACCAAGCGGTTACATGAAGATGGGTCTCAGCAGACCACACATCTCTTTGTACTCAGATTTCAGGATGCTTTTGCACCATATAGTGAACTCACAGGCTGGGGATCAGGCAAGCCTGACTTGAATCCCTATGGCTGGTCAGCAGCTGTGTGACCCAGGCCCAGCTCCTCAACCTCTCTGGGCCTGGCTGCCTAATTCATAGCATCCTGCAAAGGCTCAGTGAGCTGGTGCTCAGGAAGCACTTGGCGCACTGCCTGGCACACAGCAAGGGCGCAGAGAGTGGTAGCTGCTGCTGTTACTGTGGACTTGCTCTTTACTAAGTTCAAGTCTGAAAGCAAGAGAAGCTGAAGGACTCCAAGAGCAGGCAAGGCGTCCCACCTGAATGCTGGCCAGCTCTGACTGCTTCAAGACTGAACCCCAGCTTGGAACTGTTACAGCATACAATGTCCGAACTGGAAGGAACATTGAAGCCCCTCATTGTACAAATGGCAAAACTGAGGTCCAGAGGGTGAGAGCAGTTGTCCAAGTCTGTACCAGAAGGAGGTTAGTGGGCCTGGAGCCCAGGACAGTGGCCTGGGCGTTATTGTATTCACTGCATGGCTGACCTCAAGGAGACAGATAGACTTAAGGTCATGGTCAGAGAGGAGTCAAGGGGCTGAAGGGTCACCACCCATATTCATCAGTGTTGTCTGAGCTTCCACTCTGGGTTGGGCCCTGGCCAGGCAGCAGTGACAAGACACATGGAGTCCTGCCCTCATGGGGCTGCTGGGTTGGCTCAGAGATAACAGACATATGGGGCCCGGGAGCCTGGGAGAGCTGATCTGGGCCCCAGCAGCCGTCAAGGCCTCTCCTAGGAGCCAGCCCTTGCATCTGCCCGGAAGAGACTGTATTCTGGCCCCTAACTCTGGTTCTGGCACTCCCTGGGATGAGGAGGGGCTGGGCCTGGCTTGGAAACCAACAGACATCTCTGTGATGAGCTGGGGGGCGGGTGGTGTGCAGCTCCCCAGCACCCAGGGTGGTCATGGGCTCCAGGGCTTGGGCCTCCAAGAAAGCTGCTCCTTTTCCCCACTCCTGAGCATGTCTGAGCTTGACCCTGGGAGAGCCCACTAGTCCCTAGGGAGGGGGTCCAGCACCCGCCCCTCAGAGAGAAGCAAGCCTCTGTCTTCCTTTCTCCTGTCTGCAAGTCGGGCACGTTGGACTTGGGGCCTTCAAATACTGGCTACCAGCTTTGAGGATTCTCAAATTCTGTGGTCATTGGTATTCAGGGTGTCTGTCCAGCTCCCGTTTCCAGAGGGTGGACCTCTGAAGCTGGCATTGTGTGACCTAACCTCATTGGCCAGGGCTGATTGGACCAGGCAAACACCTGACTCATGTGAGCCAATCAGATCCTCTTCCCCAGGATTGGGCTTTGTGACTCACTGGCGGGTCTGGTGGGCAGGTGACCTGGAGGGACTGTAAGGCCGAGCTGGGGCAGGAGGCACAGGGGAAGCTGTCTGCAAAGGCAGAAACTGCCCCCAAGAAGCAGGGTCCTGGGCATCATGTACTAGATTTTGCCCCGCTGCACCCCGTTCCTCCCCAACATTCATTCCCCATTCTTCTGGAAAAGAACACCCAGTTTACTTTGGAGGGAGACTCCCCCGACTCCTCCACTGGGATCAACCTTGGGGAAGCTGTCCACCGAGCTGCCCTGTCCACCCCCATCCAGTGTAGTCCCCAGACCCCAGTGTGGCGTGGACCATCACACAGTCTCTCTCGGGACTGGATTTTGGGCAAAGGGCTGCAGAGGAGGAGGAAGAGGCCAGAGCCCATCTCATCCTGAAGACACTGTCTCCTTGCCTCTGCCAGTAGATTCCACATTCCAGAGATTCCTGGGTCCTGCCCCTCCTCAGCCCGTCCTCCGGCTGTTCCATCAGTCCCCTGAGCAGTTCTGTGCGTACAAACGTTGCCAGTTCTGCTACCGTTAGCCAGCTTTGGTCTCTCTTTTGCGGGCCACCGGGAGCCGGGATATCGGGGAGGAACAGGCACTGTCCCAGGGCTGCCCCCTGGCTCCTCCTGACCTTCTAATAAATCCCCCTTTCGCTTCCGCTGGGCCAGGGGCAAGCATGGTTCCCTGACCCCTCCCCAGACCCAGAGAATAACCCTTAGTGGGGTTGGCAAGGACAGGGGAACACTAGCCGACAGCCCGTTCCCCTTTGCTTCTGTGCGGGGCTTGGGGCAGCAGGAGTGTGTGTGTGTGTGTGTGTGTGTGGCCAGCTCCAGCTCACTCGAGACCCTCGTGAAAGGCTTCCTGGGAAGGTGAGGTTCAGAGAAGGTACATCTCGCAAGCATACCGGGCAGAGAGACTTTGAGGACCAGAACACTGCCTGTTAATGGTGGGTGGCCGTGATGGTCATGGACTCAGGAGCAAAGAGATCCCTTCTCACTTCCCCAGGTGCCCGAGAGAACGGAGGAGGGAAGCGTGTGTCCCCACGCCAATGGGGTTTGCACCTGCTTCTCATTCACAAACCCACTCGCTCAGCGGCTCCCTGGGATATCTGCTCCTTCTGCCATGGGGAAGCCCCACTGTCAAGGCCCATAAGCAGCCCTGTGAGGCAGCAGGCTCCCCAGGGCACCATGATCCCAACTTACAAGTGAGGAGACCGAGGCTCAGGAGGCCCCATGCCTGACCCTAGGACCAGCCCTCACAATATTGGTTCAGGATCCTTTCCACAGATGATGTCATTTTTTTTTTTTTTTTTTTTTTTTTAGAGTATAATTGCTTTACAATGGTGTGTTAGTTTCTGCTGTATAAAAAAGTGAATCAGGGCTTCCCTGGTGGCGCAGTGATTGAGAGTCCGCCTGCCGATGCAGGGGACACGGGTTTGTGCCCCGGTCCGGAAAGATCCCACATGCCGCGGAGCGCCTGGGCCCGTGAGCCATGGCCGCTGAGCCTGCGCTCCACAACGGGAGAGGCCACAACAGTGAGAGACCTGCGTACCGCAAAAAAAAAAAAAAAAAGAATCAGCTATACATGTACATATATCCCCAGATCTCCTCCCTCTTGCATCTCCCTCCCACCCTCCCTATCCCACCCCTCTAGGTGGTCACAAAGCACCGAGCTGATCTCCCTGTGCTATGCAGCTGCTTCCCACTAGCTGTCTGTTTTACATTTGGTAGTGTATATATGTCCATGCCACTCTCTCGCTTCGTCCCAGCTTACCCTTCCCCCTCTCTGTGTCCTCAAGTCCATTCTCTATGTCTGAATCTTTATTCCTGTCCTGCCCCTATCTTCTTCCATGTATATGTGTTAGTGTACGGTATTTGTTTTTCTCCTTCTGACTTACGTCACTCTGTATGACAGAGTCTAGGTCCATCCACCTCACTACAAATAACTCAATTTCGTTTCTTTTTATGGCTAGGTAATATTCCATTGTATATATGTGCCACATCTTCTTTGTCCATTCATCTGTTGATGGACACTTAGGTTGCTTCCATGTCCTGGTTATTGTAAATAGAGCTGCAGTGAACATTGTGGTACATGGCTCTTTTTGAATTATGGTTTTCTCAGGGTATATGCCCAGTAGTGGGGTTGCTAGGTCGTATGGTAGTTCTATTTTTAGTTTTTTAAGGAACCTCTGTACTGTTCTCCATAGTGGCTGTATCAATTTACATTCCCACCAACAGTGCAAGAGGGTTCTTTTCTCCACACCCTCTCCAGCATTTATTGTTTGTAGATTTTTTGATGATGGCCATTCTGACTGGTGTGAGGTGACACCTCATTGTAGTTTTGATTTGCATTTCTCTAGTGATTAGTGATGTTGAGCATCCTTTCATGTGTTTGTTGGCAGTCTGTGTATCTTCTTTGGAGAAATGTCTATTTAGGTCTTCTGCCCAGTTTTGGATTGTGTTGTTTTTTTTTTTTGTTTTGTTTTTTTGTTTTTTTTGATATTGAGCTGCATGAGCTGCTTGTATATTTTGGAGATTAATCCTTTGTCAGTTGCTTCGTTTGCAAATATTTTCTCTCATTCTGAGGGTTGTCTTTTCATCTTGTTTATGGTTTCCTTTGCGCTGCAAAAGCTTTTAAGTTTCATTAGGTCCCATTTGTTTATTTTTGTTTTTATTTCCATTTCTCTAGGAGGTGGGTCGAAAAGGATCTTGCTGTGATTTATGTCATGGAGTGTTCTCCCTATGTTTCCCTCTAAGAGTTTGATAGTGTCTGGCCTTACATTTAGGTCTTTAATCCATTTTGAGTTTATTTTTGTGTATGGTGTTAGAGAGTGCTCCAATTTCATTCTTTTACATGTAGCTGTCCAGTTTTCCCATCACCATTTATTGAAGAGGCTGTCTTTTCTCCATTGTATATTCTTGCCTCCTTTATCAAAGGTAAGTTGACCATATGTGCGTGGGTTTATCTCTGGGCTTTCTATCCTGTTCCATTGATCTGTATTTCTGTTTTTGTACCAGTACCATACTGTCTTGATGGTAGCTTTGTAGTATAGTCTGAAGTCAGGGAGCCTGAAAAACAGGGGCTCTGTTTTTCTTTCTCAAGATTGCTTTGGCTATTTGGGATCTTTTGTGTTTCCATACAAATTGTGAAACTTTTTGTTCTAGTTCTGTGAAAAATGGCATTGGTAGTTTGATAGGGATCGCATTGAATCTGTAGATTGCTTTGGGTAGTATAGTCATTTTCACAATGTTGATTCTTCCAAGCCAGGAACATGGTATATCTCTCCATCTGTTTGTATCATCTTTAATTTCTTTCATCAGTCTTATAGTTTTCGGCATACAGGTCTTTTGTCTCCTTAGGTAGGTTTATTCCTAGGTATTTTATTCTTTTTGTTGCAGTGGTAAATGTGAATGTTTCCTTAATTTCTCTTTCAGGTTTTTCATCATTAGTGGATAGGAATGCAAGAGATTTTCTGTGCATTAATGTTGTATCCTGCTACTTTACCAAATTCATTGATTAGCTCTAGTAGTTTTCTGGTAGCATCTTTAGGATTCTCTATGTATCATGTCATCTGCAAACAGTGACAGTTTTACTTCTTCTTTTCTGATTTGGATTCTTTTTATTTCTTTTCCTTTTCTGATTGCTGTGACTAAAAGTTCCAAAACTATATTGAATAATAGTGGTGAGAGTGGTGAGAGTCTTGTTCCTGATCTTAGAGGAAATGGTTTCAGTTTTTCACCATTGAGAACGATGTTGGCCGTGGGTTTGTCATATATGACCTTTATTATGTTGAGGTAAGTTCCCTCTATGCCTACTTTCTGGAGGGTTTTTATCATAAATGGGTGTTGAATTTTGTCGGAAACTTTTTCTGCATCTATTGAGATGATCATATGGTTTTTCTCCTCCAATTTGTTAATATGGTTTATCACATTGATTGATTTGCATATATTGAAGAATCCTTGCATTCCTGGGATAAACCCGACTTGTTCATGGTGTATGATGCTTTTAATGTGCTGTTGGATTCTGTTTGCTAGTATTCTTCCCTCTTAGAACTGCTTTTGCTGCATCCCATAGGTTTTGGGTTGTCGTGTTTACATTGTCATTTGTTTCTAGGTATTTTTTGATTTCCTCTTTGATTTTTTCAGTGATCTCTTGGTTATTTAGTAGTGTTTTGTTTAGCCTCCGTGTGTTTGTAGTTTTTACAGATTTTGTTCTGTAATTGATATCTAGTCTCATAGCATTGTAGTCGGAAAAGATACTTGATACGATTTCAATTTTCTTAAATTTACCAAGGCTTGACTTATGACCCAAGATATGATCTATCCTGGAGAATGTTCCATGAGCACTTGAGAAGAAAGTGTATTCTGTAGTTTTTCGTTGGAATGTCCTATAAATATCAATTAAGTCCATCTTGTTTAATGTATCATTTAAAGCTTGTGTTTCCTTATTTATTTTCATTTTGGATGATCTGTCCATTGGTGAAAGTGGGGTGTTAAAGTCCCCTACTATGATTGTGTTACTGTCGATTTCCCCTTTTATGGCTGTTAGCATTTGCCTTATGTACTGAGGTGCTCCTATGTTGGGTGCATAAATATTCACAATTGTTATATCTTCTTCTTGGATTGATTCCTTGATCATTATGTAGTGTGCTTCTTTGTCTCTTGTAATAGTCTTTATTTTAAAGTCTATTTCGTCTGATATAAGAATTGCTACTCCAGCTTTCTTTTGATTTCCATTGCATGGAATATCTTTTTCCATCCCCTCACTTTTGGCCTGTATGTGTCCCTAGGTCTGAAGTGGGTCTCTTGTAGACAGCATATATACAGGTCTTGTTTTGGTATCCATTCAGCCAGTGTTTGTGTTTTGGTTGGAGCATTTAATCCATTTACATTTAAGGTTGTTATCGATATGTATGTTCCTATTACCATTTTCTTAATTGCTTGGGATTTGTTATTGTATGTCTTTTCCTTCTCTTGTGTTCCCTGCCTACAGAAGTTCCTTTAGCATTTGTTGTAAAGCTGGTTTGGTGGTATTGAATTCCCTTAGCTTTTGCTTGTCTGTATAGGTTTTAATTTCTCCCTCGAATCTGAATGAGATCCTTCCTCGGTAGAGTAATCTTGGTTGCAGGTTTTTCTCCTTCATCACTTTCAGTATGTCCTGCCACTCCCTTCTGGCTTGCAGAGTTTCTGCTGAGAGATCAGCTGTTAACCTTATGGGGATTCCCTTGTGTGTTAATTGTTGCTTTTCCCTTGCTGCTTTTAATATTTTTTCTTTGTATTTAATTTTTGATAGTTTGATTAACATGTGTCTTGGCGTGTTTCTCCTTGGATTTATCCTGTATGGGACTCTCTGTGCTTCCTGGACTTGATTGACTATTTCCTTTCCCATATTAGGGAAGTTTTCAACTATAATCTCTTCAAATATTTTCTCAGTCCCTTTTTTTTCTCTTCTTCTTCTGCGACCCCTATAATTCGAATGTTGGTGCGTTTAGTGTTGTCCCAGAGGTCTCTGAGACAGTCCTCAATTCTTTCATTCTTTTTTCTGCTCTGCGGTAGTTATTTCCACTATTTTATCTTCCAGGTCACTCATCCGTTCTTCTGCCTCAGTTATTCTGCTATTGATTCCTTCTAGAGAATTTTTAATTTCATTTATTGTGTTGTTCATCATTGTTTGTTTGCTCTTTAGTTCTCCTAGGTCATTGTTAAACGTTTCTTGTATTTTCTGCATTCTGTTTCCAAGATTTTGGATCATCTTTACTATCATTACTCTGAATTCTTTTTCAGGTAAACTGCCTATTTCCTCTGCATTTGTTTGGTCTGGTGGGTTTTTACCTCCTTCATCTGCTGTGTATTTCTCTGTCTTCTCATTTTGCTTAACTTACTGTGTTTGGGGTCTCCTTTTCACAGGCTACAGGTTCGTAGTTCCCATTGTTTTTGGTGTCTGCTCCCAATGGGTAAGTTTGGTTCAGTGGGTTGTGTAGGATTCCTGGTGGAGGGGACTGCTGTTCTGGTGGATGAGGCTGGATCTTGTCTTTCTGGTTTGCAGGACCACGTCTGGCGGTGTGCTTTGGGGTGTCTGTGATCTTATTATGATTTTAGGCAGCCTCTCTGCTAATGGGTGGGGTTGTGTTCCTGTCTTGCTAGTTGTTTGGCATAGGGTGTCCTGCACTGTAGTTTGCTGGTCGTTGAGTGGAGCTGGGTCTTAGCGTTGAGATGGAGATCTCTGGGAGAGCTTTTGCTGTTTGATATTATGTGGGGCCGGGAGGTCTCTGGTGGACCAGTGTCCTGAACTTGGCTCTCCCACCTCAGAGGCTCAGGTCTGACAACTGGCCAGAGCACCAAGACCCTGTCTTCCACACAGCTCAGAAGAAAAGGGAATGAAAGAAAGAGAGAGAGAGAAAGAGAGAGAGAGAGAGGGAGGGAGAGAAGGAGAGAGAGAGAGAGAGAGAGAGAGAGAGAGAGAGAGAGAAAGAAAAAAATAAAGTTATTCAAATAGGCAAAAATTATGAAAAATAAAAAAATTAAAAAGTAATAAAGAAAAAAGAAAGAGAGAAAGAAAGAAGAGAGCAACCAAACCAAACAACAAATCCACTAATGATAACCAGCACTAAAAACTATACTTACAGAAAAAAAAAAAAACCACAGAAAAAACAGAAACGGACAGTCAGAACCCTAGAGCAAATGGCAAAAGCCAAGCTATACAGACAAAATCACACAAAGAAGCATACATATACACACTCCCAAAAAGAAAAGGAAAAAAAAACACCACATACACACACATATATATAAAAGGAAGAGAGCAACCAAATCGATAAATGAATCTACCAATGATAATAAGCTCTAAATACTAAACTAAGATAAACATTGAGCCAGAAACAAATTCGATGCAGAAAGCAAACCCGAAGTCTCTAGTTGCTCCCAAAGTCCACCACCTCAATTTTGTGATGATTTGTTGTCTATTCAGGTATTCCACAGGTGCAGGGTACATCAAGTTGATTGTGGAGATTTAATCCGCTGCTCCTGAGGCTGCTGGGAGAGGTTTCCCTTTCCCTTCTTTGTTCGCACAGCTTCTGGGTTTCAGCTTCGGATTTGGCCCCGCCTCTGCGTGTAGGTCACCTGAAGGCCTCTTTTGGGAAGTCTGAGGTCTTCTGCCAGTGTTCAGTAGGTGTTCTGTAGGAGTTGTTCCACATGTAGATGTAGTTTTGATGTATTTGTGGGGAGGAAGGTGATCTCCACGTCTTACTCCTCCGCCGTCTTGAAGACCTGCCCAGCTGTTTTTCTTTTTGTTCTTCTTTTCTCCCGTGAGGATCTCGGCGCTGACCACATCACGTGCTCGGGTCGTCACATGCCTGGGCGCCCCCCAGATGATGTCATTAAATGATCTCTTTTCCTTTGTCAATAACAATAATATTATTAAAACCTATGTTATTATTCATCAATAATAATAATAGCCAGTCTTTACTAAGGAGTGCTAAGTATTTCCATACATCACTTAATTCTCATAACGATTCTGTGGGGAGGTAGTATTTTTATTATGTCCACTTTCCAGATATGGAAACTGAGGCTTAAGGAGTTTAAGTAACTTACCTAAGGCCACACAACCAGTAAGCACAGTCTGGCTCCAGGGCCTGTGCTAACCACTGTCCCACTGGCCACTTCCACAGGCCCCTATAACTGCTGCTGGCCAGAGGGCCTAGTGAGGATGTGACTGTGGTGGGCAGTTCTGACATCATGGATGGAGGACCAGCCCCTGGTGCTCTCTGACCCCAGAGCCCCTGGTCCTCTCCAATCGCCATTTGCCCTGACGGGGTGGTAATTCACTCGGGCTGAATGATGTAGCCTGCCCCGCAGGAAAGAAGGATGGGAAAGACCACAGAATTCTTCCCAAGGGAGCACGGAGATACACAGTGCTGCCTCTTCCTCCGTGATGACCATGACCCACAGCGCAGTGGTTCATGCCGCTCTCTCCAGCCAAGCCCCGGCCCAACACAGCGCTACAGCAGCCACTGCCCACGGGCTGGAGCCGGGCATGTTTTGGGGACAGGGTGAATCAGCTCAGCTGGACCCAGCCTGTGGCCATGCAGCTCCCACTTTGGGCCAGGTACCCGCAGGACATCCGAGATGGGGAGGCAGCTGGCCGCCGGGTGGGCTCTCTCTAGCAGTGCCGACCCTGTGAATATGACAACTCAAGACTCAGTGCTTCGCCGCCATCCATTTCACCGCTTCATTACATCATTTCTCCCACGGGAGAACCCGTAAAACAGTGGGTTCCTCACGTCTGTGTATTCCACAGGACATCAATTCTTCAAATGCTATCTGGAGCTAAGGAAAAAATAAGAGTACAAATACTGAAATAAAACAAATTTCTTTCCCGCAGGATTTCTCAGAGCCTTTAGTATGCGAACGTGCCTGACTCTTAGATGGGATATCTCCCCAAAGCATTTGACCAGGGAACCCTTTTCCCCACAGGACATGTGTACCACTGAGGCTGGTTTTTCTTCAGGAGATACTGGATTATATACTTTTGATAATCTTTTTATAACTTGGAGAAAAAATATGATTAAAAACTACTTAATTAAAAAACACAGGGACTTCCCTGGCGGTCCAGTGGTTAAGACTCTGCGCCTCCACTGCAGGGGGCATGGGTTCCATCCCTGGTCTGGGAACTAAGATCCTGCATGCCGCCTGGTGTGGCCAAAAAAACCCCACACACACTCACAATGAAGAGCACAGATTTCTTTTTCATCCCACAGTTGGCATCATCCTAGGATTTTTGAAACTTTTTTGTGCTGTTA
Source organism: Phocoena sinus (assembly GCF_008692025.1). Lineage (NCBI taxonomy): Eukaryota > Metazoa > Chordata > Mammalia > Artiodactyla > Phocoenidae > Phocoena > Phocoena sinus. Next base: position 6,075,151 of record NC_045768.1, on the reverse strand, counting down.
ACGGATCTGTCTCACGTAAGTAGATTTCTGTCCATGCTGTAATTTAATACTGTTGGACAGCATTCCATGGTATGGATAATGGAATCCCTCGGTTTTGGATATGTAGGCTGTTTCCATTTTTGTTGTTGTTGTTATAAGTGCCGCTACAGTAACATCCTTGAAGCTAAACACTTGTATAGAGCTCCAATGGTTGGCTTCGGATAATTTCCTAGAAGTGGAATTGCTGAGTCAGAGAATATGGGTATTTACTGCCAAAATGTTCTTCAGAAAGGTTGTACCAACTCAACCTGCCTGGCAGTGGCTGGTTGCCCGTTTTCTCACTTCTTTGCCAACACTGGGTTATGGTCACTGACTCTTTTTCTTTCCAGTTTGTTTTGTGCTCCTCTGATGAGTTGTCAGGGACAGCTTTTGTGCCGACGGGAGGCTTGCATTTGCTCCAGTATCACCTCCTCGAGTCCTTTCCCCATTTCTATTGAGGGCTCACCGTTTGCTTCTTAGCTTTGAAAGTTCTTAATAGGTTAAAGATGTTAACAGTCTGTCGTGCGTTTGTGCCCAGCCTCTTTGACGCTTATAAACCCGCCCCTCATGAGAAGATCAGATTCGTCCATGAGCTGGGAAATGATTTGCCCAAAGCCACACGGTGCAAGAGGAACAGAACCAGGCCTGAACCTGGGCCTCAGTATGCATGCTCCACGCTGGGGATTCAGTGGGTCCCCTCCTCCCCCTCCCACCACTGGGCCAAATTCCAGCACACCCCTCCCCCCACTCCTAGCAGCTGGCTGTACCTGGGCAGCCCCCATTCGCACCCACCTGACCGATGGAAGGACGGCACGGAAAGGTCTTCCTCGGGACACACCTCCTTAAATCACATAAAGTGCTGCAAAGCCCAGGACCAGGTGCCGTTGGGCGTAGGTGCACACTACGGGGGCATGAGGTCACCTGTGGGACCCCGGGAAGGCTCTGTGGAGGCGATGCTTAAATGGAGACTAGAAGGGACGTCCAAGACAGCACTGTCTGTTAGGAATAGAGTGTGGCCACCGGTGGAAGTTTATATTTTCTAGTAGGTTCATTTAAAAAAAAAGGAACAGATGGAATTAATTTTAATAATACATTTCACCCGTTATAGCCAAAATATTATCGGTTCAATGTGTAATCAAATTTTTAAAATATATGAATGAGATAGTTTTCATTATTTTTATTTTGTATGACCCTTCGAAATCCAATGTGTACTTTGTGCAGAGAGCACGTCTCCATTGGATCGGCCACGTCTCAGGTGCTCCGTGACTGTGGGAGGGGTTTCCATGTTGGAGCTTGAAGGTCTAGGCAGTCACTGCAATATGGGAGGGGGCGGGAGGGCAGCCCCGGCGGGGTAACAACTTGTTAGGGGGACCAAGAGATGAGGCAGGAGACGGTGTCTTTGAGAAAGGGCAGTGGCTGGCTTAGACCGGTTGTGGGCTGGGGAGGAGTGGAGAAAAGCCTTATGCCTTGAGGGCTCTTTAAGCAGTGAAATCCCATGGACCAGGTTGATGGATCTAGAGAGGGGGTTCCTGGGGAGAGGGAGGAGCCTAAGATGTTTCAGATTTCTGGATGGAGCCACTGCGTATGGGGGGCGCCATGTGCCCAAGGGGAGAAGATTCTTTTTGGGAGGGAGGAGATAAGTTATATTTCTGTCGTGATGAGTCTGAGATGCTAGCGAGACGTCCAAAGGACACACCCCGTAAGGCACTGGATGTGTGGACTGAGACCTGGAAGAGATCAGGATGGAGCTGTTGATCAGGCAGAAGAGGTAACCGACACCCAGGATGCAGTGACCTGGGGGAATCTTTAATCCTGACTCTGCCCACCACATGTGTGTCATTTCTCCCTCCCCCCCACAAAGCTTTCTGAAAGAACTACCAAGCAGGCATCTGGGGTCACTCTCCCAGGTGAGCTTATAACACAAGGGATGGGACTCTCAGCTGAAAGGCGAGAGAGGGAGACCAGAGGCTGGGTTAAAATGCAGATTCCCAGGACTGATGCCACCTCCTTCAGATTCACCACTTCTGGAAGGGGGCTGGGCATCCAGGTCATCCACAGGCCCTAGCAGCTGACTCAGGAAGGCGTATTCCTGGGGCTACCGGCAGCTGAGCAAAATGATTTGTCAAATACTTTTCTTATTCAAAAGCAATGCATTTAGTTGTAGAAAACAGTCTATATAAGACACAGAGGAGATTCTCGAGTTAGGTAGTGAGAATGGCTGAAGAACCTAGTGAATATACTAAAACTACTGAATTATATACTTTAAAATGGTAAATTTATATTATGTGAATTACATCCCTTTTTTTTTTTTTCCGCTGAGTGGCTTGCTGGATCTTAGTTCTCCGACCAGGGATTGAACCCGGGGCCACGGCAGTGAAAGCACTGACTCCTAACCATAGGACCACCAAGGAAGTCCCATCCCAATTTTTTAAAACACAAGGAAAAATACAGATGAGAGAAGAAAATAAAATGACCTATAATCCCACATATACTGGTAGCGATTGCTGTAACACCCTGGAGGTGTACCCTTCAGACTGCTTTCCACATAGGTATATGGAGCTAATTCGATTATTCTGTGCGCACTGGTTTATGACCTGCTCCTTGCCGGGCTCTCCCTCCCCCTCCACCCCCTCCACCAGGGATCCATTCGGTCCCTTCCTCTCTCTCATCCCCCCAACCCCCATCTAATCAGTTGTCACTCAAACTCCCTGGCTCTTCACCGGCCTCTGGGCTTTGACTCTGTCCCCTCCAATCCACAGCAGCCAGAAGGAACCTCTGAAAGTGGGAATCTGGTCGTGAAACCCTGGCTTGAAGCCTGGCTGCACATTTTTCTTCACCTTAAAACACCAAATTCTTGTGGCAGAAAGACCCAGAACCAGTGCTCTCAGAACGACGCGGGTATCAGAGAGTGGATCTGAGCACTTAGTCCGGGGTGGCTCGGGATAAGGTATTTGGATGTTGGCAGGGACCCTTTGGGCTGAAATCCAGGTCAGGAAAGAGGGTAAGGCTGGCCCCAAGTCCCAGCACCTTCCCACATGCTCTCCCCACGTCATGGGGGCCCGGAACACTCTGCCCAGCCTTGCCCGACCAGCTCCTATATATCTATACGCTCCCTTAGTGACCTTATCTCGTCGCAGGGCTTTCAATTCCATCTCTGCCAGGATGACCCCCCAGCTGATCCCTGCAGCCTGGACCTGTCCATGAACTCCAGGCGCCTGTGTCACCTGCCTCTTCGGCATCTCCACTTGGATGTCTAATAAGCCTCCCATACCTCACACATCCAGAGCTGGACTCCTGCTCTTTCCGTCTGCAAACCTGGCCATTCCCCACGGTAGCAAATGGAAACCATTCTCCCAGTGGCTCAGGTCAAAATCCTTGGCCTTGATTCCCTTCTTTCTTTGTCTCACACCCCTACCCAATCCATTCAGGTATCCTGCCATCTCTGCCTTCAAAATATAACCGAGTCTAACCAGTTCTCTCTACGTCCTCGCTGCCACGCTGGACCCGGCCACCACCGTCCCAGCCGATGATGCTGTGACCTCCCAAGGGTCCCTGTTTCCACCGCACCTGCCTGGAGTCAGTGTGCAGCAGCCCAGGGATCCAGCTGAGTACCAACAGATCCCCGAGTCTGACCTCATCTCCCATCTCTGCCTCACTCTCTAAGCCCCACCTTGCTGCGCCCCTTCCAGGCCACACACAGGCCACCAGGCTCCACTGCAGGGCATCCCCCTCCTTCAGGTCCTTGTTCAAATAGCACCTCTTCAGTGAGGGCTCCCTGCCAGTAAACATCTCACAGCTCCCACCCCAGCACTTGCCATCCACCTTCCCTGCCTTATTGTTATATTTCACCTCTGACATTATATATTTTCCTCATGAATTTTGTTTATGTTTATATCACTCTGCCCTCATTAACTGTACACTCCACAACAGCAGGAGTTTTGTCTCTATCCTGCAGGCCCGGCACATAGTAGGTGCTCAGTAAATACTTGCTGAATGACAGAGTGAATCTGTGAGGCCCGCAGGAAGCTCCCTGCCCCCACAGGAGTTTCTGTGTATGGTTCACATCTTTTCGTGGAGTTTGTCACCAGTGTGATTTGGGGACCAATGTGGGGCAGACAGGGGAGGGGGAGGTCCCTGAGGAAATGGACCACGTTGGTCACGGTGGTGTCCCCAGTACTTAGCACAGTGCCTGGCATGTAGACAGTGGGCAAGAAATACAGGAGGAGCACGTGGATTTAGGGCTTTAATTGCTACCGCTGTCACTGTCGTCCCAACTAGGCCTTGGTCCCCTTGCTGGCTCCCCCTCCTCAGGACACTCAGGCTGGGCTGGCCAGCTCTAAACCCCTCACCGCGGGTCCCTCCCTACTGTCCATTCCTAGTCAGTCCTCATGGTTGGGACATCCTGTTCCCAAGTTTAAACCAGGTCCCTCCAACTGTGGGCCCAGCTTTTGGGGTCTGTACCCTCCTCACTTCGTTGACAGAATGAGCTCTAGCAGGCCAGCAAGTGTACGCCTCTCTGAAGGCTTCCTGGGGCCGGGGCCTCGACCAGGCAAGGCCTTCAGGAGAAAGGCTGGAATGGGGCGTGTCTAGAGGAGGAGGCATCTGGGGTTGAGAGGCAGGGTTTCTGTCTCCCCCGTTCCTTCGGGCTTCCCGGATCCCCTGAGGTCTAAACACTGTGCCAAAGTGGGGACAAAAAGACACCCTGCCCACCACCTCATCCCTGCAGCCCTGAGGAGGGTGGCCTCTTCCTGCCATGCTCTGTCCACCCTCAGGCCCCCAGCACCAGTGTCCTTCCGCCCTCAGCCCTTCACTCATCTACAGAGGTTTGCTGAGTGGCCACTGCAAGTCAAGTGCCTTCTAGGTGCTGGAAATACAACTACAAATAAGAAAGAATCCCTGCCCCCGGGAGGCTCATACTCTAGCTGAGGAGACAGCAAAACACAATGAAAAAACCTGCTAATGAAATCTGTGATATTGTTTGTTCCTCTTTCTCTAGTTCATTTAGGTGTAAGGATAGATTGTTTATTTGAGATTTTTCTTGTTTCTTGAGGTAGGCTTGTATAGCTATAAACTTCCCTCTTAGAACTGCTTTTGCTGCATCCCATGGGTTTTGGATCGTAGTGTTTTCACTGTCATTTGTCTCTAGGTATTTTTTGATTTCCTCTTTGATTTCTTCAGTGATCTCTTGGTTATTTAGTAGTGTTTTGTTTAGCCTCCATGTGTTTGTGTTTTTTACGTTTTTTCCCTGCAATTCATTTCTAATCTCATAGCATTGTGGTCTGAAGAGATGCTTGGTATGATTTCAATTTTCTTAAATTTACCGAGGCTTGATTTGTGACCCAAGATGTGATCTATCCTGGAGAATGTTCCGTGCGCACTTGAGAAGAAAGTGTAATCTGCTGTTTTTGGATGGAATGTCCTATAAATATCAATTAAATCTATCTGGTCTGTTGTGTCATTTAAAGCTTGTGTTTCCTTTTTAATATTCTGTCTGGATGATCTGTCCATTGGTGTAAGTGAGGTGTTAGAGTCTCCCACTATTATTGTGTTACTGTCGATTTCCTCTTTTATAGCTGTTAGCAGTTGCCTTATGTATTGAGGTGCTCCTATGTTGGGTGCATATATATTTATAATTGTTATATCTTCTTTTTGGATTGATCCCTAGATCATTATGTAGTGTCCTTCCTTGTCTCTTGTAACATTCTTATTTTAAAGTCTATTTTATCTGATATGAGTATTGCTACTCCAGCTTCCTTTTGATTTCCATTTGCATGGAATACCTTTTTCCATCCCCTCACTTTCAGTCTGTATGTGTCCCTAGGTCTGAAGTGGGTGAAAACCGTAATTCAAAAAGACACATGCACCCCAGTGTTCATTGCAGCACTATTTACAATAGCCAGGTCATGGAAGCAACCTAAATGCCCATCGACAGATGAATGGATAAAGAAGTTGTGGTACATATATACAATGGAATATTACTCAGCCATAAAAAGGAACGAAATTGGGTCATTTGTTGAGACGTGGTTGGATCTAGAGACTGTCATACAGAGTGAAGTAAGTCAGAAAGAGAAAAACAAATATCGTTTATTAACGCATGTATGTGGAACCTAGAAAAATGGTACAGATGAACCCGTTTGCAGGGCACAAGTTGAGACACAGATGTAGAGAACAAACATATGGACACCAAGGGGGGAAAGCCGCAGGGGGGTGGGGATGGTGCTGTGATGAATTGGGCGATTGGGATTGACATGTATACACTGATGTGTATAAAATTGATGACTAATAAGAACCTGCTGTATAAAAAAAAAATAAAATTAAATTAAAAAAAAAAGAGATCTGTGATAGTTGCTAAAGAGAAAAAAGATAAAGCTGGGGAAGGGGACAGAAGAGGTCCCAACATGTTCACATTGTAGATGGGGTGGCCCTGGAAGCCCACGTAGACTCTCTCCCTCACCATAAACTTACCCCACCCCCCATCCCTTGCCTCTGTCCATCCAGGTGGAGCCCTGGCCACTGGTCTGGGCCGCAGCTCCTGACCAGAGCGCCCCTCCACACTGAGGCCAGGGAAGCAGAGAAAGCATATCTGACCCTGTTACCTCCTTGCTTAAATCGCAGAGGCCCAGCTCCTTGGGGCGAGCGCAGGCCTGTCCCCACTGGTCCTTGCCCTTCTCTCTGGCCTCACATCATACCCCGGACTGTGCGTGGAGTCCCGTGCACGGAGAGGAGCTCTCCCTGGCGTTCAGGCCTCCTTCCCTCCTCCAGGTTTTCTGGGTCTTGAACACGTTCCCAACCACCCTCCCTCCCTCCCCCGGGCTTGGAGGTCACCTTCCCCAGGCCGCGGTAGGTGCCCCCCCCCTCCCGCCACCACATGTGACATCCTGCAGAGACGTGTCCTCCCCTCCCGCCCCCGCCTCGTCAGGGCTGGGACCGCGCCTGGCCTGCTCCCAGGCTTCCCCAGCGCCCAACAAATCAGTGTCGAATGAATGAATTTCGCCAAGCCGAGCCTCAGCCTCATTCACGTCAGATCTTCCGGGCCCTCCCCCGCCCGGCTCCGCCCTAGGGGGGGGGCCAGATCGCCGCGAGGGAGGTGGCGGGGGTGACCTCGCCCTCCCGCCCGGGGGCCGATGAGGCCAGGGGCGCCACTCTGCGAGCTTGGCTTGGCGCTCGCGGGGTCGTCGTTCCGCGGGCGCAGGCCCGGCCGCGCGGGTGCGGGGCGGGAGGTGGCGCCTGGCGCTGAGTGGCGGCTCCGGATCCACCCCTGGCGCGCCGGTGCGGGCGGGAGGCGGGAGGCGGGGAGCGCAGGGGCGGCGGCGAGAGGGAGCGCAGCAGCGAGCATGTGCCGCGGAGCTCAGTAACCAGGGACGACCGCGGCCACACCGCGGCCGCGTCGGCGCCCAGCCCAGCGCAGCTCCGCGCCGCGGCGCCCGGAGAGGGCGGCGGCCGGACGGCCCGGGCCTGCCGAGCGGCTGCCCCGCGCCCCGGGCACCGCGCCGCGAGCCGCAAACAAAGGCGCGGCCCCGGCCCGCCGGCCCCCCGCGCACCCCGCCCCGGCCCAGCCACTCCCGCTGGGCGCCCCGACGGGGTCCGGCCCGGGGCGCGGGGGCCGCGGCCGCCGAGGATGGGGAAATCCAACAGCAAGTTGAAGCCTGAAGTCGTGGAGGAGCTGACCAGGAAAACCTACTGTGAGTGCGCGCGCCGGGACCCCCGCCCTGCGCTGCCTGGCGCTGCCTCCGCCCCCTCGCGCCCCTCCCCCCACGCGCGGTCACCACCCCCACCCCCCGCCCAGCGTCCGCTCCGGGCCCGTTCTCCGCTCCCCACGACGCCGCCACCCTGCCTTGGCCATCCCCTGCTCTGCACCCGCCCCGGGCCCCTCGGAAGCTCCCGGCCGCGCCCCCAGCCCCACACCTGGCCCTATTGTTCTAGGACACCCCCCAACCACGCGCTCCCGGGACGTGTGCCTCCTGTCCGCGGGCGCGGCGCCACCCCCGGGCTCGGAGGGAAGCCCCCAGCCCCCCCGCGGCCCCCCCCCCGACCAGAACTGTCCAAAAGGACAGGGGTGTGCAAGGGCGAGGGGCGGAAAGTGGGCGCCTGCTTGCGAGGTGGCTCCGGCTGCGCGGAGCCGACTGGCACGAGCGCAGCGGGGCGGGTGATTCATGCATCACGGTGCCGCCGCTACTGCTGCTGCCGCTGCCGCCGCCGCTGCTGCCGCCGCTACCGCTGCTGCTGCTGCGAGGTTGGCCTGTCGCCGCCTCCCTGGCCCTGATCGTGTGTGGTGGGGTGGCGAGACTTGTCAGAGAGCTCATGGCAGCGGCAGCGGTGAAGGGTCCTGGGCATCCTCTTGGCTGCACGGTTTATAGGCTGAATTCTCCTCTGGCCCAGATTGCACCTTCCCAGCTTCTATCTGTATCTGCCAAGCTGGGAAATGGGTTTCTACAGCCCTGGGTGATCTGGTCCATCTCATCTTTTAACCGTCTGGGGCACCCCTGAGAGGAGGGTCTGTCAATTTCAGATTTCTCTAGATCTGTCCCAGTGTGTCTCTCTCCACGTGCCCAACTTCGCAACTCTCCGGTCGCCTCACCTCTCCAGTTTCTCTGTACCAGACTTCTCCCTTCCCTGCAAGCCTCTTGGAGATGTCCCAGCGTGCCAAGGGTTAATGGCACTGGGTCCTGACCACACGGTCTTTCTTTTAGGGTCTTTCTTTTGGGGCATCGGAGGAGGACTGCTGAGTGGTCTGGAAGGGCTTCTGCCTGGGGATCTGACTTGGAACGGGGCAGGGGCTCTGGGCTTGGGTTGGGATTCTGAGCCCGTACCTGGGCAGCTGCGTGGGTCCAGCAGCTCTGTGCCCTCCCTAGACGGAGGCAGATTGACCGCCACCTCCACGCGTTGATGGAAGCTTGGGAGGTAGCTTGTGATGGTGCATTGCACAACCTCTGCTCGCCCCTCCCCCCACTCCATTGGTCTTCTGGGCACGTTTGCAGGTCTGTCCAAGCCCACACTTCAGCTCCATGCCCCTCACCCCCATGTGCTTGGATTGAAGGGGTCTTTCCTGAGTGGGTGCTAGGCCACTGGGAGGTACTGGCCCCTCTCCAGTGGAATTCTGCAGCAAGGCGCTCACATTCCAGTAGCTGCTCCTTGAAGGGCTGAGGCTCTGAGGACCAGGGACTCCGTCCTTTCTGCTCTTACCTTCTTTCCAAGGTGGGTAGGTGGCCCTTCCCAGTTTGGCTGCTGTTTTGTGAGATTTGCTGGGCCTTCCTTCAGGCTCTGTCCAGCTGCGGCCTGTAGCTGTTAGCAGGCAGGCTGCACACGGGGCTTCCCGGGCCCCTGGGCTTGGGGAGGCAGAGGCTCCAGTGAGTTTCAAAGGAGGAGTGAGCTTGGGCTGCACCAGGGTGTCTCCATCACCTGCGAGCTGAGTGGAGCCAGGTTTCCTGCTTCTGGAGCACATCATGCACCAAGCTCCCTGCCTCCCTAACGCGTTCAATCCTCACAGTAGTTCCGGGACCCAAGATCCCAGGGCCCATCAGCAGGCAGTACCAGGACTCGAACTCAGGCCTGTCTGGCCCCCAAGTTAATCCCCTTGAGAGACCTCAGAGCTCACGCTGAGAAATCTGGAGGGGCTTTTTTTCTGTGTGTCCCTTTCCGATTTCTAAGCCTGTGATGGTGGCGTCTGGGTTGGGAAGGCACCTGGGGCGGTCATTTTGTCCATCACCCTCTCTCTGGGCAGATCTGTCAACTTTGGGAGAAGATGAGTCAACAAGGCCTTGTTAGGAATCAGGCCCATGGTGCTGGGCTGGGCCGGGCTATTTTAAAAGGCCTTTGGAGAGCTGGAACAGTTTCGATGAGGGAGAGAGTGAGCCGGGTACTTTTCCTCTAGGGCTCTTATTGGGTTTGGGCTGATGGAGGTCGTGGTGGGCTCGTGGGACTCCTGTCTATCTCCCTTGCTGATGTCGGCTCCCTCAGGGCAGGCCCTTCCCTGTCGGGTTGCATTGGCACTTAGTAGGGCCACAGGTATCTGTTGAATGAAAAGTCTCCCGGCAGGAACAGCAGGAAAAGCCTCCAGCCTGTTCTAAGGCCCCAGATGGGCCTCCTTTGGCCGGGGCGTGAAGCCGTCTGCTCTTTGTTCAAGGGGTTCTGTGTGTTATACGGGGTCAAGAGAGGAGCGCTTAGGAAGGACTCTCAAATGTCAGAATCTCCTGGAGGGTCCGTTAAACACCAAGGTGCCTGGGTCTGGTCGCCCTCCCAGATTTCCGATTCTTAGAGTCTGGGCCGGGCCCAGGAATTTGTACCCTTAACGAGTGTTTGTCATGCAGACCTTGGTTCTGAGAAGTCCCAGTTGAAGAGCCACAACTGGTTCTGGGAGTCTTGGCATGTGTAAGCCTCACCTGGTGTCCTAGGCCACCTCGGCATCCCACAGCCAGCCACAACGCCGAGGGGGGCCCAGAGGGGAGCCCCAGATGTTCATGCCCAAGTCAATCCTGGCTGCCATCCTTGGTGTTGAGTCTCCTGCTCTCTGGAAAAGACTGTCTTGGTGATCTGTGTGTGTGAGGACGCAGGAGGAGTTCTGAGAGCTCCAACCGTGTGGCCCTCCCTTGGCACATCTGGATTCAGCCTAGCTAAACCTCTCTGTCATTCAGCTTTAACACTGCAGAACAGATTTTTTTTCCCTCCGCTGCGGAAAAGATTTTGTAAGTCATCAGCGCCCCGTAACCCAATCCTCACCCTCCCCGGCACAGTTCACATCCAGGGGCAGCAGGAGGTTTGCGAGAGACGGAGGTCCCACCCAGCCGGGACTCATCAAACAGCGCTCGGTGGGCTTCCCTGGTGGCGCAGTGGCTGGGAGTCCGCCTGACGATGCAGGGAACGCGGGTTCGTGTCCCGGTCTGGGAAGATTCCACATACCGCGGAGCGGCTGGGCCCGTGAGCCATGGCCACTGAGCCTGTGCATCCGGAGCCTGTGCTCCGCGATGGGAGAGGCCACAACAGTGAGAGGCCTGCGTACAGCAAAAAAAAACCCAAAAAACAAACAAACAAAAAAAAAAAACAGCGCTCGGTGTGGCCAGCAGCCCGGTTTCTGTGAGGTCTGGCCCACTTTTGTGCAGTTTGTTGGTAAGGATATTGTCATCCCTGTGTGCCCAGGCTGTGGGACAGGCCAGCCCTTCACCTAACTGAGCCTCAGTTTCCTCATCTGCAAAGTGGGTGTGCTCATGGTCCCTGACTCCAAGGGCATGTAAGGAGGCAACAAGATGATTCACACGCAGCAGAGCATAAGGCGTATGGTAAGAGGTCCCTGACGCGTGACACACACTTGTCAGGGATGCAGGGATGCATGTTAGTGATCGTTACTAACACGTTGTTTTGACTACACAACTCGGCTTCATCCCGAACCGGTCGTAAATATATCTTGTGAGCAAAGTCAATCTCTCCATGAAGGAACCTCCCTACGGCCCTGGTCTTTGTGCCTGGCACTCAGGAGGCGTGGAAAGATGGGACTTTTGGTTTGCCCCGAACCTTAGCAGGTTCTTGTTTTACCTGCTGCAGTCTCTCCCCCACCCCCATCCCACTTGTTAATTTTGAGGCTGCCCTGACCTGCCCTTCACTGTGTGCTCACTCTGTCCTGGGCACAGAGATGGAGATGTGAACGAGAGAGATGTAATTCCTGCCCTCGGGTGGAAACTAGCCAGGTCGTCCGGAAAACCGAGCTTGTGGGGCTCAAGCCGTCTGTCGTGGTCTGAGCTGCATCCGTTTAAAGACTTCTGGGCCAAGCCAGCCAGCCCCAGGAGGCAGAAACCTCCACCCTCTCTCCCCCTTATTCTCTCCCCGTGGTGCTCGCGGCTCTCCCCACGGAGCCTCCTTCCAAAACTCAGAGGAGGTCCCCTCCTCCCTCTGCTCTTGTTGCCAATCTTGGGTCTCTTCGGCCTTTCCCCTGATGCCAGAATGGTGGAGGGAGGGGCATCTGGATTAGGGGGTGGTCAGCAGCTAAAGTGTCTGCAGCCCAGAGCACAGAAGGGGACCCCCAGGAGTCTGGTTGGGAGATGCTGGATGTCACCAGCCTCTCTGGCTTTGGGAAGGGTCCCATGAGGGTCCCTTCCTGTAGAATAAGGAATAACTCTGATTGGTGCTTCCCCCCACCCAACTCTGCTCGACCATGGAGGGCAAGACCTTGACTTGGGGGGAGGCAGTATCTGGCACCCATCTTAAGTTAAATGAGCGAGTTGGGGCGTGGAGGGCCCCACAGCCGAGAAAGGGATAAGCCACCCAGGAGAGGGAAGGCCCTGAGGGAGGGAGGCGGCTTCTGCGATCCCTCTGCCCCCTGTGTGTATGCAGGTAAGACCAAGGAGGCTGCTCCCCGACTCCACTGGAGGCTAAACGGCAGCAGCAGGAGGAATCGAGGTCAGACTCTGACAGCTGGGCTGGGCAAGAAATATCAAGCCTGTTGTAAACTCAGTATCCTGGAGAATGGGCTGGGTCCTCACTCGGGCTCTGTGACCTTGGGCAAGCTGCTTACCCTCTCTGAGCACCAGTTTGCTCATCTGCGGTACCTGCCCACGTGACTCTGTGGATCTAAAGGGGAGAGGGCTTGGAGGTCTGAGCGTGAGCCAGAAGGGGAGGGGGCGCTGTTTAGCCACAGAGTCTCAGGGAGGGAAGTAGACCCCGGGGACCAGATGCGCCGGGGTTCTGGCCCTTTCCTTGGGCAAGCCCTGTCTCACGGAGCTTCACTTTCCTCCTCTGGAAAACAGGCATCAGGGGGGCCCCAGAGGTGGGAGGAATCTGCGCACTTGAAGGGTTTAGCGTGGTGCCTGGTTCTGGGGGGACCCTTTAAACCTCTCCTGGTGGCAACTGAACCTCAGAGGCAAGTCCTCTGTCCTCCAGCGCGGGATGGGCCCACTGGCTTACAGCCACCCCTTGCCGAGAGAAGCAGAGGTCAGAGGGGGGCAGGGACTCCCCCGGGGCCCAGAGCCCAGGCCTCCTCCAAACACCTCTTCCGGCTCTTTCTGCATCCCCCAGCTCCATCCACCCCCATCCCCACCCTAGAGAGTTCTGGCATGTCATATCTCACAGTGTCAGGTGAGAGCCCTTCCTCCTGGCCGTGGCCTTGGGATTGGGCCCAGATTCCTCTGCTCCCAAGGCCAGGCCTGAGCCCCTCTGGGGCAGATGCAGCCGGCCAGTGCACTGGGCTCACGCCATCCCTCACCAAGGGCCCCAAAGGCCGTAGGAAAGGTTTTGGACGTTTTCCCAGATGGGTGGGGCCGGGGGTGGCTGTCTATGGATGGAGGTGGTGGAGACGTTAGATTTGGGTTTGGATATCCTTTTAGCACGTAGTCCCTAGTATGGAGGGGGTTGGAATCAAGGCCGGGTGATCATGGTGATAAATTGGGGGTATCACTGGGGGTGATGTCAAGGACAGATCCTACATATATTTAGGAGGAACACTCAATAGGACTTGGTACATAGGTTTCATTACCTTGTAAATTCGGGATTATATACTTTTTAACTTCTCAAAATCTGACAACTGTGAATGTTTGCCCATGATTTTTTAACAATACGTCATATGAATGCAACATATTTTATTTAATCCCTGGCCATTGGACATTTAGGTTGTTTTTTTTTCTCTCTGATATGAGCAGTGCTTGAGAATCATCTCTGTACTAAATCTCGGCATGAACATCTTTGTAGTAAATCTTTGCACATGTCTCTTCTTGAAGATAAATTTCCCCGGCTGAAGCTGTCATATTAAAGGCTGGGAACATCTTAAAAGGCTTTTGATTGAAAAATTGTTCAATTGCTCTCCACAAAGTATGTTCCCATTTATATTTTCAGCAAAAGTGGATGGGAGAGTGCCTGTTTCCCTGCATCCTTGCCAGCACTGAGTGTTATTGTTTTTCTGAATAATTGCCAACTTGATGAGGAAGAAAAGAGTAGCTCACTGTTTCAATATTCATTTCTTTGATTAGTATAAAATAAAATCCTGGAATCTCTGAGCTAGAGGAGACTTTGGGGTCATGTAGTCCAAAGTCCTCATTTTACTAATGGACCAGTCTAGTACCAGAGAGGTGAAGTATCTCTCGCAGGGTCACGTGGCAAATACCCGGGGCAGGTTGACTCCTGTCGGGTGCCTCCCATGGCGCCGTGATGGGTTGCCTGCTGGGGTGGAGATGAAGATGTCTTGCTTTCTTCATTGAAGCTGGTGGGATTCATCTTGTCCTAAATCTCTCTTGCTCTCCAGTAAGGAAAAGAAAAACCAGTATAAATTAGAAAGAGGTTCCTCCTTACTGTCATTATGAGATGAAACACTTTGCACAAGTGGTCTATCTACCACGGCAGAGATCGTCATAAATTAACACGCCAGGTTTCCAGGTAATGTGAAATTGGGGTCAGGTTCCCGGCTGGGGGTGGGACAGCAGAGTGGTGAGGGCTCAAGGGCCAGCTTGCCGGCCATGTGACCCTGGGGAGCCCCTCACCCTGCTGAGCTCTGGGTGCCAGGTGTGTGCCGTTGGCAGGCACAGGGACCTGCACCTAGTAAGTGCTCAGTAAATGTCCTCGCAGGAATGGGGCTGCTTGGCCGTCGGAGGCAGGGGACGGTTCGCGGCCACCCCCCTGGGAGGTAACAGGGTGAGCTGTCACAGGCCCTCGGCTGAATTGGGAGTGAATGGTAAACGCACACGGCTTCTGTGTTTGGCCTGGCTGGTAGCTGGATTGTTCTGGGAGTTGGGGAGGGCGGGCCGGCTCCAGAGTGCTGGGTTTTAGGATCCTGCGTGGACGCGGGCCTGGAGGACTGGAGACACACCTGTTTGGGGTTCTGTCCCAGAAGCACTGCAGCCTGGACAGTGACTTTCGAATCACTAGCCCCCCCCGGGCCTCGGTTTCCCGCTCTGTACAGTATTCAGATTGCCAGATGGTGAGACTTCCGTGGGGCAGCTCCTCCGGGGCCCCAGGGACGGGATGTGCTTGGGCTCCGGTGTCTCATGACATGGACTCTGGCTGGCTCAGCGACAGGCAAGTCTTTCACCTCCTGATGCCTCAGTGTTCTCATCTGTGAGTTGGAGATTATAATGCCCTCATAACACAGGGCTGT
Organism: Phocoena sinus; assembly: GCF_008692025.1. Classification (NCBI taxonomy): domain Eukaryota; kingdom Metazoa; phylum Chordata; class Mammalia; order Artiodactyla; family Phocoenidae; genus Phocoena; species Phocoena sinus. The sequence goes on along the minus strand of NC_045768.1, from coordinate 6,060,063 downwards.
TGCGTGCGGGGTTAGAAACAGCAAAGGCACTGAATTTGGTGGCTTGGGTGCTCCCCGTAGCTCATCAGTGGTGATGGAGACCCCGTAACCAGCAACGAGTAAGGATCAGAGGCTGTCGCCTCGGCCGGAGTCTGGCATTAAGCATGCCAGCCCAGCTCAGTGTTGATGTGTTCGTCACCCACTCCTCCCAGGAGCCGTGCATGGTCCCCACTCTACAGGTGGGGAAACTGAGTCTCAGAGGGGACCGGCGCTGGCCCAGGGCCACACATCTGGTGAGTGGTGCGGGGGAAATTGACCCTGGGCTGTGATGAGGGGCCCCGTGCGGTTGGTGCAGGTGTGCGGGTGAGCGTGAGTGAGTGTGGGCGTGCGGCCCTGGCTCACGTGGGCCTGCTCCGAGCGTGAGTGACGGGGTCGTGGCACGTGTCAGGAGTGAGTGAGCGGCACGTTGGTGTGTGTGACGGCAGGTTGTAATGTAGGTGTGCAAGGGGGGTGGGGGCCCTCAGGTGGGAGGCACAGACAGGCCGGGCCCTGGATCAGAAGCTGATTGCTCAGCTGCCCGCCCTGGGGCCAGGTGGCGTGGCTGCCGCGTCTCTCCCCTTCTGCCCTGGCCTCGGTGGTCTCTGGGGGCCCTCTGCCCTCGAGCAGTGGGGAAATGTCATTGGCAGGGGTGACAGTGATGATGACTCTTGTTTACCAAGTGGGCACTTGGTGCCAGGAGTGTTGAGTACAGATTTTCCCTCCTGTGTTCTCCCCACAGCCCTTGGAGGAGGAACTATTATGCCCATTTTACAGATGAAGAAAAGGAGGCCTGGGCAGGTTCAGGGACATGCCCAAGGCCTCCCAGCCAGTCAGTGGCCAAGCTGGGGCTCAGGCTTAGACCTTTGTCTTGCCAAAGCCATGCCCTTCCCACCCCGTGCCCGCCTCCCATGACCTCTGTGAGCCTTGTAACCTTAGAGCTGCTACCCAGAGTAGTGAGTGTCCCATCACTGGAGGCATTCAAGCAACTGCTGGAGTGTCAGACACTGCCAGGCATCCTGGATTCCTGGGCCGGATGTGAGGTTGGGTGGTGGGGTGGTAGGATCCTTCCAGCTGGGAACACACAGCCCTATTGGTCTTTTTTTTTTTTTTTTTTTTCTCTTTTTTTGGCCACACCGTGCAGCTTGCAGGATCTTAGTTCCCCGACCAGGGATTGAACCCGAGTCCTCGGCAGTGAAAGCGCGGAGTCCTAGCCACTGGACCGCCAGGGAATCCGCCTGGTCTTGCCGTTCTGATTCCTGCAGGGGACTGGGGACAGCCTCACTTGGCTTCCTGTGGGATGGAGGCAGAGTCGAGGCCTTCAGTACAGTGACAGGAGGAGGGTCGTGACAAGTCCAGGGAGCATCACTAAGCGTGTACAGCGGGCTGGGCCGCACCCAGGCCTCTGAGGCTTTCTTAGCCTTTGCCCCATCCGGGGGGGTCCTTGGGTGCTAAGGCACAGCCCGAGGATGAAGCCGTGGAGGCCCAGAGTGCCCCGGCCATCCTGCCCTGCCCGTGCCTGGCGTGGCCTGGGGGCCTCAGGAAGTGTCTGTTGGTCAAGGGAGAGACCAAGTCCTCACGGGTGCCATGCGGGGCTCAGAGGCACGGTGACAGAGAGGACCTTGGGCTCTGGAGGTCTGGTAGCAGTATCCTGGGGGATTGTAAGCACCTTGAGGGGAGGGATGCATCTGGTGGGTTTGGGCGTTTGCTCAGTGCCCAGCCGGGAGCTGTGCACAGAGCAGGCCTGTGAATGCCTCTGGGTAAGGCTTGGGCTTTCCAAAGTGCTCGCCATGTGTTGCTTCATTCTGCTTCTCTGCTGACCGGGGCGGGGCCCACCTGTGTCCCTGACCTGCAATCTGATGGGGGTGGGGAATTGCCAGGGAGCTAAGAGTCTGGGGTCCTGGTTCCAGCCCAATTTGCTGTGGCTGCGCCTCTCAGGGTCTCAGTGTCCCCATCTGTCCCACTCTCAGTGATATGGATGTCACCTTTTCTCAGCCCCAGGGAACCCTGACGGTGCCATCTAGGAGGCCGTGCTCCCCACCGAGGGAGTCTGGGTTGGGGTTGCCCAGGATGGGTTCAGGGCAGCTGTTGGCCCTGGCACTCCTGGTCTCATGAGGTGGCCCCAGGAAGCTGGCGGCGCATCCAGGCCACCGTGCTCTGGATTCCCTGGCAGGGGAGAAGGAGGAGAGCGGAGGAATGTGGCTTTGAGGAATGTTTAACCCAAGGCAGAAATAGCACTCTGCAGTTTTTATTTCAGGCTTGGGTTTTCAGCTAGGAAGTGGGCTCAGAGCGCCATTCTATCTTTCTCCAGGCTCCACCAGCTCCCCCACTGCTCTGGCCTTTTGGGGACAGGAAGTGGCCTCTTTTTTTTTTTTTTTTTTTAGAAGTAAGAAACTGCTGTGGGAACCAGAAAGGGCCCTGGATTTGGAGGCAGACAGATCTAGGTTCAAATCCCCTGTTCTCCACTTCCCAGCCCTGTGATCACTTCCTACCATGAACCCCTGCTTTCTCTTCTAGGGAACTGCGGGGAGGGGGACGGCAGCTGAGATGGCTTGTCGGTAGTGTCAGGAATTCCTCCTCAGGGACCAGCCGGGCCTGGGTACAGAGCCCAGCTCCTCTCATCAGCTCTGGGATCTTGGCCAAGCCCTTTCCTATTGAGCTTCCTCACTTCATCTGTAAAATGGGCAGATGACGCTAACCCCGCCTCCCAGTATGGTGGATGGAGTGAGTGTGAAACTATTGGCAAAAGGGCCTGGCACACGCTAGGCTCTTGAAATCCCTCCTCTGAGTCCTGGTGGCCTCATACATAAAATGGGAAAATGCCTCCTGCGGACCTGCTGCGGGAGAAATGAGGGTCCTCACCTGGGCGAGGGGCAGCTGAGACCGCCTTCCATCTGACCTTCTGTTTGCCTCGTTCCTCTGAGCCTGAGCAGGACCCACCCCCGCCCACACTCAGCTTGCATCAGCGCCCAACGTCCCCTTGCATGGAGGTGCCCTGGGCCCAGCCAGTGCCCGCCCCAGACCTGGTGGTGAGGACCTGTTTAACCCACCTTCTTGCCATTCGGCTGTGAGCGCCGTGAGGGTCGGACGCGTCTGGTTTCACAGTTCACTGCTGCATCCCTGCTCCTAGGACAGAGCCTGGAGCACATTTGTTGGAATGAAGGAAAAAACAATTCCATAAACAGACGAGCTAATGAATGAACGACATTTCTTTTCTTTTCTTTTTTTTTTTTTTGGCCACGTGACATGTGGGGTCTTAGTTCCCCGACCAGGGATCGGACCTGGGTCCCTGGCAGTGGAAGCGCGGAGTCTTAACAGCTGGACCACCAGGGAAGTCCCTCAACGACGTTTCTTCTCATCCATCTCAGGTCTTTGCTTTCCATTTGTCTGGCCTCCTCCTACCTCCTGGCCTGGGTGACGAGGGGCTTAACACATCTCGGGGGGGTGGGGCGGTCCTCAGAAGTCAGGTGCTGGGAGGCTGGGCCTCAGCAGGTGAGGCTTAGCAAAGACCCCAGCCCCTCTCACCGTCTGGGGCTGGGGAGCCGGGGAGGGGAGACAGCCAGCTTGGCCCCTCCTCCAGGGCCCCTCCTTCTCCTTTCTCTTTGTATGAACCAAAAGATTCCTGTTCCAAGGCAGGAGATGGGGCTATTTTTGGCACTGTGGGGGAAAAAGCCAACGCTTCCCTTCTGTTCAAAAATATATGGTGTATGTGCTGGGCAGGCAAGGAGCTAGACGAGCTCAAAGCCTGTGCTGGTGGGGCTCCTGTCTCCCGGCACCCGTCGCCCTGCCACCGTCCGTGGCTCGGTAGCCTACACGGTCACGTTGGATGATTATTGTTTCCAGACTGCCTATGATGGGGCCCTTGCTGGGCCTGAGCAGGACAGGATCTTAATTAAAACCAACAGTGGCCGTCAAAATACAGGAGAGGAGCCTGCTAGCTGCTCTCACCTTCATTCGTGTTTCCTCTGCTCTGGCTCCGTGGAGGGGGTGAGTGGTCCTGAGAAGCATTCTGGACGCAGCTTGGGGAAGGAGGCCCATTCTCTCACAGCTGGAGGCCCTGTGTACCCGTGTGGGCAAGTCTGGCCGAGGGCATCCCCGGGCCGCTCTGCCACCCCTCACTGCCTGATGCAGAAACTGTTTGTGGAACAGCTGTCTCCTGCCAGGTCCCGTGGGTGCCAGGACACGAGACACATTGGATGGATGGATTTCTGGCCCTCGTGGCATTCACAGCTTGGTGAGGAAACGAGACAGAGCGTTGCACAACGCTATGGGAGCCCACCGGTTCTGTGGTGCACCTGGGAGGGCTTCTTGGAAGAGGCAGCGTTTCAGCGGAGACTCAAGGGTAGGGCTGCCAGGTATACTAAACAGTTATTCATTGTTTATGTGAAATTCGAATTTCACTGGGCATCCTGTATTTTTATTTGCTAAATTTGGCAGCCCTACCTGAGGGAGAAGTAGGAGTTGAGAAGGCACAGAGAGGTTTTGGGGCGGGGGAGGGTTTATGCGAGATGTTGAGAGCGTTTCAGACAGAAGGAACAGTGTGTTCCGGGTCTGGAGGCCTCGAGGTTGCAACTCTGAGGCCCTGGAAACCCGGAGCGGGGGCGGGAGTGTAGAGGGGATGCACGGTGAGCCAGAGGCCTAGCGGGGTAGCCCCTCAGAGGGGCTGGCTGACCAGCAGGGAGGGCCCCACCCGGAGGGCACACTGATGGAGCTAGTCTTGGGAAACAGGCAAGGACACAGGGCACACTAGGGGAGACAGGGCCCTCCTTGGGCGAAGGAGGCACCAGTGGGCGTTTTGGGTCAGGGTCAGGGTCCAGCCTCTGGGGGGCTCTGGCCAGGCTGGTGGGTGTGCGGCACTCTAGTGGTTGTGACCTTAAGGACGGTGGCCGATCCGGCTCGTGTCTGAGCTGTGATGAAGACCAGCCCAGCGTGTCCCACCCCCTCCCAGGGCTGGGGATGAAGCAAGGAAGTGGGGGCTATGGCTGGGGGGATGGGGTGGATAGGAGGAGTGGCAACTGTCCACGGCTTCCTGTAGCCCCCTCCCCTCCCAGCTGCTCATGTTATTGGCCCTGGTCATCCTGCCTCGTCTTTGGGTGCTGTGACACCTTTGTTAATAATAGTAGCAGTTGTTAGTATCTTGGAGCCCTTTGCTGTGCTCTGTGCCCGTAGCCAGAGGAAGCTCCACACGGCGCTTCCTCTGGCTAGTGCTTTGTTCTAGAGAGATGTGGCTTCTGGTGGTCCCCTGGCCTCACTATTCTCTGTATCGTCTCTGGGTTTTGGACATCGCACCCCACCCCCCTTGCTGGAAAGCCCTTTCTCTTTGCCTGCTGAAGTCTGATCGCCCTTTATGTGTCAGCCTAAGCGCCCTGTCCCCAGGGAGCACGCCCTGACCCCCCCCGCTTGGGTCGGGTTCCAGCTTTACACTTTCCCTTCTTATCACGGCAGATAATTAGACAGCTGTGTGGTCGTGTGCTGTAGGTCCGCATCTACTGTTCCATCAGGGCCTCGGAGGATGGGGTCGGGGTCTGGGTCACTGCTGTGTTCCCTGGCCCATTTGAGTGCTCAGAAATTAATTGTTGGATGAATGAAGGGGTGAAAAATCCCATTTGTTCCTTCTAACCACCCTGCAAGGAAGGTATTTGTCACCACCACCATCCCCATTTTACAGGTGATGAAACTGAGGCTCAGAGAGGTGAACTCAGTTTCTCCAGGTCACACAGGGGCTAAAGAATGACTCAATTCAGAAAAAGACCTTTCCTGTTGACCAGGTGCCTCAGGGCCTCCCACAGCCTCTGACCTTGGCAGGTGCTTGGAAAATGTTCATGAAATTGGGCTGAACCAAACCCCTGAGCCCTCGGCTCGGCTCGGCTCTGAAATGTTTGAGAGGTTCTCCACCAGGAGTCCTGAGAAAATCCCACATGCCGACCGTTTCCCACGGTCTCAAAGGAAGCAGAAGGTGTGGTTCACTTCCTTCAGGACTTACCACTCTTCTGGAAGATTCAGAGTCTGGCAGTAGAGATGGCTTGAACCAGGGAGTAGTTGGAGTCTTACCTTGGGGGTTGTGTGTGTGTGTGTGTGTGTGTGTGTGTGTGTGTGTGTGAGAGAGAGAGAGAGAGAGAGAGAGAGAGAGAGAGAGAGAGAGAGCCCATGTGTAGCCACCAGGGCAAGTCCATTTATTAGCCAGGAATAACTGAGTTTTAGAAAACTAAAGTTGGCATGTCTACTTTCCAACTTACCCACCTAAATCAAGCATAACACGTGCATTCTACAAGAACGAGTACACACTGAGTGCCTACTGTGTACCAGACGCTGTTCTGTGGCTGTGATGTAGGCAGACCCAGATCCTGCCCACGGAGCCCCCAATGATTGGGGAAGGACAGAATTGGAAAATACGGGCCATCACAAAGATGAGAACAAAACCACTCCTTGTACTGTCTCTCTGACATCACTGTCGTTAACATTTTCACCTGTTCCTTCTAGTCTTTTCTCTGTGTACACAGCTATGGTAGGCTTTATTATCCTCAGTTTCCTGACGAGGTTCAGAGAGGTTAACTGATTTGTCCAAGGTCACACAGCCAGGACATGGGAGAGCTGGAATTTGAACCCCCACTTAGTCAAAGCAAGTTGTTAATAGATCAGCAAATAATGAGGACCTTTGCTTCGGAGCCCCGGTGGCCCTTTGTTGGGGATTCAGAGAAACCAAAGATTCAGTGGGACCAAGACAGCGAAGTTCAGGAAGCAGTCAGGACGTTAAAGAAGGTTATTCTCAGAATGTTTTCGTGTGACGTTTTAAATACTGCACTTCTGCACAAGCTCTGAAGTCACCCAGACCCTGGTTCTGGTCCCAGCTCCACTGCAGACTGACTTTGGTCCTTGGGCAAGTGGCTTCAGCTCTAAGGGCCTCAGTTTCCTGATCTGTATAATGGGGATAATCAAAACCATGCTGAACCACAGCATGGTTCGGGCACTGAATGAGATTCAGGCTTGTGAAGTGCCTAGTCTGGGACACAAACAGTCATGCCTAGTAAATGGCAGCTCTTTCGTCTTGCTATTCCTGGAAACCACAAGACGAATGACATCTTCCTGCAGTTTTACTTGAGAACATTTTGGCAAAAGTTATTTAACTTCCATAGAAATGAAAATCAATGCACTTTGTAACTTTAAAGTAAAACAAACATCTATAAATGATGGAATAGAATGCAAAATCTGCAGAAATATTTGAGCTAAAACACAAGATTTGAACTACACCTTGTTTCGGTGGTTGCCTAGACTCTGCCTCTCACTCCTGGGGGCAGGGGCACTGGCCTTCTCCCTTCAGGGGGTCTGGGGAGGGCACCTTTGGGGAGCCCTTGGACTCTTCTACCACATGGCCCTGCTCCAGGGACCAAGCAACAATTTCACCTACCTGTGAACTTGTCAGAGTGAACATTCTTTTTTTTTTTTTTTTTTGCGGTACGCGGGCCTCTCATTGCTGTGGCCTCTCCCGTTGCGGAGCACAGGCTCCGGACGCGCAGGCTCAGCGGCCATGGCTCTCGGGCCCAGCCGCTCTGCGGCATGTGGGATCCTCCCAGGCTGGGGCACGAACCCGTGTCCCCTGCATTGGCAGGCGGACTCTCAACCACTGCGCCACCAGGGAAGCCCCTTTTTTTAAAATTTATTTTTGGCCACATTGGTCTTCGTTGCTGTGCGCAGGTTTTCTCTAGTTGCGGCGAGCGGGGGCTATTCTTCATTGCGGTGCACGGGCTTCTCATTGCAGTGGCTTCTCTTGTTGTGGAGCATGGGCTCTAGGCGCATGGGCTTCGGTAGTTGCAGCACGTGGACTCAGTAGTTGTGGCTCGTGGGCTCTGGAGCGCAGGCTCAGTAGTTGTGACACACAGGCTTAGTTGTTCCGTGGCATGTGGGATCTTCCCAGACCAGGGCTTGAAAATGTGTCCCCTGCATTGGCAGGTGGATTCTTAACCACTGTGCCACCGGGGAAGCCCCAAAGTGAACATTGTTACCCCGTTTGTCAGATGAGAAAACTGAGGCTTGGAGTGGGAAATGAATCACAAAGATTCAAGCTCTGTTTGGTAAATCTGAAAGCGAGAAGGGTCACAGCATCCAGGAGAAAAATGGAGCTCAGGGGCCTGGCTCTCCAGTGGAGGTACCGCCAAGGGGCACTTGGATGGGCAGGAGCCGCTGCTCCCCAAGTCTCATGCACCCCAGTGCCTGGCCCGCAGCAGGTGCTTGGCGAGGGCTTGCCATGGCTTAGGGGTGCTTGGTGTGCGGCCCCCTTCTTGGGGATGACCATCGCCGGGCTAAAGCCTTCTTGAGTTTGGGCTCCAGAGTCAGATGGACCTGAGCTCCCACCTCCAATCCTCTGCCACTGACCCTGTGACCTGGGACGAGTGCCTTTGCCTCTCAGTGAAGCCTCAGTTTCTTCATCAGTGAAGTGGGCTGTTGGGGACCCCCTACCTCTCAGCAGAAGGGCTGATGCAGCCCAAAAGCTCAGCCAATGGAGTCGTCTGGGGCTCAGGGAGGATCCTGAGGGGCCAAGTGGGATACAGGAGATTTGAGCTGGGGATTGAGTGGCTCTGAGCAGCTTCTCACATCCGTGTTCCCTTGAGGGCTTGGCTCCTTTCTGTGTCCTGGAAAGTTTCCTAACTTAGCACGGGTCCCACAGCCTGATGCCACCAGCCACTTGTCCCGCTGCTGCCCCAGTGGCGGTGAGACCCCTGCCGTTTAATTCTAATGCCGTAACTGTCATCGTGATGGCCCATCTCTCCATGTGGAGCACTTGTCACATGCTGGGCTCAACGCTTTCAACCTCCTCTTGTTGGCTCTGACGGCAGCCCTGTGATGGAGGAGGAAACCATGGCTCAGAGAGGGGAGTGCATTGACCGGGGTCACACAGCGACCACGTGGTGGGTGGACCCTTCTCTGCAAAGGCCAATGGCGGGAGAGAGCCCGGGTTCTTTGGGCCACGGTCAGGTCCACCAGGCCTGAGCTCAGGGTGGCGAAGAGCAAGCCCCAGGAGCGGGGGGCTCAGCTGGCCGAGTCCCAGCCCGAACCCACCCTCTGTGGTCAGGGATCCACCATCCACTCCAGGTTCCTGAAGTCAGGCCTTACGGGCCTGAAGCTCCCCCCAGACCCCCAGGGGGCTCTTCTGCAGATGAAATAGCCCCAGAACTGCTCAGCCATCCTCCTGCCACCCCAGCACCCTGGCCCCTCTTAGTGCGGGGGCTGGGGGCACCGGGAGGGTGTAAGGAGCGAGGCCCGGGAGGCGGTCAGAGCCTGGTCAGCTGGGTGATCGTGGACACGGTTCCCTCTGTACCCTGGGACACTGGGTGCTTTGCGAGGGTCTCCGGAATCTTGTGTATGAAGGGCTGGGTGCAGGGCTGGCAGCTGTAGTGGTGGCTCACAGGTCCGGTCCTTACCTACCTGTGGATGGCAGTCTGGTGTCCTGGGTCCTGGCGGGCAAGCCTGCACAGAAGGGTGCAGGGTGAGCGAGGCAGGCGGGGCCTCTACCAGCCGGTGCTCAGCCAACGAGGGTGGAAATAGTGAGCCAGGGAGGCTGGGCCACTGCCACCCCAAGGGGAGGGCTGTAGGGTTTGGGGCTCTGGGCACCTCGTTTCTTCTGGGTCAGGGCGAGGGGCTCCTGCAGCGCCCAGCACAGCCCAGACTGCCCGGGATTCTGGGCAGGAGGCCAGGCCTCCTTTCTGATGAAACTCAGGCCGGTCCTGGGGCCCAGCTCCCCTGCAGCTGGGCATTTATGGAGAGCAGGCATGGGGCGGGGTGGAGGGCGCTGGGTCCGCTCTCTTCCCTCCCCGGCAGAGGCGTGGGACTCTCATCACAGCGACAGTGACCGTGGCACTCGGGCTCCCGTGCGTGTTACCACGTTACACCTGGTCTGCGGCAGCTCTGCTGGAGGACTCCGCTTTACACATGAGCCTGCCAGCCCCCCATCCAAGGTCACCTGTCGCGTTAGTGTATCTGGGACCTGGCCCAGGGCGGGTGCCCACCCTCCAGTCTCCATACCGCCCCTCATGGTGTCCATGGGCTGCTCCCTGGGCTCGGGGCCTGTGGGTCTCCATCGTCATTGACTTGCTGCCTGCAGGTCACTTCGTGGGAGCCTGGAAGTCTCAGGAGCCTCCAGAGAGGGGAAGCAGCATGGCCACGGCAGGCAGCCCGAAGTCCCCCTGCCCCTCCCAGGGGCACCAGTGCATTTCCACAGGCTGCTGGAAGCTGCTCCAACAGTGCTGGCTGACCTCAGGGGCTGTGGTCCACGGGTCTGTTACAGGTCGGGGTGGGGAGTGATTTGGGGCTGGGGAGCTTGTGGCTCCCGGGGGATTAGAGAGGGCAGCTCTCCTCTTACCCAGCCCTCGGTGCGGCAGGCCCCTGTGGGTGGGAAACCCCACGGGCATTCAGTGCTCTTTTCTGCCCTCCCCGGTGCAGCCCTTCGCACTGGCACAGCCGGGTAGCGTCGCTGAGAGCGGTGGGAGGAGCCCTCTCCCCCTTCGGGGACAGGGCTGCTGAGGCCCAGACCAGGGAAGTGAGGGGTCACGCAGGAGGGGGGCGGCAGACCCCTGGAATCCATGCCCCACAAGACCACCATGCTCTGCCATCTTTGCTACAGACAGCTGCCCCTCCTTGGGGATGCTGGGGTCACTGCCCCTGGAGTGAGGGAGTCAGGCTGCTGTGGGGCAGGGGGCCGCATCCTGGCCCACCAGCATGTTCTCTCCCTTCTCTGAAGAAGCTTTGCTGGGGGGGAGGGACATGACCAAATTAGGGATGCTGGCGGCTGCTGGGTGGGGACCAGAAGGGAGGGAGGAATGGAGGTGGGAGGCTGAGAAGAGGCTGGCACAGCCCTGGGCTGGGGTGGGGGACTCTGGGCCGGCCCTGGACAGTGTTCTCGTGCTCTCCAGGGAGCCTGGATGGGTGGGACTGCCGGTAGGGCACAGAATGGGGATCCAGGAGGGGAGTTCCGGTCTGGGATGGGGGTCCCTTTGGGCCACTTGGAGCATGAGGGGTCCCTGGGCTGTCAAGAGGAGCCAGAAGCCTGGAGGGAGGGGTGCAGGGTGCACATGCCGCCCCCCAGAGAGCACGTGAGGAGGCCACGGAGGCAGGGACTTGGAGAACCCCAATATTTGGAAGCTGAGCAAAGACGGAGAGGCCTAGGGCCTGGGGAGGAGCTGTCTGAGGGGGGCTGCACTTCTGGAAGGTGTACAGTCAGTGATGTCAGGACTGATGGGAGGGTGGGATTCAGTGACAAGGGGATGCTGGCGGCCAGGTCCCAACAGCCCCCAGTTCTCTTTTTGTGTGAATCAAACCGGAGGCCCCTTTGCTGATGGTTTTCCTGCAGTGGGGGTGGCGGAGGCACGGCCGACACGCAGCCTTTGCCCCTGGAGATGGAAAGGGCCCGCAGGACAGCGGCTGGGGAGGGGGGCAAGGGCTCGCACGCAGGGTGCCCTCCACCCCTCCTGCTGCCGCCAGCGCCTCTGTGGGCCGCAGCCCCTGCTTTCTGTGCCCACCGTGTTTGAGCTGAGCTTCAATCAGGAGAGAGGTATTTTGCTTTAGGGAAATCAAAATCAGACTCAACATTTATCCTGGGCTCCAGGGACCGGCTCTCGTGTTCGCTCCTGGCAGACAAGAGCTGCGGGGAAAGGAGGGCGGCCCGGGAACGCGGCTCTGTGGGTGGAGGGGAGCAGGGGGCCCTGGGGGCACCCCTGCCACAGCGGGGGGGGTGAAGGCTGGGCCGGGGGCAGGGGCTGGGCCCCTCTCTCCACGCTGAGCCCCCAGAAGGCTCCCTCCCGCTCTGCTGCCCCCAGCTCTCTGGGGAAGTCAGCAGGAGGGGAGTAGAGCTCAGCCCCCTGCTAAGCTGGGAATTTTCTATCCACCTCTCAAGAAACCCTCCCGGTGACTCTGCCAGGTCGGAGCTTGTACCCCATCCTTCAGATGAGGACTCTGAGGTTCAGAGAGGTTAAGTAACTTGTTTGGAGCAACCCAGTCTACAAGTGATCAAGACAGGTCTTAAATACTGATTTCCTAATGAGCCTGGGCACCCCGGTCCTGGAGGCGAGCTGGAGAGAGGCAGCTTGTTTTAAAATTGGCCGAAGCCAGTTGTAATTATGAAGGTAAACATGTTGTGAGAAACATGTTTCAGGATGTGTTCCCAATCCAGCCAAGTGGCTTGGTGTTGATGTGGGAATCAACAGGACACTGGGCTGGGCTCTGAGGGTGATGCCAGGAGAAGCGCCTTGACCCCTGGGGGCTTAGCGTCCAGCTGGGAAGGTGAGGGGGAAAAAAGGGCTTCTACTGAGCGCTCGCTGGGTGCCAGACCTCACGCCAAGCGCTTCAAGTCCATCCTCCTCCTCTAAGAGAGTCTGTTTGTCCCATTTTACACATGAACAAACCGAGGCTCAGAGGTGTGGGGTCATTCACCCAAGACCGCACAACCAGAGCCCTCCCTGTGGCCCACCCTACTTTACCGATGTCCTGTTACCCCCTTTCCCCGGCTTGGCCCTGGCAGGCAGTGCCCCGTCTGATCCTCTGTTGTACACTTGATGAGAAGACAGACTACATGTAAAACAGTGGGTCCCACGTATGAGAGGAGTTCCCAAACGGGGCTTGGGAGGGCTTCCTAGAAAAGGGACATCCCAGCTGGGACTTGAAATGTGTGTAGGGCTTACAGGTAGCAGAGGTGAGGGCGTGTGTTCTGGGCAGAAGGAACAGAGGTACAAAGGCCTGGAGGTGGGACCAGTTAGAGGAGCTTGACGGGGTCACAGGGTTGGGGGAGGGCAGCAGAGCAGGGGCCAGTAGCACTGAAAATGACCTTCATTCGTGCTGGGCCTGGACCCACCGAGTGCTTGGTGGATGCTTGTTAACTGCATACTTGCATGTCGGCTCTGGGAGGTGGGGCGATGGGACCAAGCTGGGAGCCTGAGCCTGTCGCTCTAGTATCTGGGTGGAGGGCGGAAGCAGAGGGACCCCAGAACGGTCCCTCAGCCCCCTCCTCCCTCCTAGTGCCTGTGGTGGTCGGAGCCGCTAGGGGTGTGCTCCTGGGCAGGACCCTTGGCCCTTCCGGTGCTGTGAGGGGGGCACACAGGTGGTGGGCTGATGAGGACAAACATTTCCCCCCAACTTTTTATTTTGAAAGATCAAGAGCAACACAAGTGCTGTGAGCACCTGTGTGTCCACATCTAGATTCACCAACTGTCAGCATTTTGCCACATTTGCTTCCTGTCTCTTTCTAACTATGTGTGTGTGTATTTCTGAACCTTCCCCGAGAGGCTGCAGGCATCCTGGTCGTCGCCCCTAAGTGCTTCAGGGCACATCCCAAGGAAAAGGACATTCTCCCACATAACCTCCCTACCGTTCCTGCTCCTAAATAAACCAACAGTGAGTCCATCAGGGCATCCAACTGCCCGCCTGTAGGCAGCTTCCGCCAGCAGCCCCGTCGTAGCTGGTCTTTAACTCCAGATCCAGGACCCAGTCCAGGCATTGCGAGTTGCATTTGATGGCCTTGTCTCTTCAGGTCTTTTTTCTGGAACAATCCCCTGCCTTTTTTACCTTTCGCACCCTGACTTATAAAAGTATCCTGGCCACTTGTCTTATGGAACGTCCCCCGTTCTGCATTTGCCTGGTTATATCCTCACGATTAGACTCGGGGGGCTGGGGTTTGGATGCAGGACTGCCTGACCCTTGGGGAGGGGCTGGGGGCAGGTGACCAGCCCCCCTGAGACCTGCCTGCTGCCTGCCCCCCCTCCAAGACCCTCCCAGATCCTCCAGGGCTCCAGGCAGTCAAGCAGTGGCAGCTGCTGGGCCTGGGACGGTGCCAGGGGATACCAGTTTCCTAAAGGTTAATTCGCTTAAAGCACGGGGCAGGGCCTGTCTGCCCCTCCCCAGCTCACAGCTTGGCTGCCTGCTGACCACACAGTGTTCTGTGATGGGACCATTCTAATGGGGCAGGGGACAGCCAAACATGTCTGCATCCTAGGAGCTTGTTGGGTGCAGGGGCTGGTGAGGGGCACAGGGGAGCCTGGAGGCTGAGAGGCCCTGGGGGGAGGCTGCTGGGGGACGGGGCGTGGGTGTGTGGTCAGGAGAGGGTTGGGACTTCTGAGCTGGGGGATTCCAGGGCAGCCTTCTCTGACCCTGGGAGGCCTCCCCTAAAGTCAGCAGTGGACCAGCCGCCTGAGCCCTTGCTACCCAGCTCCTGCCGTTTATATCACATGACGCCAAGGTCATACAAGGTCATGCAGCTCATTGGCTTACTCAAGGTGGGCGGGGCGGGGCATCCACTTGGACATCCATCCTGGGTTCTGGAGGCACAGTCCTGGCCCCTGGCCCCACCCAGTCACCTTGGGTGACTTCTGGCAAGTAAGCAGACCTGCCTGAGCCTCAGTCTCCTCATTGGGAAAATGGGGTCACACCTACCTGTGGGAGTCTTATGCCCGTGAAGAGCACCAAGCACTTTAATCTTCACAGCAAGCCCATTTGACAGATGAGGAAACTGAGGCTCAGAGAAGGGAAGTACTTAGCCCAAGGACACACAGCTAGGAAGCTGTGGTGCTAGGTTTAAACTCAGGCCGTCCGGTCTGGCTGCAGAGTATAAGCCTCTAAGCTCCCAGCTGTGCTATGGTGGGACTCCTGTGTCTCCAGCTTGGGTTTTTAAGCATCAGCCCCTCAGCCCCTGCTGCCCTTCACTGCCAGGTGTGGGTGGCAGGTGTAGGGCAGCCCACCCTGAGTTAGACCACGGACACTTCCCTCTCCACCCCGCTGCTGGACTCCCTTCCCACCCGCTACCCTCTGCCAAAACTCTCTTGGAAAATTGCATTTTTTTACACGAGGTCTGGCTGTTCCCAGTAACCTCCAGCTCTCACTGTTGCCTCGCTCTTTTTGTCAGCATCCTGCTTATGGACGGGGCTCTTCCTTAGCCTCTGATTGGGCTCGTGGGAGGAGAGCGCCGACGAGCTTGCAGATGGCTGAGCCACAGACCTGAGCTCAGACCCTCGCACTACCACTTCACGTCCTGCCCACTTTGTAACTCAGTTTCCCCATTTGCAGCCAGGGCAGAGTCACAGCTTCCGTGGGAGCACTGTCAGGGCAGCTGAGTCGAAGCACAGAGGCCCGCCCTGGTACAGATCGAGGCTCGCAGTGGGCACTCAGGACTTGGCAGCTGTTACGAGCTTGCTTTGAACAGTTTTTGAAAAGTGGCCTCAAGTGTGACCAGGCACAAATGGTGAGGTGGACCCCCTTGGGCCTCCCTCCTCACTTCTCTGGGAAGGGATGCCAGTTCCTTTATTCACCTGACCTGCACCCAACACCCACCTTCCTGTCCATTCGTTCTTTCATTCATTCATTCATTCTACAGGCCTGTATTGAGCACATCCGAGTGCCAGGCCCTGTGCTGGGGATTCAGGAGTTTTCACACCTGTTCTGATTGAATTCCCAGGACAGCTCGTGTGGCAGGTACTATAACTATCATTCCCACTTTACAAACGAGGAAACTGAGGCATGGGGAGCTGGAGGTGCTCTCTCAGTCACTCCCCGCCTCCTCTGCCCCGAGAATGAGTGAGGCCTTAGAGGTGGTTAGATATTCTTGTTCAGTGATTTGAGCGAAATGACTGGTTTTGTTCCAACCTGAACCGATTCAGTACTTTTCATAAAAAAACATTTTGTCGTTTGTTTCCTGATTCAATAAAGAATGACTGTTTGGGCTTGGCTGGAGGTTCAACTACTTTATACGGCTCATTCTAGCTTTTGGTGCACCGTTCTGTTCTCGTCTTGCCTATAAAAAGAACCCGGGACTGATGGCTCTGAGGGGCTGGAGGGATGGGTGGAGGAGGGGAGGGTGCTGGGTGCCGCCAGGGCCGAGGAGGGGGCTCAGCTTTTCTGCCCTGGCCCCCCGTGTGCAGGCAGGGCAGCTGAGAGCCTGGGGAAGCCAGTGACTTCTGTGACCATCCTGTCCCCAGGGATGCGAGACGGGGAAGAATTATGTCCTGCCTGCCCAGCCCAGGACTGCAGGGAGAGGCCAGCCTCTGCCCGCAAGAGGCTGATCTCGGCCGTCCTCCAGGCAGTGCGGTGGGCATCTGGAGGGGATGGGCCAGTGTTGTCTGCTGGGGGGTTAGACACAGAGCTCCTGACTGGGACTATTCACCGGGTGGGGTGGGAGTTGCAGACGCCTTCTTGTTCAGAGCTGGCTGGTGTCCAGACTTGGGCAGACTGGCTGTGGGCCGGGGTGGGGAGGGCAGGAAGGAGGCTCCCCTGTGTCTGTCTGTCCCCTAGGACACCTTCCTGAGCTAAAAGGCCACTTTTCTGTTTTCTTTTGCAGTTACCGAGAAGGAGGTCCAGCAGTGGTGAGTTTCCCCAAACTGTTGGGTGGGAGAGGGTGTGTTGGCTTTGTGTTGATGAGACGGCGGTCCAGCTGCCCAGGACAGCGGCACGTGGAGGACCCTCTGAGAGCGGCTTATCTACAAACCAGTCCAGGCAGCCTTTGTTCAGATTCCTTTGTTCACAGGAGATGACATAGATCCAGTTGAACTGGGATGGGGGTGGGGTGGTGGTGACTCCTTGCCTTGTGTGGCATCTCTAAGGACCACCAGTGTTAATTTCAGACTCTGCTCATCCAAGGGAGGGTTTTGGACCAGAAACAAGTCAGGAGACTGGATCCCAGGCCCAGCTTTGTCCCTAAATTGTCCCATGGCCTTGAGAAGTCTCTTCTCTAGAGTTCAGCCACCCTGTCTATAAAGTGATTGATTAGAGTGGATCAAGGATGGCAGATAGGTTTCTTTTTGGATGCCAGCTCTAATCAATCCATAGTAGCTGCCTGGAGTGCTGTGTTAAGAAGGATTCTGAGGCTGTATATCATGGAGCAAACGGAAAGTATAGCATCATTAATGCCTGGAAGGTCTGGAATGGATTAGTTATGCCTGCCCTGGGGCAGAGACGGGAGAGTGGTATACTGTCTGTCATTGTGGAATGTGGAGCAGACAGGGGAGACTCACACATGGTAAGGTGAACCTGAGTTGAGAGTAGGTGAGCGAGGAGGCAAGCTTGGAGACCTTCCAGAAAGTTTGGTGGCTTAGAAATGGACTCTGCTCCTACCTCTTCCTATCCAAGTGACCTCAAGTGATCCAACCCCCCTCAGCCTCCGTTTCCCCACGTGTGTGACAGGAATGATGGGGCATCAGGGCGACATTCCCTGTAAAGGTCCCAAGAGATGACAGCCCTGGCAGTGGTCTTCCGTCGACTGTTCAGATGGGGAGCTGAGGCCTACAGATGTGCCCTCCCTCACAGCAGGCCGCAGCAGGGCCCAGGCCACGAGACGCCTGGTGGAGCCCTGCTGGGGGCAGGGCCAGGCTCCCCAGGGGCCACTGCTTACACCTTCCTGTCCTTGAGTCCAGGTGGCAGAGGGGGAGAGTTGTGGCTGCCCTGCTTGGCTCTGCTGACCCCTTGCTGGAGACCCCGGCTAGGTGGGCAGGACCTGGGTGGTGAGCTGGCTGTGCCCCACGGCGGGAGTGG
This sequence comes from Phocoena sinus, assembly GCF_008692025.1. Taxonomy (NCBI): domain Eukaryota; kingdom Metazoa; phylum Chordata; class Mammalia; order Artiodactyla; family Phocoenidae; genus Phocoena; species Phocoena sinus. The sequence goes on along the minus strand of NC_045768.1, from coordinate 6,042,549 downwards.
ATGCAAAGGGAGCAGCTGCCACTCCCTTCTTCCTCCCCCACATCCTGGGACCCAACAGGTGGGCCTGACCTGCCTCTGACCTCATTTTCCACTTCCGCACTTCCCCAGGTGAGCGTTCCAGAAATACTGCTGCTTCTAGGTTTTTTTTTTTGGCTGCGTTGGGTCGTCGTTGCTGTGCGCAGGCTTTCTCTAGTTGCGGCGAGTGGGGGCTAATCTTTGTTGCCGTGCACGGGCTTCTCATTGTGGTGGCTTCTCTTTGTTGTGGAGCACAGGCGCTAGGCGCGCGGGTTTCAGTCATTGCAGCACGCGGGCTCAGTAGTTGTGGCTCACGGGCTCTAGAGCGCAGGCTCAGTAGTTGTGGCATACGGACTTGGTTGTTCCGTGGCATGTGGGATCTTCCTGGACCAGGGATCAGACCCGTGTCCCCTGTGTTGGCAGGCAGATTCTTAACCACTGTGCCACCAAGGAAGTCCTTCTTTCTAGGTCTTTATCTGTGAGGCTCTCCCTCCTGGATTGCCCTACCCGGCCTTCCCGAGCCTTTGTCACTCACTTTTCCCACCCTTCCTTTCGGGGCCATCTGAACTCCACTCTCCCAAGGCTTACCTAAGTCACCTCCTCCAGGAAGCCTTCCTGGATTCCTCATCTGTACATAATCCCCCTCCTTCCTACATGGCAGCCAGAGGGGTCTTTGTTGAGCAAATATTTAACAATGCCAGGCTTCTGCTTAAACTCTCCCTGGACTCAGGTGAAGTCTGCACCTCTGGCATGGTCACGTGGTTACGAGGCCCGGCTCAGGCCAGCCTTGCTGTGCCGACCCCTCTGGCTGCCGTTTCCTCCTCTCCTCTGCCCTCTGCCCTCTGGCCTGCCCAAATTGCTATCTGTTCCCGAATTCACCTTACTTTCTGGGGCTTCCTGACCTTTGCCTGGGCTGTTCCCCCTTCTGGGAACACCCCTCCTCCTCTTTGCTTGGCCACCACCTCCTCACCCTCAGGCCTCCTTCCCTGAAACCTCCTGAGCCCCCAGCTTGAGTCAGGGGCCTCCTCTGACCTCCCACAGCCCAGTGTCACAGCTGGGGACACACCAGGCACAAACAGGGCACACCTGGGACAAACAGCAGTTACAGGTCTGCGTCCCCCTCCGCCTCCCCTCCTGGCCTTGAGGCCGGCTCTGCCCTGTTCACTGCTGTGTCCCCAGGGCCTGGCCACAGCAGGTGCTCAGCACCCATCCGTCGCCCCGAGGTGCTTCACGTACACATTGTCATCGACTTCTGGGCGCTGTCCCGGGGGCTGCCATGGTTTATCATCTCCATGGCGATGGGAGAACTAAGCTGAGGCTCAGAGAAGGTCGGAGCAGGGATGAGGACGAGGTCTGTCCTTGCAAGGCGGCAGATGCCTCCCCAGTGCTGCTGGGTGCTGGGTGCGCTCTCAGATGTGGCCTTGTTCATTTTGTCCTCGTAGTCACCCAGAGCGGGGTCCCACCATGGCATTCCCTAGACGAGGCTCCCGAGCCCCAGGAGGTGCAGGGCACACCTGAGCCCTGGCATCCTCCCCCGCTCCCCTGAGTCGTCCCCAGGAGAGACAGGAGGCAAAGTGGCCAGAAGGGATCCGGAACCAGGGCTTGAGCTGAGCAACCTTGGACAAGTTACTGGACTGCTCGGTGCCTCAGTTTCCCCATCTGGAAAGTGAGGGTGGTAATCGTCAAGCTTTATAGGAATACTGTGAAGAATAAATGAGCTCATTCCTACACAGCGTCTGGAACAGAGCCTAGTAATAAGTTCTCTGTTTTGTTAATAATGCTATAATAATACTAATAACGCTGATCAGTGTAGCCATGGAGGGATCCTGAGATTGAGGGTCCTCTCCTCACTGTGTAGATGGGGAAACTGAGTCCCAAACAGGTGGAGGGATTTTTGTTCCTTCATCAAGCTGACATCTGAGCTATGACCTGGACAACAGGACTCAACCGCAGAACAGCGTTCCAGGTGCAGGGAACGGCAAGGACAGAGGCTCAGCAGTGGGAAGGGGCTTGGTGTGTTTGAAGAACAGCAGGGAGGCCAAGGAGGCCGGCCTGGAGGGGACAGTTGAAGCTTCTACAACACAACCAGGGCCCTTGTGATGCCCAGTCCTTGCTGTAGGGGAACTCTCTCTAAAGAGCTTATAAAGAAAAAAGTAGATCTTTTCTCTGCCACAAAGTTCCATGGACCTCAAGTAAATGCCCTTTGATTCATTTTGGTGGTGCCTTCCTCTAACCCTCCTGGGTCAGCCCACCACCCACCTCACTGTTGTATCCTAGAATGGTTATACCCCACAGGGTGAAGGCAGACTAGGGATGGCTAAACAGCGACACTCATACCACCACTCTCCCCACCTGTGTCCACAGCAGACATCAGTAATGGATCACAGATTATGGCACTCTGGATCAGTCTCCTGCAGTGCTGTGGGCAGACCGTGTAATTATTCTTAGCACACGAAATGAACCAATTTGTAATCCCATGATGGGCCTACACCTCCCTTGTTCACTGGGACCGTAACACAAGACTGCTGGATCAGAGGCCAGATCCATGCAGCCCGCTATCCCCTCTGTCCTTTGCACAGGAAACAAACGGGACAATCACCTGCATCCCAAGTGCCCGGGCCCATTTCAGAGGATCCTTTCTCACCACGGCCTCCAGCCATGCCCTTTCATGTCCTAAACCGCCCTCTGGCACCTGATAGCTGGGGAATGCCTGCCCTTCCTTGGGAAGACTGAGGTTCCTGAGCCCAGACTACCAGGGCAGCAAACAATTTAGCACCAAACCATCTGGGGTGGGATTGGGAAATGGGAGGGAGGGGCACGCGGAGAGCAGCGGGGTCGCAATGGACAGAGTTTTCCTATCCCACCTGTGACATGTGTGGGTGGATTCAGCCAGGGCGGCTTCAGTTTCCTCCTGTGTTTCTCTCTCTCTCTTGCTTAAAGCCCTTCGTGGCTTTTTACTGCACTTAGAATAAAGACCCAGCCCCTTTGCCTGGTCCTCGGGGCTCCCCAAGGTCTCTGGCCTCACCCTCTCCCCGGCTTACCAGGCACCAGCCACACTTACTGTCCCTCAGCCATGCCACGCTCCTTCCTACCTCAGGGCCTCCATCCTTGCTGTTCCCTCTGCTGTTCCCTCTGCCCCAGATCTTGGCATCTTCGCTGCAATGTCACCTCCTGGGAGAGGTCTGCACTGACCACCCTGCCCCTGTTCCTCCAGCCTGGTACAGGATCATCTTGTTTGGTGCTGACTTTCAGTAGCTGCTCCCCAGAATAGGAACCAGACCCAGGGGTCTTCTGTGACTCTGTGACTTGTCCTGGGCCACCCAGTGAGCAGAAGCAGAGCTGGGCATGTCCCAGGTCCTCCAGGAGAGCTGAGGCCCCGGGTGGTCAGGAGCGCAGACCAGGCAACAGGGATGTGATGCCTGAGCCGGGCCAGCTGGGTGCTCACCTCACACCCGGCTTCGTGCTGGACACCCATGGTGTCATCTCTGCTGCTCCTAGCTCTGTATTTGGCAGAGACGGGAGGAGGCTGGGGCGTCGGGAGGTGGGGCCAGTGTCAGGTCCACAGCCAGCCCGAGGCCCCTGCCCACCGGATCCCTTGTTCTTGACCAAGCTCCATTCACCACAATGGAAGATCGGGAACCTCGGTGGGGACTGACTAGGAAACTGTAGCAGGTCCCAGGCCCTTAAAGGCGACCGGGAAATTGTGATCACCTGGAGGGTGAAGGGAACGCCATCCCAAGGGGGAACAGCAGGGCACAAATAGTGTCCCAACACAGTTCCATGATGAAGAAAGTGGAGGGAAAAGAAGATGGAAAGGAGACTGGCCAGAGGCTAGAAGTGGGTGTGCGGGGGGGGGGGGGTGTGTGTGTGGCATCATGGGTATTCTTTTTTCTCTTATATTTTCTATTTTCCAAGTTGTCTGTAATGCTTTTGTTACATTTATAATAACCAAATAACCCGATGGTATTGTAACAAAAATAGTGGGCGGAAGCAGGAGGAATTCTGCAGCCGCCTCCCACAGGGCCAGCTGTCAATCCTGGACCCTCCTCCGCAGTCACAGCTGTGGGTAAGGAGGCCGCCGCCAATGCCGTGGGGTCAGTCCAGGAACAGCCCGTTTTACAGATGAAGAAACTGAGGCTCCGAGGGGCAGAGACGCTTGCCTGGGTCTCACAGCTGTGTGTGTGTGTGGAGTCTGGGTCCAGCTTGCTGGCCTCCATGGCCTGGGCTACGGAGGCTCAGCTCTGCTGGCTCTGGCTTTGGGAAACCCCACAGAGCTGAAGGCAGTGGAGGATGGGGGAGGGGAGAGGAGCAGGGAAGAGGCCTCATCCTCATGGATGTGTTCGAGCCCCTCCTCCAGGATCGTCTGAAGGCAGGTCTCCAGGGAGCTGGGAGGGGAATGCCAGGGGAAGGGAGGTGTTTGAAAAGATAATGGGAGAACAGTTTCCCAGGGCCGCTGTGGCAGTCCCTGATTGCAGCTGGGGGTTATGCTTTATTATTTATCCATCTATTTACTTCCCACTTTCCACACTGCAGCGAGCAGCATCTGCCGTACTTAACCCTGGCGGGGAGGGAGGTGGGCATGGAGGGCTATGCGAGGCTTGCTTCAAGCTGGGTCCCAGAGGGAACTGCAAGCAGTGAATTCCAGAAAGTCCTAGCAGGCTGGTGCCTTTGGGGACCCAAGGCCCTGGCGGCGCTGGGGATGCTGGGGGCCACAGAGAACGGGATGCTGAGCTGGAGTTGGACCCGTGCCTCACGGCCAGCGTGCATTCATGCATTCACGCATTCATTCATTAATTCACTCCCTCATTCATTCAGTCACTCATCTGCTCCCCATTCATTCATTCAGTCACCCCCTCATTCATTCACTCCCTCATTCACTCCCTTACTCCCTCATTCATTCTCTCACTCTTTCACTAATTCATTCATCCGCTCACTCATTCCTTCATTCATTCGTTGGTTCATTCATTCCGTAAATCTTTACTGAGCACCTATTATGTGCCAGGCCCATGGCCAGCACTGGGGGCAGCAGGGACTGGGGGAGACGAGGTGCTGGAGTCCCCTGGGGGACACAGGCTGGCGCAGTGGCGGTTAGAGGCGGGGTGGGAAGCTTACAGGGAAGAAGCCCAGCGTTGAGTCGGGAGTGTTTTATAAGTGGCACTCAGCCTTCAGTGTTTTTATGAAGTGACAGATTTCTTTTTTTTTCCCCTTTCCCTTTTAAAGAGGCTTAAGAATGCAGTTGTCAAATCTGGGACTTTTTTCTCTCGTCTCCACCCCGTCGTGGAGAGCTGGTTCCCAAGCACAGTCAACCGTGCCGAAAACCTGTGCTCTGGTGGCTGGAAACTGGGTGTGTGGAGCTCAGGAGCCGTGCCACGTCCCAGGCTCGGTTCCACAGCTTCTCCTCCCATCCGCAAAGAGAGTTGAGACCCCTGCTCTTGAACACGGTTGTGGGAGGGGTGGTCTCCATATAAATTCCTCAGAACGCTGTTTGTGCCTCACTCCCCCTCCCCGGCCTAACCTGCACCAGCGACAGTGCCAGGACTGCTGCTGCTTCCACCCTTGGTCTGGAGTCAGGCAGAAGGCACTGAGGAAAGCAGGCCACGGAGGCTTCGGGCCTCGCTGGTGACTGGCCGCACACAGAGGCGGTGGCAGGGGTCCAGCTGTGGCTTCCCATTTGCTAACTGTGCAGCTCCAGTAGGTATTTACTGAGCACCTGCGGTGGGCCCTGCAGCTTTGGGGTGAGCTAGAAGACGGGGTCCCTGCCCTGACGGACCCTGTGGTGCACTCACTGGCCCAGGCATCATACAGGCTACAGGCACAGCTGCGAGGCCCAGGCCAGGGACAGGGTGCTGTGAGTGTATCAACCGGTGTGTGGACTGGGGTCTTGGGTGGCCAGAGCGGGCTTCTCTAGGGGAGATGCACTGAAGCCAAGAAAAAAGGTGGGAAGGAGGAGGGGAAGGAGTGGGCCGGGCAAAAGAAATGCCGTGTGAAGGCCCTGAGCCAGGAGACTTAACAGCCCCCAGCCTCAGTTTCCCCATCTGTACAATGGGCATAATAATCCTCCCCTCCTGGGCCTGTTGGGACGATTTGGTGAAATGGTGCCTGGAAATCACATAGCTCCGTGCCCGGCTCTCAGTAGGTCCCTGTTATTCAGAATTGCAGATCAGTGGAAGGCAGACACTGGGGAAGACCCTTTCCCCCGCTTTGTGGGGGTCCCCAGAGACCATCTAGCCCCGTGGTTCTCCACTGGAGTGATTCTGCTCTGGGGGGATATTTGGCACTGTCTGGAGACACTTTGGGTTGTCATAACCTGGGGCGGGGGTGCTCCTGGCATCTAGCAGGTGGAGGCCAGGGATGCCGCTAAACCACCGGACAGACCCCCATGACCAAGAATCATCTGACCCCAAATGTCAGTGGCGTGGGTGGAAAAACCCTGATCGAGTCTAAGTCACTTATTTACCAGCAGGGAAACTGGGGGGCATTGCAGGGAAGGGGTTTTCTCGGGCCCCTCTCACAGTGAGACAGGATGGGCCAGGTCTGGAGCGCAGGGCAGGCCCCAGAGTAGGTTTCCAGGTAGCAGCGTGTCTGAAGGAGAGACGGGGTGAGGGCGGGGAGAGGGAGAGGCCCAGGCCTGTTGGAACCTGAGCCTGGGTCAGGGATGGGGCTGCAGTCACGTACCTCTCTCAGTCATCCTGGGATAGAATTCTTGGGCAGGAACTCGGTTATTTTTAAAATTTTCATTTATTTTCTTTTAACGTTGAGGCAGCTACTATATTTTGAGCAAGAAAGTGGCATAAGCAAGTGTGTGTCCCCCTAACGTGCCAGCTCGTCCCCCACGGCGCCCCACCGCCCCCCAGCTTCCCCCGTGTTTGGGAGAAAAGCATCTTTTCTCTGCCCAATCCTGTCATCCACTGTCACCCCTCTGCACAAGGCAGGCATGGCCTCGCCTGGTATCTGCTTAAAGTCCAAAACTTGTCCAGATGGCGCAGCTAAATGGCTGCATCTGGGGAGATGAAATTCGTTCGGTCAGAGCTGAAGGCACCAGCTGACACAGGGCCACTGACCACTGATCCTGAATCAGAGAAAATGAACGGATTTGCCCAGATTTCCACAGGTGCTTCCATGTACGAACAAGTTCTGTAGCCACTTCCATTAAAATGTATTCTGATCCAACAGTCTTGCAGACGAAAGCTCACCTAGCCTCAAGTCTACAACACAAAAGCAAGGAGAAAATGACAGATTTTCTGCTGCCATCACATCTGGAACCTTCACAAGGGGGGCCGGGGTGCACGAGGCCCCAGGGCACCGCTAGGCTGTCTGCTCCAGCAATTCCAGGTTCTGCCTCTGGGCCTCGAAGTTTGTCAGCCGGCCGGTTGTATGCCGTCCACACCGGGTCTCCCACAGACAGCCGCATGGCCTTCTCGTATTTCTTCCCGTCCGGTGTGAAACGGTGGTAAATCCCGGCAGGGAGAATGATCGTGTCTCTTTTCTCCATGATGGTTCGGATCCACCTGTCCTCTTTATCTCTCACGTCAAAGTACCCACTGCCATCCAAGATGACGCGAATCTTGTCATCCAGGTGTAAATGCTCCTTGTAAATCATCTTGATCTTTTCTTCGTAATTTTGTAGTCTGTCTCCGCCTATGGTTATTATGTCCATCCAGGAGTAGATTCTCTCTTTTCGGATCTTTTCTAATTCTGGATCAGAATTGTAAAGGACCGCGAGCCTGCGCAGCTGCTCCAGGCCGACCGGGCGCACAGGCTCCGCGTGGTGGAGCCACGGCGAGTTGTCAGCCGAGTCGTCCATGTACCAGGCCTGCGCCGTGGCGGGGCCGGGGTCACCGCCGCCTGGCCCCAGACCTGCTCTGCGACCTGCTCAGGCTGGTCGCAAGAGCTCTGTTATTAAGCCGCAGCTCCCTTGGGTGCCTGCCGTGGGGTGTGGGTGGGGGTGTGTGCCTGGGTGAGTGTCCTGGCTCGGCCCACCACGGGGGCTGGGCTGCACCTCGGAATCGGACCATGGCAGGAAGTCCTGGCCTCAGAGCTGTGAGGACCTGAAGGGCAAATTTGGGGCCTGGGGCAAGTGGGGCATCTGGGACAGACCTCCTCCTCTCTGCTTCAGCGAGACAGGGTGCCCCCCATCTTCTGATGACGAACGATGGATGCGGTTATGCATTGTTTGGGGAGCAGGCTCTTGGCTTTCCATGGGGCTGGGGCCAGTGCAGCCTGGCGAAGAGGGAGCCTGGGAGGCAGGAGTCCCGGGTGTGAGTCCTGTTTCTGCTGCTAACTTGCTGTGTGACCTTGGGCCGGTCTCTCTCCCTCTCTGGGCCTCAGTTCCCCATCAGTCCACAGAGGGGTGGGCATATATCTGTGGTGCTCTGACCATCTGCACGGAGTTCTCAGGTTCTGACCACGGTGCCTGGGGCTTAGGAAGAAGACGCCTGACACCTGGCCTCTCCCTCTCTCTGTGTGTTCATTAGTTCATTCAGCTCATTCATTGAGTTCACTGGACGTTTACTGAGCCCCTGTTACGTGCCAGGTGTCAGGGCACCGGGGGGTGGAGGACACAGCCTGGTGGCAAACATGACACAGCGTGGTTCACGCTGCGCTGGGGTCGTTCAAGGGGTGGGGGAGCAGGTGAACGGGCACAGGGACCTGCAGGCCCAAAGGCCTGGCGGCTGGATGGCATGGCAAGCTCTAGAAAGTGCGGCAGGGTGTGGAATATGGGCGGCGGCGTGGGGCGGTGAGGGTGTGTGGCCAGAGGAGGCGGGGCCGTCAGGCTGGAGCAAACCCTCATCCATTGGGCCCCCGACGGGGTGGGCCTGCTGCTAATGGCACCAAGGGAGCTGGGGCCCCACAGTGACAGTGACAGTCTCTGCAGGGGAAACCAGATAGTCCCCCGGAGGCTCCCCACCGAGGCCAGCCTGCCTGTACCCACCTGCACTGTCTTCCCTCCTAGGAGCCGGGCGCCCGCGGGGGCCGGGCCTCGAGACGTCCCTGGGCGCCTTTTGTTCTCCCTTTATTGTTTTTAATAATCTTTTCAAATTACTCAGGTGACACACAGCCATTGTGGGGAAATGGGAGGCTCTGGGGGACACGAGGGGAAGCGATGGCCCCCCCTCTGGCCTCCAGAGCCGGCTGTGCCCCCCTGTGGTCATCACGGTCTGGCGCCGGGCCTGTTCCCTCCTCCTGCCCAGGGACCCGTCCTGCCCAGGGGCCTGGGGTTACGGACCAGATCTTGGCTCTGAAACGCTCCTCTCTGGCTCTGCGTCCTGGCCCAGATGTGAAGGTTTGAGTCTGGAACACCCAGCTGGGAAGGAGGCTTCAAGGGGAGGGACCCGGAGGGGCCGAGTCCCTTTCTGGTACCTGCTGTGAGAGGGGCCCTGACCTCTGTGCCTCAGTGCCTTCATCTGGGAAATGGGGATCACTGAACCCACTGAGCAGGGCTGAGTGGCGACTGCAGGAGGAACCGCCCACGAAGGCTTAGGCCAGTGCCGGGCACGGGGCTGTTGTCAGAGGTGCAGGTGGTGCAAGATGGGGCAGCGATCCTGGTTACTGGGCCGGGCCCGCCTCCCTGGGCCTCTGGCCCCTCGAGGTGCCCCAGGGGGTGGGTGGGGAGGCACGCACAGGCCCAGCCAGTTTTTACAGCCATGCTTGCTGGGGGCACTGCGGGAGGGTGGGTGCCTACGGCAGCGCAACGCCACGCCCCTCTCCATCTCCCAGCCTCGCCCTCGCCCTCGCCCCCAAGGAACCGCTGACATGTTAGCAAGAGTCTTGTCTTGCTTTCTTTCTGACATCTGACCTTGATCACTTAGGCCTCAGAATTCCCAAGGCTCCCTACTTCCGGTGCCCTGCGTGTCCCTTCACCCAGCCTGGGCCCCTTAGCTTGTTCTCTGATGGGTGGAGGGACAGTGGCTTCTCCACCTGCTCTCTGTGTATACGGCCCTCAGTCACGGCGCCACCAGCAACTTTCCCGGGATGTGACGGGAGAATGGCCCTGGGTAGACCAGAGAACAGTGGGGCTGGTGGGGGAGGGGACGTCTTCAGTGAGCCCGTGTCTCTGAGCATCTGGCCCCATCAGTGGTTACTCTGAACCCCACCTCGGCTCCAGTCTGGGCTGCAAGGACTTGCAGATCTCCCCGTCTCAAAGCCTCAGCCTCCTCATCTTTAAAATGGGCTTGGGACTTCCCTGGCGGTCCAGTGGTTAGGACTCCGCACTTTCACTGCTGGGGCCCAGGTTCCATCCCTGGTCGGGGAGCTAAGATCCCACAAGCCACGTGGCCAAAAAGGGCTTCATCATAGTACATTGCTCATAGGGCTGTTATGGGCGTTCCAGGAGAATCAGGTTTGCAAAGTTCCCAGCAGACAGTGGTCCAGCAGAGGTAGCAGCTGGTACCTGATAATAGCTGACCCCTCTCTCTAGCCCCCCTTTGTGCTGGGAATCCTCAGGGGAATGTGTGTCCTGGTTGGAGTTGCCAAGCTACACGCGGGAGCCAACTTACGAATTGATTTAAAAGAACACATTGAGGCTTCCCTGGTGGCGCAGTGGTTGAGAGTCCGCCTGCGGATGCAGGGGACACGGGTTTGTGCCCCGGTCCGGGAAGATCCCACATGCCATGGAGCGGCTGGGCCCGTGAGCCATGGCTGCTGAACCTGCGTGTCCGGAGCCTGTGCTCCGCAACGGGAGAGGCCACAACAGTGAGAAGCCCGTGTACAGAAAAGAAAATAAAAAATAAAAAAATAAAAGAACACATTGAGGTCATGATACTAAAGATCATGCCGTTGCTTATTTTTTACGTCCAGCCCTGTGCCAAGTATGCTACGTCATCACCTCACGCAGTCCCCACAAGATGGGTGTGATAGCTGTCCCTGTTGACAGATGAGGAGAGTCAGGCTCAGAGAGGTGAAGGCACCTGCCTGAGGATGCAGCTAGCAAATGGCAGGACTGGGATTTGGGCTGCAAAGCCATGTTGCCATCAGCTGGCCGGGTATCTGGAGGGTCCCTGGGCACTGGGAATGCAGGGTGGACAGGTCCAGTTGGAAACCACCAGGATTCCCTCCGAGCTTGCTGGGCGGCTCCTGTGTCGTTTACACAGTTCTCTGGGAACAGAGGCAGGGGAGCGGGTGTGTGCACACTGTGGGGTGCAGGCATGTGGGAGGAGCCAGCTGCCGGCCCCATATGGTGGCTCTGCCCACCAGCGCCACCAGCACCACCAGCCTGCCTGGCTCCGGGAGGGGCTCAGTGGAGAGGGTCGGGGAGCGGGGAGTACTTTGTGCGAGAGCGGGACTTCCGGGAGGTCGTTCATGCAAGTTTTGTTTTAATCACCTGTGTGGAGCAGGGGGCCGAGTGGCCAAGTGACTCTTATCCCTTTGGGACAGATGAGGCTAAGAGAGGTGTGGCCACCTGTCCCAGGTCACACAGCTAGCGAGAGGCAGAGGTGGGATGAGCCCATGCCTGTGGAGTCCAGGTCTGTGCTCACAACCCCGTGTGGCACTGTCTCCCTGGACAGGGACTCACAGGCTTCCAGGGCGCTGGGCAGGAGCTCCCAGCAGGTGGGTGATGCTGGAGTCTCCTTCACCCTCTCTCACCTGGCCTCTACCTCCAGGTACAAAGGCTTCATCAAGGACTGCCCCAGTGGGCAGCTGGACGCAGCGGGCTTCCAGAAGATCTACAAGCAGTTCTTCCCGTTTGGAGACCCCACCAAGTTCGCCACATTTGTTTTCAACGTCTTTGATGAAAACAAGGTGAGCTGGGAATTGACAGGGCCTGTGCCAGCCTGGAGTCCCCTCCCTCCTGCGGCAGCCTGCGCAGCTCCACACCCACGCTGTCCTGCTGATGTTGCATTCCAGAGAAGGAACACAGACGTGTGCGCTCACACACACACACACACATATACACACGAACGCACGCACATGCGTGCACACCCACACGTGCTTACACACAGATGCACACACAAACATACATGCACTCCTTGTACACAAATGCATGCACGTATATACATTGCAGGAGCTCACCCACGCACAAGGAACCCACAGAGATCCATGTATGCACACACATACCATGCACACAGACATACACGTATACACACGTGCACACGTATGTATACCGTGACCCTTTTCTTACAAGCACAAAATGTAGATGCCGCCAGGGATAATAACAGGATTTATAATCACAACTGACATTTACTGAACGTTTACTACGTTCTTTATGTGGATTTTATTTTTTAAATAGGTTTATTTATTTATTTATTTTATTCTTGGCTGCGTCGGGTCTTCGTTGCTGCAAGCGGGCTTTGTCTAGTTGCGGCGAGTGGGGGCTACTCTTCGTTGCTGTGCGCGGGCTTCTCATTGCGGTGGCTTCTCTTGTTGCGCAGCACGGGCTCTAGGCGTGTGGGCTTCAGTAGTTGTGTCACACTGGCTCGGTAGTTGTGGCTCCCGGGCTCTGGGGAGCAGACTCAGTCGTTGTGGTGCACGGGCTTAGTTGCTATGTGGATTATTTTTAGTGAGACCTTACAACCTGTAGGGATGCCTTTTAATTGCCCCCATTTTGCAGATGAGGAAACTGAGAATCATATAATATGGGATCTTTTGTGCCTGGCTTCTTTCACTGAGCATCGTGTTTTCAAGGCTTATCCGTGTTGCAGCGTGTCCCTTCCTGGTGACGGCCACCCTGACAGTTGGCGTATCCACCACTGGGGCATCTGCAGTCCTCCAGACTCTGTGCCATGCTGGCATATTTCCTGGCTCACTTGTATTCAAGGTGGACGTACTGTAACTTGTTTCCACGCTCCATGCTGTAGGGCACTCGGATTTTTTCTGCTCTGTCACGCCCTGGCTTTCTCCGCAGGTGGCCTCAGCTGACGATCACACTGCCTGGCCCTGGGAAGAGCTCTGGCCTCTCCGGACCTCAGTTTCCTTATTTGCAAAATAAATAGGATTGAACAGTCCAGAGCCCCACCTTTTTCTAAAGCCCCTGAGCCTGTGGTTCAAGGCCGAGGAGAAAGGGGTTTCGGGGTGACTCCTGCCCAGAGGGTCTTGTGTGCTGGTGGGCCCTCTTCCTCCCACCAGATGTGGAGTGTCAGGCTCCCCCTTTGGCCTCACCCTTTTCCCTGTCCCTCCTGCCTGGATTTTCCCTCTTTTTTTTTTGGCCACACCACGCAGCACGTGAGATCTTTGTTCCCCAACCGGGGATCAAACCCGTGCCCCCTGCATTGGGAGCGCAGAGTCTTAACCACTGGACTGCCAGGGAAGTCCTCTTTTCCCATTTCTAATCCTCCCCTCTCCCCATCCCCTTCCTTCTTGTCACCCTCATTCCTTCACTCCCGCACTCTCCATTTGGGTGTCTGGTACCTGCTGCCGCCCATCACCACCTGCCCAAGGTGCAGCCTGACCAGGTGACTCAGCGCTAACTGAGGCCCACCCCCACTCCCCTCTCTCCTGCAGGATGGGCGGATTGAGTTCTCTGAGTTCATCCAGGCGCTGTCGGTGACCTCGAGGGGAACCCTGGATGAGAAGCTGCGGTGTAAGTCCTGCCCCCTGGGCTCTATGGGGCGGCCACTGGGCGGTCCCAGGCGGGAGGGAGGCCAACTACCTGGGCGAGGTCATCTGTCTGGGGCTGAGAGTGGCACAGATGTCCTGCCCTTCCAGGTCAGAGGCAGTTTCTTGGAGGAGGCCAGGCAGGAGGAACGTGTCTTCCTTAGACGTGTGGACAGATGGGGCGGGAGCAAAGGGGCATCTGAGCAGGTGCAGACATGGGACCTCGGACAGGACAGCGTGGAGTTAAAAGACCTGGTTCCAGGGCTGGATCCACTACTTAGGAGGCTGTTTTGATGACTGATCTCATTCATTCACTTATTTACTGATTCACCCAACAGATGTTGACCAAACATGGCCACGTGTCAGTGCTGAGCAGAGGCCAGGACCCACGGGTGCATCAGATAGACGGGCACCTGCCCTCGCGGCTGTCAGTCTAGCTCAGGGACCTTATCCAAAAGATCCCAGAAAGCTGCAGGCGAGGCAGGAAGAGGGAAGAGAGGAACTGACCCTGTTCTGAGACGGGAGCTGAGCTGGGAAGGGTGAAGGTGCCAGGGAGGGAGGAGGGAAGAGGGTTCCAGGCAAGGGAAACAGCATGTGCGAGGCCCTGAGGAGGGATGAGAGAAGGATTCAGAGGGGAGAGTGCACAGGCTCCTGCTGCTGCGAGAGGGGATCTGGAGAGAAGATGAAAACAGCTGGGCCAGAGCTCACTTCCCACTGAGACACTTTCACTGCTTTGCATCAGCACCGAGAAAGCGCGGCAGTTTCTTTTTCTTTCTCTTTTTAGGAATAAAAGAGGATTTTATTTATGCAGAAGCTCCTGCCCTCCCCCCAAGGGCATATTATTTTATTTTCTAAGTTGATCCCAGCAGGATACAGTGTAATTGTGGAAAGGAAGTGGGCCGAAAGGAGGCAGAGGTGGGGGCATGGGGAAGGACAGGGGGGCCTTTAGGGCTCCTCCTGGGGTCCCCTCCCTCCCACAGCTCCAGCTCCAGCCTCAGCTTTCGCAGATTCAGTGCCCCCTCCATTTTTTTTTTTTTTTTTTTTTTTACGGTACGCGGGCCCCTCACCGCCGTGGCCTCTCCCGTTACGGAGCACAGGCTCCGGACGCGCAGGCTCAGCGGCCATGGCTCACGGGCCCAGCCGCTCCATGGCATGTGGGATCCACCCGGACGGGGGCACGAACCCGCATCCCTTGCATTGGCAGGAGGACTCTCAACCACTGCGCCACCGGGGAAGCCCCCCCACCCCGCTCCTTTTTTTTTTTTTTTTTTTGCGGTACGCGGGCCTCTCACTGTTGTGGCCTCTCCCGTTGTGGAGCACAGGCTCCGGACGCTCAGGCTCAGCGGCCATGGCTCACGGGCCCAGCCGCTCCGCGGCATGTGGGATCCTCCCGGACCGGGGCACGAACCCGTGTCCCCTGCATCGGCAGGCGGACTCTCAACCACTGCGCCACCAGGGAAGCCCCCCCCGCTCCTTTTTATATTTAGTTTTTTTTTTAATAACCCTAGTTGAAACGGCGCATGTGTTTCTGTCGTGCGTGCGCGTGCGCGTGTCCCGTCTGTTTTGATGTAAATATTCATTGATTGGATGAGTAATGGGGCTGTGGTGCAGCGCGGGGGGGCGGGGAGCTGCACCCCCTTCCCCGGGCCGGGGGTCACTCTGCCCTGGCTGGTTGACCGCAGGGGCCTTCAAGCTCTACGACTTGGATAACGATGGCTACATCACCAGGAACGAGATGCTGGATATAGTGGATGCCATTTACCAGATGGTGGTGAGAGGCCCGGGTCCTATGGGGTAGGGGGAGGCAGTAGGGGCATCAAATTTAGTGACTGGGACTGTCCCAGAGGAGGCACCCCCGTGGGACTGCTCTCCTGACCGGGGCAAGCGTTGGTCAGGTAAGGGTCACTGCCTGGGGCCGCTTAGCACATCTCCAGCTGGGCTGGCAGATGGGGGCTCGGGTGGGTGCGAGGTTCTGGAGCAGAATTACAGATGGCGGGGGACATTGCAGGGAGTGGGAGGCAGAGGGGGTCCTCATCTGGAACCTGCCCAGGTCTGGGGGCATATTTTTGGGAAAAGGGCCCAAAGCCCAGAGTGCCAGGAGCCAGCCCCCACCTTGTCTGTCCCTGGCAGGGGAACACCGTGGAACTCCCCGAGGAGGAGAACACCCCCGAGAAGCGGGTGGACCGAATCTTCGCCATGATGGACAAGGTGAGACCCCTCCCGTAGGTGCCACTGACCACCTACGGGCCTGGCTCGAGGCAGGCAGCACACCTGGTGTGACGTCCACTGGTCCGGTTGGCAGCCGTCCCCTTCAGACATCCAGGGTTTTAAGTAAATTTGTCCAACACTTTCTCTTTGATCAACTAAGATTCTTTATTTATTTTTAAAAATTAATTAATTAATCTATTTTTGGCTGCGTTGGGTCTTTGTTGCTGTGCGCGGGCTTTTCTCTAGTTGTGGCGAGAGCGGAGGCTGCTCTTCGTTGTGGTGTGTGGGCTTCTCATTGCAGTGGCTTCTCTTGTTGCGGAGCATGGGCTCTAGGCGCGCAGGCTTCAGTAGTTGTGGCACGCGGGCTCAGTAGTTGTGGCTCGCGGGCTCTAGAGCGCAGGCTCAGTCGTTGTGGCGCACGGGCTTAGTTGCTCCGCGGCATGTGGGATCTTCCCAGACCAGGGATCGAACCCATGTCCCCAGCATTGGCAGGCGGATTCTTTTTTTTGCGGTACGTGGGCCTCTCACTGTTGCGGCCTCTCCCGTTGCGGGGCACAGGCTCCGGACGCGCAGTCTCAGTGGCCATGGCTCACGGGCCCAGCCGCTCCGCGGCATGTGGGATCTTCCCAGACTGGGGCACGAACCCGTGTCCCCTGCATCGGCAGGCGGACTCTCAACCACTGTGCCACCAGGGAAGCCCTGGCAGGCGGATTCTTAACCACTGCGCCACCAGGGAAGTCCCAAGATTCTTAACCTTTTAAATTTTTTGCCATGGACAAGAAATGTGGGCATTCTGGAGAAGTTGTCTGTGGACTTCTCAGAGTAATGGTTTTAAGTGCATCAGATAAAATCCACAGGATTAAGAAGGAAGCTATTTTGGAATGCAGCTATCAAAAGTTTTTTTAAAAGAATATGTGATGTGGTATATGAGCTTCTTTATGAACACATCGGATGATGAGTTACAGTGGTTTAACCACCCCACAATTTCAAACCGATGATATGTACAGGTGATGCCTACAGCAACCGTGGAGTGTTATAAAAATGCCTCGATCCCCACAGTTGACAAAGCCACAGGTACTGCTGGTTCTGTGGGAGATCGTTACCTAGATTCATTATGGAAGGAAGAGCTAAATTTCAGTTATAAGTTAGTGAAAAGAAAGACCTCATTTTTTCCCATTTTAGTTCACAGGCCTGCTGAATTCTGTTCTCAGACCCCAGGTTAAGAAACCCTTCTTTAGGGCTTCCCTGGTGGCACAGTGGTTGAGAGTCCGCCTGCCGCTCAGGGGACATGGGTTCGTGCCCCGGTCCGGGAAGATCCCACATGCCGCGGAGCAGCTGGGCCCGTGAGCCATGGCTGCTGGGCCTGCGCATCCGGAGCCTGTGCTCCGCAACGGGAGAGGCCACAACGGTGAGAGGCCTGCGTACCGAAAAAAAAAAAAAAAGAAACCCTTCTTTATACCAAACTTTTTTTTAAACTGGAAATAACTTTGTTTTAAACTGGAATTTGATATCAGGGTGGTAAGGAAACCCACTATTGCTTGCCTTCAATAAAAGAATTCAAATGAACAGTGACCTTGGGCTTATTATTACATTCTGGCTAGGTACAGGTGCCTGCCCTGAAAGCTTTGAGCCTGAGGCCTTACTGCCTTAATTTAAAAAAGTGAGATCGTATGTCAGAGAGGCAGTAAAGACAGAGGCTCAGACCACGCTGGGCAGACCACGCTGGGCTGCTGATAATAATCTGATGTGTCCATAGAGTAAGGCAGAGAATACTAACTTCTCGCAGGGTGGTTCAGTGTTATTTAACACCAAGGTGTTAAATCCCCCCCACCCCCAATTCAGACATCCCTTATTTTGGGAAGCGAAGTCCACGCTGTAGTCAGACTGGGTGTAAATCTGGCTTCCCCAGTTAGCAGCCAGGGGGCCCTGGATAGCTGACTGAGCCTCGGCATCCTCACCGGTGAAATGGTGATAAGAGCAGCCCCTCTTTGGCTAAACAATACGCTGCTAAATAACCAAGAGATCCCTGAAGAAATCAACGAGGGAATAAAAAAATACCTAGAGACAAATGGCAATGAAAACACAACGACCCAAAACCTATGGGATGCAGCAAAAGCACTTCTAAGAGGGAAGTTTATAGCAATATAATCCTACCTCAAGAAACAAGAAAAATCTCAGATAAACAATCTAACCTTACACCTAAAGGAGCCAGAGAAAGCAGAGCAGCCCCTCTTCTTAGAGCGGCTGTGAGGACCCCATGAGACCAAGCGCACGCGTAACATGAACGGGGCCCACAGTAGACGACCCTCAAGGTCTGCCTGCGGAGCTTGTGGAAACCTCGTCACCATCTCTCTCTCTGGGTGCAGGCTGTGGGTGGCTTCCAAGGCCTTTTTCTTTTGCTCTCACGGGTTTCCTTGCAAGATGCTCCAGGGGAAGGGATTCTGGCCCAAACCATTTGCTTCTGCAAGAGACCCACTAAAGCCCCTTTACGTGGGCTCCGTCCAGCCTCCTTGTAGGTCTCCCGGGGGATGGCTTAAATGCCCTCCCAAGAGCGACCCCAGAGAAATGCATCAGGCTCTCAGCCCTGTGGGATTAACACCCTCTGTGGGGATGAACAGCAGTGAGGATGATAACTGTGGAGTTATCGGGTGCTTCCGGTCTGCCGAACACTTTACACAGCTTGAGCTCAAGGAGTGCTCACCTCAGTGCCCTGAAGAAGCCGTTCAATTCTTTCCAGTATCCAGATGAGGAAACAAGGGCCCAGAGAGGTGGGTCGTGTGCCCAAGGTCACCCAGCCAGGAAGTGCCTGCGTCTGTCTATGCCTGACCCCTCCCACCTAATGAGCTGCTTTGCCTTCCTCCTGACTTAACTGTGGAAGCTCTTTTGGAAGCAGCCCTGGGCTGGGCTTGGGGAGGGAGTGTCCAGGGCCCAGGGCAGAGGCCCCTGTCCTGGGAGGTTGGTTGTCCCCTCACCTTCACCCTCCTCTCTCTGCTTGCAGAATGCCGACGGGAAGCTGACGCTGCAGGAGTTCCAGGAAGGATCCAAGGCTGACCCATCCATCGTGCAGGCGCTGTCCCTCTACGACGGGCTGGTATAGTCCAAGGCCCAGAGCTGAGGTTAGTGGAGGGGGACTTGGGGCCTGGGGTGGGGGAAAGGGGGCAAACCCAGCCTCAGGACACTTGGGGTTGGCAGATAAGTACCTGAGTTTCCCGGGGGGGAATCAGGGTCTGCCCAGTTGGAGCATAGCTAGTAAGGGAGGCCTAGGAGGCAGGGCCTTCACGTCAGCCAGGGCTCCTCTATTTTTGTCATTTGTATATACCCACATTCAGCCTGAGAGTTGACTTGAATAGAAGTTTCCCTGGGTTGAAAACACTTTGAAAATACCAGTTCTCAGCCAGGGCCAGGGGCCTGGGAGAACAGGAGTCTCTCATCTTTTCTCCGTTGGGGTGGCTGAAGACCTCAGCTTCTGCTCTCTTGATCAATAGCTCCAACGTGGTTTCTTTTTTTGCCCAGATTTCCGTTAAGTGCAGGATGATGGCCCACAGAGGCCTCTGTTGCTGGCAGAGAACTGATTCCCATGGTCCTGTCCAGCTACGAACACTTTTTTTTTTTTAACATCTTTATTAGAGTATAATTGCTTTACAATGGTGTGTTAGTTTCTGCTGTATAACAAAGTGAATCAGCTATACATATACATATGTCCCCATATCTCCTCCCTCTTGCATCTCCCTCCCTCCCACCCTCCCTATCCCATCCCTCTAGGTGGTCACAAAGCACCGAGCTGATCTCCCTGTGCTATGCGGCTGCTTCCCACTAGCTATCTGTTTTACATTTGGTAGTGTATATATGTCCATGCCGCTCTCTCACTCTGTCACAGCTTACCCTTCCCCCTCCCCATATCCTCAAGTCCATTCTCTAGTAGGTCTGCATCTTTATTCCTGTCTTGCCCCTAGGTTCTTCTGACCATTGTTTTACAAACACTCTTGTATGTGTCTCCTGGTGGACGGATGATGCATCCTCTTGATACAGATCTAAGAGAATTGCTGGGACATAGAATGTGTGTATATTTAGCTTTAGTAGATACTTCCAGAAGTTTTCCAACACGGCTGTACCATCCCCGACTCCCACATCCTTGCCAGCACTGGGTGTTCTCTGTCTTTTAAAATTTCAGCCGTTTTGGTGGGCGTGTCGTGATAGCTTGCTGTAATCTGAATTTGCCTCTCACTGATGAGCCCTGAAGTAGGGCACCTTGTCGTATGTGCATCCTCCGTTTTACCATCACATTTTGTGCTGTGCTGTCTTAGTTATCTTGCTGCACACTGCAGTCCCGCAAAACAGCTGAAAAGAACAAACATCAGGAATTTGGGGACAGCTTTGTTGGGTGCCTTCGGCCCAAGGTCTCTCACGAGGATGCAGCCAAGCTGTCAGGAGGGTGGCCAACCATCCCAGTTTGCCCGGGACTGTCCCGGATTTAGTGCCAAAAGTCCCATGTCCTGGGAAACCCCTCTGTAGTAGGTAAACTGGAATGATCATCAGCTGTTGGCCAGGACTGTGATCTCATCTGAAGGCTTGGCCAGGGGTGACCCATTTCTAAGCTCACTCATTTGGTTTGGCGGTCTCAACATGGGGCCCTCTGCACAGGGCTGCCTAAAAACATGGTGGCTGGCTTCCCCCAGGGTAAGCTTTCTGGGAGGGAGGGAGAGGGAGAACCCAAGGTGAAAGCACACACGCTGGGATTTTGAATGGGATTGAGTTGAGTCTACTGTTCAGTTTGGGGGAGAATTGGCATCTTTATAATGTTGTCTTCCAGTCCATGAAGATGGTATATCTCTCTCTGTGTTTAGGTCTTTAATTTTTTTTCTCTATAACATTTTGCTGTTTTTAGCTAAAAGGTCTTTCACATCTTTTAGTAGATTTATTCCTAAGTTTTTGATGGTGTTTCAAACAGTAATTTTAAAATTGTATTTTCTGTTTGTTTCTGATTTATAGAAATTCAGTTGATTTTTGTTCATTGATCATATATCCATGGTCCTGCTAACTTAATTTATTAAATCTAGGAGTCTGCCTTAGATTCTTTTGGATTGCCTACATTCTATTTCTTCCTTTCCTATCCCTCTGCCTTTTGTTCCTTTTTCCTGCTTCCTTGCACTGGTTGGGCCCTCCAGTCACATAGGAGTAGTGATGGTGAACATTCTTGTCTCATTCTCAGTCTTGGGAGAAAGCTTTCAATAATTCACCATTAGTTACGATGCTTGTTACAGGTCCTTTGTAGATAGATTTTAGCAGATTTAGAAAGTTTCCCTCTTTTCTAGTTTGGTAGGAGTTATTTGTTTTTTTTAAAAATCATGAGTGATATTGAACTTTATCAAAATTTTCTGTGTTTATCAAGATGCTCATATGACTTTTCTCTCTTTTTTGTTGTCAATATGATGAATTACACTGATTGATTGTGTGTGTGTGTATGTGTGTGTGTGTGTGTGTGAATACATTTTATGGATCATCAGTGGATTCCTGTCCACTTAAATACACTACCTTTTTCAAATTAGTTTTCCCATTTAGGTTGTTACATAATATTGAGCAGAGTTCCCTGTGCTATACAGTAGGTCCTTGTTGCTTATTCATTTTTTAAAAAAAATTTTAATAGATCCTTATTGGAGTATAATTGCTTCACAATACTGTGTTAGTTTCTATTGTACAACAAAGCGAATCAGCCATATGAATACACATGTCCCCATATCCCCTCCCTCTTGAGCCTCCCTCTCATCCTCCCTATCCCACCCCTCTAGGTCATCGCAAAGCACCCAGCCGATCTCCCTGTGCTATGCTGCTGCTTCCCACCAGCCAGCGGTTTTACATTGTGTAGTATATATATGTTGATGGTACCCTCACTTCACCCCAGCTTCGCCCTCCAATCCCATGTCCTCACGTCCATTTTCTATGTCTACCTCTTTATTCCTGCCCTGCAACTAGGTTCATCAGTACCATTTTTTTTTTTTTTTTTTAGATTTCATATATATATGTTAGCATACGGTATTTGTTTTTCTCCTTCTCACTTACTTCACTCTGTATGACAGACTCTAGATCCATCCACCTCACTATAACTCAATTTCGTTTCTTTTTATGGCTGAGTAATAGTCCATTGTATATATGTGCCACGTCTTCTTATCCATTCATCTGTCAGTGGACATTTAGGTTGGTTCCATGTCCTGGCTATTGTAAATAGTGCTGCAATGAACATTGTGGTACATGTCTCTTTTTGAATTATGGTTTTCTCAGGGTATATGCCCAGTAGTGGGATTGCTGGGTCGTATGGTAGTTCTATTTTAGTTTTTTAAGGAACCTCCATACTGTTTTCCATAGTGGTTGTATCAGTTTGCATTCCCACCAACAGTGCAGGAGGGTTCCCTTTCACCACACCCTTTCCAGCATTTATTTGTTTCTAGATTTTTTGAAAATGGCCATTCTGACCAGTGTGAGGTGATACCTCATTGTAGTTTTGATTTTCATTTCTCTAATAATTAGTGATGTTGAGCATCTTTTCATGTGCCTCTTGGCCATCTGTATGTCTTCCTTGGTGAAATGTCTATTTAGGTCTTCTGCCCATTTTTTAACTGGATTGTTTGTTTTTTGATATTGAGCTCCATGAGCTGTTTGTATATTTTGTCTGTTCTTTCATTTGCAAATATTTTCTCCCATTCTCAGGGTTATATTTTTGTCTTATTTATGGTTTCCTTTGCTGTGCAAAAGCTTTTAAGTTTAATTAAGTCCCATTTGTTTATTTTTGTTTTTATTTCCGCTACTCTAGGAGGTGGGTCATAAAAAGATCTTGTTGTGGTTTATGTCAGAGTGTTTTTTCCTATGTTTTCCTCTAAGAGTTTTATAGTGTCTCGTCTTACATTTAAGTCTTTAATACATTTGGAGTTTATTTTTGTGTATGGTGTTAGGTAGTGTTCTAATTTCATTCTTTTACATGTAACTGTCCAGTTTTCCCAGCACCACTTATTGAAGAGGCTGTCTTTTTCCCACTGAATGTTCTTGCCTCCTTTGTCATAAATTAGGTGCCCATATGTGCAGGGCATATCTCTGGGCATTCTATCCTCTACCATTGATCTATATTTCTGTTTTTGTGCCAGTACCATACTATCTTGATTACTGTAGCTTTGTGGTATAGTTTGAAGTCAGGGAGCTTGATTCCTCCAACTCCATTTTTCTTTCTCAAGATTGCTTTGGCTATTTGGGATCTTTTGTGTTTCCATACGAATTGTAAAATTTTTTGTTCTAATTCTGTGAAGAATGCCATTGGTAGTTTGATAGGGATTTCATTGAATCTGTAGATTGCTTTGGGTAGTAAAGTCGTTTTCACAATATTGATTCTTCCAATCCAAGAACATGGTGTATTTCTCCATCTGTTTATGTCACCTTTGATTTCTTTCATCAGTGTTTTATAGTTTTCTGAGTACAAGTCTTTCGCCTCCTTAGGCAGGTTTATTCCTAGGTATTTTATTGTTTTTGTTGCAATGGTAAATGGGAGTGTTTCCTTAATTTCTCTTTCTGATTTTTCGTTGTTGGTGTATACGAATGCCAGAGATTTCTGCACATTAATTTTGTATCCTGCAGCCTTACCAAATTCATTGATTAGCTCTAGTAGTTTTCTGGTGGCATCTTTAGGATTTTCTATGTATAGTATCATGTCATTGGCAAACAGTGACAGTTTTACTTCTTCTTTTCCAACTTGTATTCCTTTTATTTCTTTTTCTTCTCTGATTGCTGTGGCTAGGACTTCCAAAACTACGTTGAATAAGAGTGGTGAGAGTGGACATCCTTGTCTTGTTCCTGATCTTAGAGGAAATGCTTTCAGTTTTTCACCATTGAGTATGATGCTTGCTGTGGGTTTGTCATATATGGCCTTTGTTGTGTTGAGGTAGGTTCCCTCTATTCCCATTTTCTGGAGAGTTTTTATCATAAATGGGTGTTGAATTTTGATAAAAACTTTTTCTGCATCTATTGAGATGATCACATGGTTTTTATTCCTTAATTTGTTAATGTGGTGTATCACATTGATTGATTTGCATATATTGAAGAATCCTTGCATCCTGGGATAAATCCCACTTGATCATGGTGTATGATCCTTTTAATTTGCTATTGGATTCTGTTTGCTAGTATTTTGTTCAGGAATTTTGCATCTAGGTTCATCAGTGATCTTGGTCTATAATTTTCTTTTTTTATGATATCTTTTTCTGGTTTTGGTATCAGGGTGATGGTGGCTTCATAGAATGAATTTGGGAGTGTTTCTCCCTCTGCCATTTTTTGGAAGAGTTTGAGAAGGATGGGTGTTAGCTCTTCTCTAAATGTTTGATAGAATTCACCTGTGAAGCCATCTGGTCTTGGACTTTTGTTTGTTGGAAGATTTTTAATTATGGTTTCAGTTTCATTACTTGTGATAGGTCTGTTTATATTTTCTAATTCTTCCTGGTTCAGTGTTGGAAAGTTGTACCTTCCCAAGAATTTGTCCATTTCTTCGTGGTTGTCCATTTTATTGGCATATAGTTGTTTGTAGTAGTCTCTTATAATCCTTTGTATTTCTGCGGTGTCAGTTGTGATTTCTCCCTTTTCATTTCTAATTTTATTGATTTGCATCTTCTCTCTTTTTTTCTTGATGAGTCTGGCTAAGGGTTTATCAATTTTTTTTTTTTTTTTGGCTGCATTGAGTCTTCATAGCTGTGTGTGGGCTTTCTCTAGTTGCGGCGAGCGGGGGCTACTCTTTGTTGTGGTGTGCGGGCTTCTCATTGCAGTGGCTTCTCTTGTTGTGGAGCACAGGCTCTAGGCACATGGGCTAGAGTAGTTATGGCTCACTGGCTTCCATAGTTGTGGCTCGTGGGCTCTAAAGTGCAGGCTCAGTAGTTGTGGTGCACGGGCTTAGTTGTTCCGTGGCATGTGGGATTTTCCCGGACCAGGGCTTGAACCCGTGTCCCCTGCATTGGCAGGCGGATTCTTAACCAGTGCGCCACCAGGGAAGCCCCTCTAGCTTTCGTTTGATTTCCATTTGCATGGAATATCTTTTTCCATCCCTTCACTTTCAGTCTGTATGTGTTCCTAGGTCTGAAGTGGGTCTCTTGTAGACAGCATATATACGGGTCTTGTTTTTGTATCCATTCAGCGAGCCTGTGTCTTTTGGTTATGGCATTTAATCCATTTACATTCAAGGTTATTATCGATATGTATGTTCCTATTACCATTTTCTTAATTGTTTTGGGTCTGTTTTTGTGGGTCTTTTTCTTCTCTTGTGTTTCCCGCTTAGAGAAGTTTCTTCAGCATTTGTTGTAAAGCTGGTTTGGTGGTGCTGAATTCTCTTAGCTTTTGCTTGTCTGAAAAGCTTTTGACTTCTCCATCGAATCTGAATTAGATCCTTGCTGGGTAGAGTAATCTTGGTTGTATTGTAGGTTTTTATCTTTCATCACTTTAAGTATAACCTGCCACTCCTTTCTGGCCTGCAGAGTTTCTCCTGAAAAATCAGCTGATAACCTTATGGGGATTCCTTTGTATGTTATTGTTTTGTTTTTCCCTTGCTGCTTTTAATAATTTTTCTTTGAATTTAATTTTTGTTAGTTTGATTAATATGTGTCTTGATGTGTTTTTCCTAGGTTTTATCCTGTATGGGACTCTCTGTGTTTCCTGGACTTGGGTGACTGTTTCCTTTCCCATCTTAGGGAATTTTTCAACTATAATCTCTTCAAATGTTTTCTCAGACCCTTTCTTTTTCTCTTCTTCTTCTGGGACCCCTGTAATTCGAATGTTGGTGTGTTTAATGTTGTCCCAGAGGTCTCTGAGATTGTCTTCCATTCTTTTCATTCTTTTTTCTGTATTCTGCTCCTCAGCAGTTATTTCCACCATTTTGTCTTCCAACTCACTTATTCGTTCTTCTGCCTCCATTATTCTGTAATTGATTCCTTCTAGTGTATTTTTCATTTCAGTTATTGTGTTGTTCATCTCTGTTTGTTTGTTCTTTAGTTCTTCTAGATGCTGTTAAACATTTCTTGTATTTTCTCAATCTGTGCCTCCATTCTATTTCTGAGATTCTGGATCATCTTTACTATCATTACTCTAATTCTTTTTCAGGTAGATTGCCTATTTCCTCTTCATTTATTTGGTCTTGTAGGTTTTTACCTTGCTCCTTCATCTGTGACATATTTTTTTGCCATCTTTTTTTTTTTTTTTTTTTTTAATGAGTGGGATTGTGTTCCTGTCTTACTGATTGTTTGGCCTGAGGCTTTTAACACTGGGGTTTGTGGCTGTTGGGTAGAGCTGGGTCTTGGTGCTGAGATGAGGTACTCCGTGAGATCTCACTCCGATGATTAGTCCCTGGGGTCTGAGGTTCTCTGTTAGTCTAGTGGTTTGGACTTGGAGCTCCTACCGCAGGAGCTTCAGCTGACCTGGGCTTGTGAACCAAGGTTCTGCAAGCTTCCTGGGGCGGCAAAAAACCCCCACAACAATAACAAAGTAAAAAATAAAATTAGACTAGGAAACTAACAGATATGTTAGGAAGAATATGAAAATAAAAATATAGATGAATCAACAACTGGAAGGTACATCAGTACCACAATAGTAAAAAAGAGGAGGAGGGAAAAGAAAAAAGAAAAAGAAAAAAGGGGGGGGAAGGCCTTAGCTGTGGAGGGCGGGGACTAAGCAAGGGTGAGGTTTGGGTGGTGGGCGGGGCCAATGCTCAGGATCTGGAAAAGGCCCTGGGGGCTGTAGGGGGGTGGAACTTAGGCTCAAGGAACAGAAGGGGCCCAGGCGTTCCCCCCACCCCTGGTCTCAGAGGGCAGGGGACCTCACCTGGGAGCCCAGCAGGCTTCCTGGGCTTGAGTGGGTGGGGCAATCACCATCTGCTCCTCTCCCTCTCCTCCTGGAAGGCCCCTCCAACGTGCCTCTCCTATTCTCCCCCCGGCCTCCTTCCTATGCCCCCAAGGACCCACGTGGCCTGGAGGGGGCCTTGGAGGGCAGGGGACGGGCCTGGGAGCTCAGCAACCTCCTCGGCCTGAGTGGGCAGGGCAGTCGCCCTCTGCTCCTCTCCCACTCCTCCTGGATGGCCCTTCCCACCTGCCTCTCCTGATCTCCCCAGCCTCCCTCCTATGGCTATTTCATTCTTGTTAAAGGCTGAGTAATATTCCATTGTCTATATGTACCACATCCTCTTTACCCATTCTCTGTCGATGGACATTTAGGTTGCTTCCATGTCTTGGCTATCGTAAACAAAGCTGCAATGGACACTGGGGTGCGTGATCTTTTCGAACCATGTTTTTCTCTGGATATATGCCCAGGAATGGGATTGCAGCATCAGATGGTAGCTCTATTTTTAGTTTTTTTTTTTTTTTTTTTTTTTTTGATGTTGGGGGTAGGAGTTTATTAATTAATTTATTTTTGCTGTGTTGTGTCTTTGTTTCTGTGCGAGGGCTTTCTCTAGTTGCGGCGAGTGGGGGCCACTCTTCATCACGGTGCACGGGCCTCTCACTATCGCGGCCTCTCTTGTTGCGGAGCCCAGGCTCCAGACGTGCAGGCTCAGTACTTGTGGCTCACGGGCCCAGTTGCTCCGCGGCATGTGGGATCCTCCCAGACCAGGGCTCGAACCCGTGTCCCCTGCATTAGCAGGCGGATTCTCAACCACTGCGCCACCAGGGAAGCCCTAGCTCTATTTTTAGTTTTTTAAAGGAACCTTCATACTGTTCTCCATAGTGGCTGCACCCATTTACATTCCCACCAACAGTGTAGGAGGGTTCTCATCTCTTCACACCCTCTCCAGCGTTCACTGTTTGTGGAGTTTTTGATGATGGCCACTCTGACTTACACCGAGTGATTTTTGAACGCTAACCACCCATTATGTGCTTTGATGTATCATCAGATTTGAGTTGCTGACATTTTGTTTAGGAAGCCTGTTTTGAAGCTTCTCATATTCTTACGTTTTTGCACAAGAAATCCTTTTTCATTGAAGAGACATTAGAAAATACGTTTAAAAAGAAAACCTCCATAAAAAAGTTTATTGAAAAAAACCCTTCACGTATAACCCAGAAATAACCACTGTGAACATTTTGTGTCCAGAATGATTCAGAAAGAAAGAATGATTCAGAAAGAATTGAACACTTACAAAAACTTAATACTCAGTAACTAGGTCGCATAGGAACATATAATCAAACCAATTTATAAAGGAACTGTGACAGTTATTTCTATAATCTTCAAAATGTTCAGTATGCAGCTCTGGGTCCCACAGTGCATACTGATCTGTTGTCTGATTTTTCAGGGTCCCTCTTTTGTGAGTTACCACCAGTGGCCTCATTGGCATATATATATATATATATATATATATATATATATAAAACAGCTGCATATTTCCTCCAGGCCGTGGAAGAATGGTGCAAACATAAGTTCTTGCTGTATCCCCCCAAGGAAAAGTTGTACAGTGTAATTAATTTCTTTAAAGTGTGTGATTCTTTCTGAATTACCCTATTTGTTTTTGTCTTACAGTTTTCTATGAATATATATGTATATATATTTCCTCAACAACGAGTTCATAACCATACGCTCTTGGCTGTGTTTTTTGGTTTTTGGTTTGTTTGTTTTTTAAAGGAACAACTTGTAGGAGCCATTTTTTTCTTTTGGAGACCCAACACTAAGAAAAGAGATTTTGAATGTGTTTTACCCAACTTGGCTTCACATCCTGTTGTGTCTACACTGGCTTTCCATAACGCAATTTATGTAGGCATATATCTTACCCTCACCAGCAACGTGTCGGCCAACACGATGTAACTTTATTTCCATGACAAGTTTTTCGGGGTGACAAGATCCACTTTTCTATAGCTCCTCCCGAAAATTGCCGTACCATTTTTCTCAGGCCTTCCTAGATCCTGCCTGAGAGTAATTATATCCAATTTGTGTTCCATCGTTTTTGCGATTTATGTGCCTCCTCAGATTCCTGATGGATCATAATTCTTAGATAAATTACGGTTATATAATTCACTGAATTATTCAGGAACTGAGACCGTGCATATTTTTTGCGTCACTAAATGTTGTTTGAGATCATCATTTTTATTTTTATTTTATTTTTTTTTTGGCGGTACGCGGGCCTCTCACTGCTGTGGCCTCGCCCGTTGCGGAGCACAGGCTCCGGAAGCGCAGGCTCAGCGGCCATGGCTCACGGGCCCAGGCGCTCCTCGGCATGTGGGATCCTCCTGAACGGGGGCGCGAACCCGTGTCCCCTGCATCGGCAGGCGGACTCTCAACCACTGCGCCACCAGGGAAGCCGAGATCATCATTTTTAATAGCTGCATAGCAGACCGTTTATGGTCGGACCAGACCTTAACCAGTCTTATGGTGTGGGGCACTTAGGTTGTTGGAAATTTGAGAGTAGCTGAAAACAATTTTTATTATGGGAACAGTCGCATGCAATAGTAGAGAGGATATGTAACTCCGTGTACCCATCTCCCAGCTTCAGAATCACCGCCGCCTATACCCTCCCCCACACCCCCCCGACACTGGCTTGTTTTGAAGCAAATTCGAGACATCGTATCATTTCATACATAAATATTTCAAAATGTATTTCTAAAAGATAACGATTCTTTTAAAAAAATCCATAATACCCAAAACATCAATAATTCCTTAATACGCTCTCATCAGCACTTACATTCCACTTTCCTGTTGTCTCACAATTTTTTTCACTTTGTTTATTGGAATCTGAATCTGAATGAAGTCCATAGCTAGCAAGCGGTTGATAGGTTTACGTTTATTTTAGTCTCTAAGTTTTCCCCCTTCCCTTTTCCTTCTTGCTATTTGCTGAGGAGAGCATTGTGTACAGCGCCCCGTGGTGCTGTTAACAGGCTCTCCTCTTTCTTGTTCTTCCTGGAAATGGCAGTTAGATCTGCAGGCTGGCTTGGCATTGGGTTTGGTCCACTTTGGGTGAGAACACCTCATGAGCGGGGTTGTGTGTGTCTAGCAGGTGCACGTGACCTCGGTGACATTAGCAGCTGTTTCTGATCGCCACCTCTGTCCATTCATTCATTGCATGGTGCAAGATGGTGACGTCCTAAAGTTGTCTTTCCTTCTTCGTCATTGGCTAGATTACTTTTACAAAGGGAAACCTCCCCTCATCCACTTGGTGGTTACCCTGAGGCTTGGTTTTCATAGGGAAGGCATGAAGGATACTTGATTCTTTATCAGTTTTCAAAACGAGTTGGATTTCTAAAATCCTTAGAGGTGACCAGTGACGTTTTTACAAAATATATGTGTAACTGTGAATTTAGGGATTTAAATGCATTTGGTGAGTTTCATCATGTTTGCAGTTCTTTTTTTTTTCTTGTTTTTACATTTTTTTTGGCCACGCCACACAGCTGATGGGATTTTAGTTCTCCAACCATGGATCGAACCCCAGGCCTTGGCAGTGAGAGCTTGGAGTCCTAACCACTGGACCGCCGCCAGGGAATTCCCTTAACTTGCAGATACAATAATGCAAGTCACAGGGGTTCACAGATCACCGCGGAAGGCAAAGCATGTGATTGGAGACCCAGCTGAACCTCCAGGGTCTGGCAGGGGACCTGGAAGGCTGAGAGGACCCAGGCCTCTCTCTTGGGTGCTCTGGCCTTCCTCTGGGTGGTTGCTCCATACTCTCTCTCCCTCGGCACCTGCACCATAATGGCCCCCCCAATTCTGGTCCTGCAGGGCCTTCCTACTCCCCCAGGGCCACCTCCACATAGATTCGGATTGGCGCAGATAATGTTTTTAAGTCGTCTCCCCAAATCAGGAAAATGACCCCTTTGTATCAGACACCTACACCTGTCCAGTGGGGAGTGGGGACGTGAGATTTAAACACAGGGTTGGAGCAGGTTATGGGAAGGGTCTTTGGATGGCACAGACAGTAACAGACATAACTGTCCCCCAGGCTGCTGCTTTTTTAAAAAAATGTATTGAGGTGAAATTCACATAACATAAGATTAACTATCTTAAAGTGAACAATTCAGTGGCATTTAGTACATTCTAGAACCTTTGCCTCATTCCAAGATAAAACTCCATATCCCTTAAGCAGTTTCTCCCCCACCCCCACCCCTCAGTGAGCCTCTGGCAACCATACTTTGCTTTCTGTCTCTATTCTGGGTGTTTCATATAAATGGAATCATTTACTCTGTGACTTTTATCTTTTTATTTATCTTTTATTTTTTTAAATTAAATTAATTAATTAATTAATTTATTTTTGGCTGTGTTGGGTCTTCGTTGCTGCACGCAGGCTTTCTCTAGTTGCGGCGAGCAGGGGCTACTCTTCGTTGCGGTGCGCGGGCTTCTCATTGCGGTGGCTTCTGTTTTTGCAGAGCGTGGGCTTCAGTAGTTGTGGCTCACGGGCTCTAGAGCGCAGGCTCAGTAGTTGTGGCGCACGGGCTTAGTTGCTCCGCGGCATGTGGGATCTTCCCAGACCAGGGCTCGAACCCGTGTCCCCTGCATTGGCAGGCGGGTTCTTAAGCACTGTGCCACCAGGGAAGCCCTATGTGACCTTTTATGTCTGGTTCTTTCACTTAGCATCACGTGGTCAAGTTTCCTCTGTGTTGGGGCACGTACCAGTACTTCATTCGTTTGTATGGCTGAATAGTATTCCATTGTGTGGTGAGATCACATTTGTTTATCCATTCATCCATTGATGGACATCTGGGTCATTTCCACCTTTTGGCAATTGGGAATCACGGTGCTATGAACATTGGTGTACATGGATTTGAGTACCTATTTTCCAGCTTTTAGACTCCATCCCTGGGGTGTAATTGCTGGGTCATATAGTAACTATGTTTAATTTTCTGAGGAACTGCCAAACTTTTCCACAGTAGCGGTGTCATTTTATATTCCTCCCAGCCGTGGTCGAGGGTTCCAATTTCTTCACACCCTCACCAGCACTCGTTAGTTTCGGGTTTGATCCTAGTGGGTGCGAAGTGGCGTCTCATTGTGGTTTTGATTTGTGTTTCCCTGATGACTAATTCTGCTGAGCATCTTTTCATGTGATTATTGGCCATTGCACACATTGTTCTTAATGGTTGCAAACTTTTTTATCCTATGGTTCTGTCCTTATTTATCCAACCTGTCCCCTGATAGTGGACACTGAGTTTGCTCCCTCCCTTTTGATTTTGCTATTACAGATGATACTGTCATAAACATTTATTTCTGTCTCTTTAACTTATTTTTTACTGAAGTACAGTTGATTTACAATGTCATGTTAATTTCTGCTGTACAGCAGAGTGATTCAGATACATATTTCTTTTTATATCCATTCTTTTTCATATTCTTTTTCATTATGGTTTATCCCAGGAGATTGGATATAGTTCCCTGGGCTATACAGTAGGACCTTGTTGTTTATCCATTCTATATGTAATAATTTGCATCTACTAACCCCAAACTCCCAGTCCATCCCTCCCCCACCCCCCATAACCATTTATTTCTTTTTTTTTTTGTTTGTTTGTTTGTTTGTTTTTTTGCGGTACGCGGGCCTCTCACTGTTGTGGCCTCTCCCGTTGCGGAGCACAGGCTCCGGACGCGCAGGCTCAGCGGC
This sequence comes from Phocoena sinus, assembly GCF_008692025.1. Lineage (NCBI taxonomy): Eukaryota > Metazoa > Chordata > Mammalia > Artiodactyla > Phocoenidae > Phocoena > Phocoena sinus. The sequence goes on along the minus strand of NC_045768.1, from coordinate 6,010,229 downwards.
CATGGCTCACGGGCCCAGCCGCTCCGCGGCATGTGGGATCTTCCCGGACCGGGGCACGAACCCGTGTCCCCTGCATCGGCAGGTGGACTCTCAACCACTGCGCCACCAGGGAAGCCCTAAACATTTATTTCTTAAGGATAAATAGTAAGCACCAAATGTGTGGACCGGAGGGCATGCACATTTTTAGGACTTGTGACATATAATGCCACCTGGTCCTCTAGTTGACTGTCGCCTGCTCTGTGTCCCTGGCAGCCAGCTCTGAACCCGCCCCGCCTCCCTGTGTCTTCCAGATGCCTGGGAGCCACTCACCTCCTCCCGTGCCCTGAGGCCACCTCCGCCCCGACACTACCACCCTCGTGTGTCCACCCAGCCTTTCTCCGCATCCACGCCCCACCGGGCTGCCCGGCTGCCCTGGAACCGTGAGGCCGGGCTCTCCTCCACCCACCCCTGCACCCACCCGTCGCCTGAAGCCACCGGCTCCAATTGCCACCAACTTCTGCTTGTCCAGAAAACGACAGTACGGATGGGAAAAGGCTCCAGCCCTCTGCAAAACCAAGGACTCGGCTGCTTCGCAGGCGGCCTCTCGGTCCCTCCTGCTCTCCTGCGTGTGTGCTTTCGTTCTTTATTTCAAACAGACATTGAAAAAGAAAAAAAAAACAAAACTACCTTCTGTCCTAGAAGATTCAGACTGACAGATGGGGAGAAGGCCTCGGGGATGTCAAAGAACTCTGCCTCCTGCCTTGACCTTGGCAGCGGGGGAGGCCACGGGAGTCACGGCCTCGGCCACGGGGGGTCGGGGCGTGGGGGGCCTACCTGCCCGTCGTGATTTGGCGCCCCATCCTCGAGCAGCAAGACCACCTGCGCGGCTAGGATGATTAATTACAATGTTGATGATTTTTTTTTGTGATAACAATATTGTGCTTTTTGTGGGGAAAGTGAGGTTTTTTTTTTTTTTCTATACATATATAATTGATACCTTTTATTTATTGGTTGGTAACTGTTGCTGCTGCCTCGTGTGTCTGATGCTCCCAGGGATGTGGGGCCCACCGTTTACACGTGCACGCCCTCGCCCACCTGCCCAGGCGCTTGGGAGGATGGTGGCCTGCAGCGGCCAAGAAGCCAAAAATCTTTTTTTTTTTTTTCCAGATACTGTGCTCGATGTTTGGAGAGGGGAAAGGTGGGCTTCTTAAATGGCTAATGCACTGTTCCCTCCAGCTCGAATGCCTCCCTCCTGGATCTCTTTTCTCTGCTCCCGGTTCACACACCTCTCGGTCCTGTGTCCTCCTCTGGGTCCATAACCTCTTTTCTGAGGACAAACAGGGGACATCTTCCGGTTTCTCAGTTCTTGCTTTGGTGTTCGCAGCGCCATGGGGAGTGGCGAGGCTTGTGCTGAGACTGGGATCCAGGAAGGGGTGGGGGTGGACCGAGAATCTAAGGAGAGAAGGAGGAGGGAGTGAGCAGATGTAAAGTCTGCCTCTCCCTCCTTGGTGGGTTTTGAGAATAGCCGCTCACCCTGCTTTCCTGCCTCGTCCAGCGGACCACAGTATCTTTCCCTCTTTTAGCTGAAAGGCCGGAAGGGAGCGGGGGAGAGAGAAGGGCCGCAGGCAATCCCATTCAGGTGGCTTCTTGGGCTGTGGCCCACATGTGCTCACAGGAAGCTTCTAGCTCTGCCTGCCACTGAGACAGGGCAGGCCCACAACTGTCACCAGGAAAGTCAGATGACCTTGGACCAGAAGGCAAGATCCTGAGGCTGTGGCCCTTGCTCCGTGACTGTGGTCCCCCCACCCTCTGGCCCCAGCTCCCCCTGCTGCGGGTCTGGGAGGCCTGGGCTGGGGGATCCGGAGGCTTCCCTTCGTGCTGATGCTGTCTAATTCTAAGCTTGGGTTTCCTGCAGTTGGTGATTCTGCGGTCTGTGTCTAAGTTTACAGACCCCAGCAGACACGGGCACTGCCTGAGTCACTCTCTGTCTCTTAGCACAGTCTTCAGGGACACAGCAGCCACTGTTCGTGGTGTGTGTGCTCGGATGACACACCCTGTCCCTCCCCACAGAGCTTCCTGGTCCCTCCTGGACTCTTGAGCTATCTTTCAGGCCCAGAACTAGTCCTCGCCCAGGGAAGGCTTCCGGGTGAGAGGCAGCCTCCCAGACTGTTTAGGGCCAGGCCGGAATCGAGAATCCCTGCTTCTTCTTTGCGAAGCCAGCAGCCTATCACCTCCTGACTTATCCCGGCCAGCGGAGGGGAGGAGCTGACCCTCGGCCCCCGCTTTAAATTGCCCTTGGCGCCCACTTTGCACTTTCCCAGGAGGCCAGAGCTTCTCCTGCTCTTTAACTCTCACAGCAGACCCCCCCCGCCAGAGAGCGGCTCCGCCGGCGTGGGACTTGCGTGTCCGCTCCCGCAGGCTGGACCGCTTGGCCAGCCCCTGTCTCTCCTTTCTTGCATCTGCCAGCCCTCTGGCTGCCCTCTCTCTCCGCTGGAAGCCCCCCAGATCCTGCGGGCATAGGAGCAGTAGTTCCATTTTCACGGGTGACTTTGAAGCTTGGGCTCTTTGAGGCCCCTGCGGTCACCTTCCTGCTCAGGCCACTGGCCTAGGAGGCCCAGTACTCGCCACCAAATCCTGCAGTTCCTCAGCCTGGCTCTGACCTAGGACCCTAGGGCAGCAGGTGAACTTGGTGGCTTGGGGCTGGAGATGGGGAGAGCGGGGCCTTTCCCCAGGTCAAATGATTTCTCTGGCCTCCACCTAAGCCTCGACTTACACGTCTGGTCCAGTGGGCCAGAGCTTTTGTGCAGCCTGTCCTGGAGCATCACGGGAAAGGGCTTGTGGCTAAGAATTATCCAAGGTTAAGCATGTGGGTCCCGCCCGCTGAGACATTGACTCCTAGGAGTCTAGGGAGATCTGTGTACAAGGCTTTCCTCCCACCTCCTCACCGTTAGGCCTTTTGGTTTGGAGCTACGCGTGTGGCTTTTGACCTTAGCAGGTGGTACTGTGGACCCATGGGCCAAGGCACACCTTGGGTCCTTGCCCAGAGAAGTCCAGAGCTGCTGGAAGGGCCACGCCTCTTCCTGGCAGGGTGCTGGACACTGGCCATTTTTGCCCGAGGTTGCGGGCAGGGACAATTCCGTCCCCTCCTCTCACCAGGCCTCTAGCTGCAGCACCCTTGGAACCCTGAGCAGCCCATGGGCCTCTCTCCCCAGCACCGTTTCCCACCCGAGGCCTAGCCCCATCGGCTGCTGCTCTGGGGCTTCCAGACCAGCCAGAAGCCAGGCTCTTAGCCCTCGCTCCCCAGCCCAGGAGCAGGGGCCAGCCTCGGGCAGTCCGTCTGCAGCAGCCCTGGCCTCTTCCTCATAGAATCCGCTCCCCACTCTGCATTGGTGGTACTTAGGAGAACGTCATGAGTTTCCAGTATTTAACCAGGCAACGTTTAGAATAACGTCGTTTAGAATAACGTCAAGGCAGATGTGTGTCCTCCTCTTCCCCTGAAATGCTTTTCATTTTGACAGCCAACTTCCTAGATGACAGATGCATCTGGGCTTTCGGGGACCCTGTCCCTTCTCTAGAGGGTTGGGGTGTGGGGTTCCTGGGCCCCCTGGGAAGACGCAGCCTCTCCCTGGGGAAAGCCCCACTGCTCACCTAGTGGAAAAGCTACCGGGTTCCCAGTGGTTTCAGCTTCTAAGGGATTGAGGGGACGCGGGAGCGCCCCCTCGTGGCGATGATCAGTAAAGGCATTTGGGGGACCTGACCAGACAAATAGGTGATTTGAGAGGGAGGCCGCAGATGGGGAGGCGAGGCGGGGGGGGGGGGGGGGGGGGGGGGGGGGGGCAGCGCTATGATCTCACCCAGACCCTGAGCTTCCAGCCCCACCTTATTGGCAGCATGTCTCCCAGACGCCCTTCTTCTAGGTCTACCCCAGAGATAGCAAGTGAATCAGCATAAGGGCAGTGTAATGGGAAGCCTTGCCCCCCGACCTTTTTTAATATCTGCGGAATAAACCCAATGGTTGATTTTTGGATGAATAAAAGGCTTTTGTCGAATACACTGCTGGTCCCATCTTCTGTCTTGGCATCTAGGCCTCTCAGCCTTTGTCTGCTCCCCTGTGTCCCCGTTGGGACAAACGCAGAATCCCCTCCACCTCCATCCCGACTGCCCCCTGCCCAGGCTGTACATTTCTGTTCCCCGTGTGTCTTTGCCTTGACCCATGGCCCCAGGGAGGGCCACAGGCTCCCAGTCTGACTCAGTGACCAGCTTTCTCCGGGACTCTGGGCGAGTCACTTCTCACTGGGACTCAGTTTCTCCGTCCGTCAGATGGGAGTGAGTCTCTGCTCAGCCCATGTCCCAGGGCCATTGTGGGGAGCAGCCGTGAGCGGAATCATCAGAGCCTTGGCCGAGGTGAAAGGCCAGTGGGAGTCTGAATCGTCATGGTGCCCCCCGCCCAGAGCCTGCAGCTTAGGAAAGGAATTTGGGCAACTCTTACCAAAAAAAAAAAAAGCAATGTTTCCTGGGTGGTGATTTTCTGTTTGCCTTCCCGGTCCCTCTGAGCCTCTTTTGGGGTGGTGTTCTGTCTGAATCTGCTGGTGTGTGTGTCTCTGGGGGAGGGGCAGGCCCCGGGGTGGACAGGGGCCACGTAGCACGCCCAGGCCTCCTCCCGTGCTCTCGTTGTATGTCGTCCTTGTCACGCCAATTAAACACGCTTCCTCACTTGTCTTTGCCTTCCTTGTGTGGACCTGTTGCTTTGTCTGTTTCTTTTTTGTTTCATTTTAGGTTTCTTCTTCCTCCTGTGACACCATTTCTCTTGCTTTGGGTGTTGTCTGCCCAGTTTCCCCAAGAGAAAGAATGTGCAGAGTGAGAACCTTGGGTGTAATGATTAAACCAGAACATTTTCAGGAGTGTTTCTGGGAAGCCAAGAGTTCAGCAGAGTGAATCCCCACGCCACCCCGTGTATCACTCCCAGCATTTCCATTCCTTCCTGTTTCATCTCTTGGGGGTTCTCTAAAGGTTTAATAATGTTTGAAAACATGGGCCTAGACTAGTGCTTCTCAGAACTGAGCATTGTAGAATCACCTGGGGGCTTGTTAAAACCCAGACTGCCACCTGCAGAGTTTCTGATTAGCTAGGTTTGGGCCGGGGCCTAGGAATGTTCATTTCTAACAAGTTACCAGGCCATGCCGATGCTGCTGGTCTGGGACCACACTTTGGAAGGCCTGGGGAGCTGCTGACACTGAGGGACATCCAGCCGGGTTCTAATTTGTTTGGTTTGGTTTGGTTTTGCCACAGCACGTGGCTTCCAGGATCTTAGTTCCAGGGATCGAACCTGGGCCCTGGCAGTGAAAGAGCAGAGTCCTAACCACTGGACCGCCAGGGAATTCCCCAGCTGGGTTCTAAAGAGGAGTCCGCCCTCCACTTGCCGGGGACTCAGGCTAATCATTCACCTGCGCGTAACTTTTGCACCTGCCACGTGTCAGGCACTGAGGGCCCAGAGACTTGTCACTTACTGAGTGGAGGGGTGTTTCGGGAGGGGAGGTGGGTAGGTGAGTAGCTCCGATGGGGGCTCTCAGGAAGGCACCCCATGGTTTGGCTGTTGGAGTGGCTGCCCTCTGCCATGGTTCCCCTCGGCCTGGAACCTGGGATCTTGGAGGGACCTCCTCTTTCCCCTCTAGTTAAGTGACCAAATGTTTGCTCAACGTGCATGGCGTGGGCCCCCCACGTGCCAGGTGTTTGGGGGAGGGGGATCAAAGGAGGTGACAGTCTTTGCCTTCTAGGAGCTTTTGCTGAGGAAACGTTAATTAGGAGAACAATAAAAGGCCATGTCGCGTCAAGAGCGTAACTGCTGGCTAGAAATCTGTTACGGCTCTGGGCCAAGGGCCCTTGAAAGACACGTGAATGTGTCGGTTGATGAGATCAAGCAGCCAACATTAGAATGAGCCACCACCTGCAAAAACAGGTTGTGTTTCACAGTTGGTTTTGTGAAAGGGAGCGTCTGACCGACGCCACCTGGGAGACAAAGCTGGAGGACCCACTTCAGGGCTGATGCAGCCACAGAGAAGGGGGTGCAAAGATGGCACCTTCCGTGGCCACGCCGGGCACCCAGCCTCCTGCCTCGCTCTGGCAGGGTCTGGAGCGAAGACGCTAGAACTCTGCCAGACACACGGGAGCGAATCAAAGGCAATGTGGGAAGGCAGTGTGGGACAGTGGTTACGGCTATAGGTTCTGGAATTAGACCTGGTTCTCAGCAGCCTCCACCACTTGACATTGGGCACGAGTTGTAACTGACAGGGTTTTCTGGTAAAAACGTGGACTCCAGTTAGAGGCAGGTGATGACTCCACAGCCCTCCCCAACAACCTTACCACCAGATGGAAAGTTACAACAAAAGCAGCTCTTAGGTCAAATTCTGCCAAATGTCCAAATATTTACTAGGAAGCAAGTGCAAAGGTACAAAAGACTTGTCTGTCCAGCGAGTGGGGAGATCCAGGACCCCAGGGACCCCAGAGCACAGCCTCTGGCTGTGGGCTCTCTTCCCAGTTGGTACAAAGATGCAAGTTCCCGGGAATCTTTCTAGCTATCATTTATCTCCATCACCTCACACTTCTCCTATGAAAAATGACTTCTACCATCCTTTTGTAAATGAATCAACTCTGTGGTATAGGTTTTCATAACAATACATATTAAAAATGCTAATGTGACCCCTTCCGGAGAGCGGATTCCTGACCAGGGTATTTCATATATTAAGGGAGGTGGGGACCGGAGGTAATTGACACGCACACGTGTCAATTCCACGATTCCCCCGAAGCACTGAAAGTCAGTGTGTGCTCGCCGGCACACCCTTTCTGGGAAGCCTAGGATCTGGCTCAAAGGGCTGATGTGAAGGTAGCTGGGGCAATGATTCCAGAGTATGGTGAGCTCTCAGTGGGTGTTAACTCTCACTGGAGGTGGCTCTGGTCTTTCCCAGGCAGTCTTGGGAGGTGTCTACAAGGACGTGGTTCGGAGCCCCTGCTTCTGTGGGCACGTGATGGGTCATAGTCTCTTGTTCTGGGTAAGGTTGCAGTCCGCACTGACCTCTCCCTGGCCCAGCCTACCTTGGGCAGCTTACTGTGGGATGAGGCCCTAACGAAGGCACAGATCCGGCCACTTCCTTCCTATCTGGGCCTCCTGACTTACCAGGATGGCTCAGACTGGCTGCCGTTCTCTGGGTGTGTTATTAGCATGGCTGAACCCCCCAAGATGGGCCCATCTTTTCCCCACTGCGAGCCTGCCACCCTGTCCCCCCTGCCCCCCCTGCCCTCCCAAAACCCCAAACTCATGTCTGCATGATAGAAAGCCTCTCCCTAAATCACACTCCCCGGTGCCCGGATCAGGGCATCACCAGGCATGGAGAGGAGAGAAGAGAGGGTGGTGGGAGGGAGGGTGGGGAATGCAGTGGGGGGACCCCTGCCCTGATGTGGCTGCCCCCTCCCTGCCACCTTCCTGGTGGGCCCCCTGTAGCCTGCCCTGCCACTGGGGCACATCCCACTGTGACAGTGCCTGCCTCACATCCAGGGACAGAAACGTTATATCCTCTGGTCCCCTGAGCTGGGGGAGCCTGGCCAGGGCAGTGGCAGGAAAAGGGCTTTGAAGGTCTCCTGAGTTTAGGAAAAGTGAGCTCGCATAGGTATGGTAGACTCCTCTGCTTATCCCATACCCTTTACCCCGCTTTAGCTGTGCACCGGGCTGCGTGGACAAAAGGACTACATTTCCCAGCCTCCCTTGGAGCTGAGTGTGGCCACATGACTCAGTTCCTACCAATGGGATGAGAGTGATGAACACAACTTCTCTTCCACTTCCCCCTTCCGGCTGGCTGGACCTTGGATTCCAAAACAGCTTCCCGGGAACCTGGGCCCCCGCCCCCACAAAGCGCGACACCAGTCCTGGACCGTTTACACTGGGATTGTCAGGAGGGAGTCAGATACCCTCCTAACACGGTTAGGCCATCTGGGCTCTCTGTGTCAACAGCCACATTTTTATTCCACCTAATATACTGAGTGATCCCACTGGGTCATTTTAAATGAGCTGATGTCACCTACAAATGTTTGCATCGGAACTCTCAATGTTTGCCAAAGTGATTTAGTAAAAAAACCGTGCAGTGCAACGTGCTCCCCATGTGGGCTCTTCTCACTCACGCCTTCCCATCCCCCTCTTCCTTTTTCCTCTTCCTTTCCTGCTGTGCCCTCCTCTGTGGGCTCAGGGGACTGGGGGATCCCAGGGGGAAGGACTCTTGGGGGAAGGGCTTTCTTTTGCTGAAGGACTAGGGATGCAGGGGGCGGGGCAGAGGCTCCCCTTGAGCCAGGAGGCCCTGTAAGACTTGGCTAGTTGGGTTTTCCCTGGGAAACCTCAGTGAGGGTGGATACTGTGAAGGCTGGCCTCGAATTGGGCACAGGAAAGACCTTGCCAGGGGTTTTAAGATGGGGGGATGGGGACCAGACCTCCACACAGTCTATTCAAACTCCCACCTCAGAAACTGGGCCCTTTCCCCAGAGAAGTAGTCATCACAGAAGCAGATCTTAGAGGTGACAGATGTGATGAAAACAGCTTTCAGGAATTTCCTGGCAGTCCAGTGGTTAGGACTTGGTGCTTTCACTGCCGTGGCCTGGGTTCGATCGCTGGTGGGGGAACTAAGATCCCGCAAGCCGCGAGGCATGGCAAAAAAACTCACCCCAAAACAAACAAAAAAACCCACAACAGCAACAACAAAAAACAACCAGTAAAACGGCTTTGTTTAGAGACCAGGGAGGAATGGTGGAGAATTGCCATCTGACCGAGGGGGTCTCATTTTAGTCTCTGGACTGTTGGATGCCCCAGAGGTGAGGGGAAGTCTGTGATATTGTGGAAGGCCCACTTTAATTTTTGAGGACCCTGAAGACCCAATTAATATGCTATGTATCCAAAGGCCTTCTTGCTTTAGAAGGAGATTTGTGCAACATCAGAGGCCAGAGCCAGGACCTGGGGTGAGGGTGCAATGGGCCGGCCTGGGAGCGGAAGGGAGGGGCTCCCCGTCGCTGGGAGGGAATCATCATCGTCGTCAGGGGAAACCTCCAGCCTACTCTGAAATCCGAATTCTACACCAGAGCGCATGCCTCAAACCAACTAACCCAGCGCTGGCTGTTTTCTCGGTGATTCCCAGGCAGCAGCCTAAGGCCAACTGGAGTCCTTCCTGGCTCCTGCAGGGATGAACCAGAGCCCAGGATGTGTAGGCTGTGTGGCCACAATGTCAGGCCATGGCCTTTGATGGACGTGCTGGTGGCTCAAGAAGCAGGACACACCCCAGAAGATCACGAACCCCAGCCACAGGTGGGCAACGCCAACCAAAAGCCCCGCGATGGGGGGGTGTTGAGCCTTCTTCCCCACGTGCAGCCACCAGAGGGCCTCCTGCAGGAGAAGGAATGGCAGGATCTAGATGGGGAGGAGGTGGGGGCAGGGCATCACGGGCAGGAAAGAGCAGGTGCAAAGGTGCGGAGGTAGGATGATAGGAGAGAGCCACGTGGGGGAAGGGAGGAATGCACGTGGAGCTAGTGGCCACTGCCTCTGTGTCAGTGAAGTATCAGAGTTTTGCAGAATGTGTATTTCCCCAGAAAGAGGGGACTCAGGCCACGTTCCAGGAGTCGGTATCAGCACAGGCCTGGGCAGTCTGAGCTTATCACCCTCTTTCTGTGCTCCTAGGGAAGGCTGGCTTCAGGGCTCCTCTCTGGAACTTGCCCATTCCGATAGCAAAGTAATCCTAACACTGTAGAGCATGATAAAGATAACAGCAACCCTGAACTGTTTGCTAGGGTCTCAGGCATCATCTCATTTACTCCTTACGGCAGTGTCCCCTTGAGGCCAATCCTAGTATCACACCCCACATTTTTACACACAAGGCTATGGAGGCCCAGCGAGGAAGTGGCAGGTCCCATCTTCCAGTGTGTAAGGGGCTTCCAGGCTCCAATACAACTGTCTTGGCCAGAGGCAGGGTGTGGCGGGAGTAGCTTCTGTTAAATCCAGATGTGGGCAGTGGCTGGTTGCCTCTGGTCTCTCCCAGGTGCTGCTGCCGGGGGAGGTGAGGTCTTCGGGGAAGGCGGCCTGCCCAGCTGGGGCACATCAGCGGCGGGGGCCTTGCATCTGGAGGGAGAAGCAGCTCAGAGGCAGGCTGGGGGAGATGAGGGGAGGGGGGCAGGGGCTGGGCCCAGGGAGGAGAGTCCCACAAACAACCTGCTGGGTGCTGGGGGCACCAGACCCTGAGAGTGCCCAAGCCTTAGAGCCCCTCTCTGGGCAGGAAAGCCAATCAGGCGTAACCTACAAGAGCAGGTGGGAGGGAGCGGGAGGGGTGCGGGAATGGAGGTGGCCAGCGGGGCAGGGTCCCAGGGTGCCTCCTGGGCGGGCCTGGAGCTGTCAAATGGGGTTGATCGAGGGACTCACCTTGCAGGGTGTTGTCGTTAGGGTCACATGATGGCGGGCAGGGAGAGCTTGGCTCTCCCTGCTGGGCTGGGCCACACACAGCTGCTGCTCCCCTTTAGCTCTGCCACCACTGCACCTGTGTGCTGTCCTTTTATACCCAGTGGGGTAGCTACTGTCCTCATCCCCATTTTCAGATGAGGAAACTGAGTCCCAGAGAGGTTCAGTGGCTTCCCCAGAGTCACACAGCTAATACATAGAAGAGCAAGGATTTGAGGCTAGGTCTGCTGGACACAAAGCCATAGCCATCACTGCGATCCATCACTTTTGGCCTGGCGTCCTCTCTCTCGGGACGCCTGGAACTGGCACTTCCCAGAGTCTGGAATTTTCCACCAGGCCATAGGCTGAGTCCTCATGTGGAGAGATGTCACTTTCTTGATGCAAAGACGAGTCTGACCCTTGGCTCCCTGGTGCTGCTGGCCCCCAGCTGGGCGTCCCTGGCAGGCTACTCCCTGCCCTGGATGCTGCAGGAAGAAATAGATGCGACAAGCCAGCCACTCCCATGACCCCCACCCTCACCCTCCTGGCTGGTCTTGGGACAGGGCAGGGAAGGGCTTCTTCCACAAGGAGGGGTCAGATGGACCATCGTGGCCCGGGGAGGCCTGGAGTTCCAGGGGCAGGGTGGGGCCTGGGAAAGCCCGCTCTCTTCAGTATTTTTTGGCTGGCTTCAAGACATCTCCAAGCCACCCTACTTGCTGTACCAGCTGGCTGTAAATTAAACACTGCAGAGGAGGCGAGGGGTGAGGAAGGATTTTCCTCTTCTCCCAAAGTTTCCCGTCTCATAATGGAGTTATGTTTTTTCCCTGGGTTCCAGTCCTGGCTACACCCCTACCAGCTGTGGGATCTGGGCTAATATTGACTGTGAACCTGACTGAGCCTCAGTTTTCTCATCTGTCAAGTGGGGATGAGAGAAGCCAGAAGCCCATTTCTCATAGGGCCGTCGGTGAGAATCAATAAAATGATGTGTCTGAAGCCCTTCTGTAAATGGAAGCAGTTAATATTATTGTTATTATCCAGTTCTCCCTGCCCCAAAGTTGCTGCCCTTTCGTTTGGTCCAATTTTGGTCCAGCAGTATGGCTCCTAGCTTCTGTTTCTCACTGCCCCAGCCACTGGAGAAACTGCACTCTAGATCCTGATCCGGGTCCGAGTCCGAGAGGAAAACACCCTTGAGTCAGGGGCTCATGCTGAGCCAGTCAGTAGCAGAGGCAGGCTCCCTCTGCGCTAACACTGCATCTGCCCTGCCTACAGATGCCCCTACAACTGCCCGGGGAGCTGTCTCTAGAGCATCTTAGAGCCCGAAATTCCTCGAGGTGGGAAAGGGACGTTTTGTGCAAACAGCAGGAGAAAGCCCCTGCCTCCCACTCGGGTGGGGCCCAGGTGTTCATGGTCAAAGCTGCCAAGCGCATCTAAGGAGGGGTTTAGACCTGACCTTGCCCTTGCTGCTCCTCGCCCCCCACTTTTCTGGAGCCGGGAGGATTCACAGGGAAGCTGGCCCCGGGGCCTGTGTTGAGTTTGCATCAAATTCAACCCTGCTCTTTGGCAGCCTCTGTTATGAGAATCGATTCTTGGAAATTCCCCAGATCGATACCCAGTGCAAAGTGGGCTGAGCTTCACTCGGGCCAGAGGAAAATTGAGAGGTTAGAAAGACGCAGGGGATGGAGAAGGATGATGAAATGTTCCCCATAAAGTGAAATGAAATGATTTATAACGTGTCTCTATTACTTTACAAGTGGAAGGAGCTTCTCCAGGCAGCGCCAGCCAGGAGGACACACAGCCACTTGCCGGGTGTCACCATAACAACGCCCTGGCCTCATGTCAACCGGAAGAGGTTCAAATCCAGTGGAAGCACTGGCTGGTGACTCTGACCAGCTTCTGTCCCAAATCTCTGTGTGTGCGTGTGTTTTACAATTGAAAAAATAATATATTTAACACCCTGATGCTGTGAGTGCGCTACAAAAATGAAAGACCGCACCAAATTATACCAGTGGAACGGGTTCAGATATTTAACAGATCCATACCAAAAACACAGGGGAAAAAAGATCTTTTTACTCCCATGAAGTCTGAGCATTACTTTCTGATACTATGTATTACCGACCACACATCAGCAGTTATTAACTGAGAGTGTAAACGCTCTAATTGTTTAGACATTAGGCAGCAACGTAGTTGCTCTCCTGAGTCATTTTTTTCAAATCGAGGTCAATTTCATGTAACATAAAGTTGACCATGAATCATTTTAACGCGTACGATTCAATGGCATTTAGTACATTCACGATGTCGTGCGGCCATCACCTCTGTCTAGTTCCAAGACACTTTCATCACCCAAAGAAGAAGCCCTGTTCCTATTAAGCAGTCACTCCCGTCGTCCCCTGTCTCCAGTCCTTGGCAGCCACGAGTCTGCTTTCTGTCTCTACGGCTTTGTCTCTTCTGTATGTTTCATGTAAATGGAATCATGCGGTATTTGTCCCTTTGGGTCAGGCTTCTTCCACTTAGCATGATGTTTTTGAGGTTCATCCACGTTGTAGCAGGTATCAGGACATCCTTCCTTTTGAGGTGCTCCCTACCCTTTAAGAGGGGGGTCACCAAGCCCATATAGATCCCTGGGAGAGAGGGAAGCTCCACTCCATAGTGGGTTTGATTAAGGACAGACCGTCCAAGTGGCTCCGGGGATCTGCCTCCCGGGGTCAGTGTGAGACTCAAACAGTGATGCACAGAAACTTTGTACATAGAAAACACTCAACATTCCTTAATTTTGTATCTATGTGAGATGATGGATGTTCACTAAGCTTATCGTGGTAATCATTTCAGGATGTATGTAAGTCAAGTCATTATGCTATGTACCTTAAACTTACACAGTCCAGGGCTTCCCTGGTGGCGCAGTGGTTGAGAGTCCGCCTGCCTATGCAGGGGACACAGGTTCGTGCCCCGGTCCAGGAGGATCCCACATGCCGTGGAGCGGCTGGGCCCGTGAGCCATGGCCACTGAGCCTGCGCGTCCAGAGCCTGTGCTCCGCAGCGGGAGAGGCCACAACAGTGAGAGGCCCGCATGCCACATAAAAACCCAAAAAAACAAAAAACTTATACAGTCCTGTATGTCAATTATATCTCAATAAAACTGGAAGAAAAAAAAAGAAAGAAAACCTCAACAAATGATATGATGATCCTCATTGCTATTCCTCCTCCAGGCAGACCTCCACAGGAAGCCCCACTAGTCAGAGGGTCTTTGACACGGTAAACTCTAAGGGCCAGAGGCTCAAGTCCCATCCTAGGAATTCTCCAGATCTAAAGGCTGAAGTTTTCTCTCTCTGGACTGTGCTGGCTGTCACTGTTCACTTGTGCTTTAGTCCCTGTCTTAATTTCAGATCCCCCAGAAGAGGTTGTGAGTTAAGGATTCGAAGGCAAGAGGTTTTTTGGGAGGTGATCCGAGGGAACTGAGGGCAACAACCTTGGAGGTGGGTATTATTATCCCCATTTTACAGACGAGAAAATAGAGGCTCAGAGAGGCTGAGTAAATGGATATTAATACTATAAATGGACTCGATAGATTTTAAAATTGTATTTTTCTTTTTTGTTTTTAAAAAAAATTTTATTGAAGTATAGTTGATTTACAATGTTGTGTTAATTTCTGCTGTACAGCAAAGTGACTCAGTTATACATATATATATATATCCCTTTTCATATTCTTTTCCATTATGGTTTATCACAGGATATTGAACAGAGTTCCCTGTGCTATACAGTAGGACCCTGTTGTTTATCCATCCTATTTATACTAGTTTGCATTTGCTAATCCCAAGCTCCCAATCCTTCCCTTCCCCACCCTTCTCCCCCTTGGCAACCACAAGTCTGTTCTCTATGTCTGTGAGTCTGTTTCTGTTTCGTAGGTATGTTCACTTGTGTCGTATTTTAGATTCTACGTATAAGTGACATCATATGGTATTTGTCTTTCTCTTTCTGACTTATCTTAGTACGATAATCTCTAGGTCCATCCATGTTGCTGCAGATGGCGTTATTTCATTCTTTTTAATGGCTGAGTAGTACTCCATTGTATATATGTACCACATCTTCTTTATCCATTCACCTATTGATGGACATTTAGGTGGTTTCCATGTCTTGGCTACTACGAATAGTGCTGCTATGAACGTAGGTAAGTTGTATTTTCTTTCTTTTTTTTTTTTTTTTTTGTGGTACACGGGCCTCTCTTTTGTGTTGTGGCCTCTCCCGTTGCGGAGCACAGGCTCCGGACGCTCAGGCTCAGCGGCCACGGCTCACGTGCCCAGCCACTCTGCGGCACGTGGGATCTTCCCGGACCGGGGCACGAACCCGTGACCCCTGCATCGGCAGGCAGACTCTCAACCACTGCGCCACCAGGGAAGCCCTGTATTTTCTTAAAAACACCATTTTCATGGCCAGAAAGCATGTTGAAAATGTTCAACTTTATTTGTAAACCAAGAAAGGTAGACAAAAATAAGTATGAGACATTTTCATCTCCCATCTTGGTACAGATTTTCAAAACAACATTCAATAGTGGGGAGGGCAGAGGAGAGTAAAGACTTCCACCCACTGCAGACCGAAGGATATATCGGTACAGACTTTTTGAGGGTAATTTACAATATGTATCAAAAGCCATAAATACACGCTCTCTTCAACTCAGAAACCTGCTTGTGGAAAATTTTCCATTGAAAATGATTATGGATATGTGCAAACATTCAGCTACAATGTGCTCCCTGAGTGTGAATGAAAGTAATAGCCATGATCACCATTGCTTTGTGTTGAGAAAACGCAAAAAATGGAAATAAGGCAAAAAATGGGGCTTGGCATCCTTTTAATGTCGTGGTAGAACATTTTCTAACAAGCCCAGTGAGGGTCAACTGATTCTCTCAGGAGTGGTAACTTCCTCTGACTTTCTAATCGCCATCAATTAAGGATCAGATCTTTTACAACTCTGTGAAGTTAGAGGGTAATTTGTAGAGAATTGATTAGGTGCAAAGGTTTTCTTTTCTGCCAGGTTAGAAAATAACCTCAAAGATGATCCCAGTGCTGTATCTAATTTAGCAATCTATATCCACGTTCTTTCTTGCAGCAGCTATATACAACCCCAATCTGTTTCACTCTGCCGATTCCCTTGCTAATGGACTTGGCCACGCAGCACTATTTATTTGTACAAGAAGTTTCATCATTTTGAAAAATTTGCCTTCACATATGTAATATTAAAGACAGGACACAACATACATATCTAATTATAGGGCACTGGCTAAACAGGTTATGGTATACTCATGGTCCAATGGATTACAAGGCAGCCACTAAAAATCCGGTTGTAGAAGACCCTTTAATGACATACTGTTAGTAAAAAAGAAGATTCCAGAACTATAGACACGGGATGATGTCATTCTTGTTAAAAACAAGGTGCTATGGACAGAATGTTTGTGTCCCCCACCCCCCCAAATTCATATGTCGAAATGCTAACCCCCAAGGTGATGGTATTAGGAGGTAGGGCCTTTCGGAGGTGATTAGGTCATTAGGGTAGAGCCTTCATGAATGGGATTTGTGCCTTAAAAGAGGCCCCAGAGAGCTCCCTTGCCCGTTCTGCCATGTGAGGACACAGAGAGAAGGCGGCTGTCCATGAACCAGAAAGCGGCCCTCACCAGACATGGATCTGGTGTCCATGATCTCGGACTCCCCAGCCTCCAGAACTGTAAGAAAGAGATTTTTGTTGTTTATAAGCCACCCAGTTTGTGGTGTTTTTGTTATAGCAGCCCAGATGGACTAGGACACAAGGCAGACAGAGGTCTGAAGTTGTATTCACCAAGGTAATAACAGTGGGGTATCACTGGGCAACTGGTTTAAGGAATGGTGAAAATTTCATCGTATCTTCAGTGTTTCTAAATTTCTGTAATGAACATGTCTTGTTTTTATGATAAGATAAATATTTTTATTTAAAAATTCATATACATTAAGCTCTTTTCAGAACTATATGTTGATAGCTCTTACTAATCTACATTAACTTTTTAGGCTTCTGTATTCTTAAATTTTACCTTTTAATTTAATTTAATCATTTATTTATTTCTTTATTGGCTGTACCATGCGACATGCGGGATCTTAGCTCCTGGACCAGGGATTGAACCCGCGCCCCCTGCAGTGGAAGCATGGCGTCTTAACCACTGCACCACCACGGAAGTCCCTATTTTGTTTTTTGAATTGAAATACAGTAAAACTGGTTTTATTTTTTGGCGTAAAGTTCTGTGAATTTTTTAACATATGTATACATTTGCATAACTACTACGACCACCAGGATTCAGAGCAGTTCCATGACCTCAAACAAATTCCTTTATGCTGCCCTTGTAGTCACACCCACCCCTCCCTTAACCCACAGCAACCACTGACCTGTTCTCACCACTGTATCACTATAATAGTTTTGTCTTTTTGAGAATATCATATAAACGGAAGTACGCAGTGTTGGAGAAGGTCATCACGAGGACGTGATGGCTGGTCCACCCAAGAGCTGGATCCAGGCAGTGAGAGGCTCCTCACTCCCTCCCTGTTCTTGGAGTGGAGTTCTGCCCACATTTCCCACAGTGGGAGCCGTTCTCAGGGACACAGCCTTGAGCGAGTATGATGTAGTTGAGACCATCTGGACGACAGATGTGACTGCACCCAGGTAAGGCCTCTATAGAAACTTGAAGCTTCTGGCTGGTAGGTGTGGAGATCTACTTGTCCAGCAGCCACCCAAGACAAGCCCCGTAAGTCAGTCCCTTTGCTTATTAACCCTGCCACCTAGAGTGACCTGCCTCTTTCTTTGGTCTCTCCTGTCCTCCAAGTACAGAGGCCAGTTTCAGATTTCACCTGGGAAGCTCCAGAGGGTGTGAACCAAGATGCAGTGTGTAACCTTCTGAGGCCGGTTTATCCATTCACCCATTGAAGGATATTTGGGTCATTTCCCTGCTTTGGTGATTATGAATGGAGCTGCTATAAGCATTCACGTATAAGTTTTTGTATGAACATAAATTTTCATTTCTCTAGCGTAAATACCTAGGAGTGGGACAGTTGGGTCCCACAGCAAGTGGATGTTTAACTTTTAAACTGACAAACTGTTTTCCGGAGTGGAGGAACCATTTTGCTTTTCCACCTGCAATGAATGAGCATTCTGGTTCCTCTACCTCCTCACTAGCATTTGGTATCGTTGGTCTTTTTTTTTTTTTTTTTAAATCTTGTTTTTCTGCTAGGTATGTAGTGCATGTCACAATGGCTTTAATGTGCATATCCCTGATGGCTAATAATATTGAACATTTGCCTTCTATATGTCTTCTTGGGGGTTGTCTTCTTACGGTTGGGTTTTCAGAGTTCTTTATACATTCTGGATACAAGTCCTTTATTGGGCGTGTGATCTCACAGTCTGTAGCTTGTCTTTTCATTCTCTTAACAGTCTTTCACAGAATGAACATTTTTGATTTTGATGGAGTTCGTCAGTTTTTTCTTTTATGGATTGTACTTTTGGTGGTATGTTTAAGAACTCATTGCTTAGCCCTGGATCATGAATATCTTATCCTCTTTTTTTTTTTTTTAAGTTTTATAGTTTCATGTTTTTTCATATTTAGATCTATGACCCATTTGAGTCAATCTTTGTATAAGATGAAGTTTAGGGCAAGGTTTTTTGTTTTTTGTCATTGTTGAGTTTTTGCATATGGATATCCAACGGTTCCAAGACCGTTCATTGAAATGATTATCCTTTCTCCATTGAATTGCCTTTGCACCTTTGTCAAAAATCAACTGGCCATAATTATGTGTGTCTATATCTGGACTTCCTGTGCTGTTCCATTGATCTATGTAGCTCTTCCTTCACCAGTACCACACTGACTTGATTGATAACGTCTGCCGTATAGTAACTCTTAAAACTGAGTATTGGGAGTCTGTCCACGTTAACCCTCTTTTCCAAAATAGTTTTGGTTATTCTGGTTTCTTTGTCTTTCAGTATAAATTTTAGAACTGGTTTCTTTATGTCTTAGAGACTGCTAGGATTTGTATCGGAATTGCATTAGGTCTACGGATCAGTGTGTGGAGGACTGACATCTTTACTGTATTGAGTCTCCAATCCATAAACACAGTATGTCTTTTCATTCCTTTAGGTTTTCTTTGCTTCCTTTCATCAACACTTTGTAGTTTTCAGCATACGGACAGTTTTCTTTCTTTCCTTTTTTTTTTTTTTTTTTTTTTTTTGCGGTACGCGGGCCTCTCACTGTTGTGGCCTCTCCCCTTGCGGAGCACAGCCTCCGGACGCGCAGGCTCAGTGGCCATGGCTCACGGGCCCAGCCGCTCCGCAGCATGTGGGATCATTCCCGGACCGGGGCACGAACCCGTGTCCCTTGCATCAGCAGGCGGACTCTCAACCACCGCGCCACCAGGGAAGCCCCGGACAGTTTTCTTTCTTTCCAGTCTATAGCCAGCTCTCTCCCCACCCGCACCCACTTTTTTCTTGCCTTGTTATACTGACTAGGAGGACTTCCAGTATGATGTCGAAAAGGAGTGGTGAGAGTGGACATTGTTTCCTTGCTCCCAATCTTAGGGGGAGGGTGTTCAGTCTCTCAGCAATAAGTCTGATGTTAGCTGTGTGTTTTCGTTTTTGTTTTGTAGTTGCCATTTATCAGGGTGAGTCAGTTCACTTCTATTCCTGTGGCTGAGAATTTTTTCAAGAATGGATATTGCTCTCTGTCAAATTCTTTCTCTGAATTGATTGATATGATCATGTGGTTTATCTCCTTTTTTTTTTTTTAACATCTTTATTGGAGTATAATTGCTTTACAATGGTGTGTTAGTTTCTGCTTTATAACAAAGTGAATCAGCTATACATATACATATATCCCCATAACTCCTCCCTCTTGCGTCTCCCTCCACCCTCCCTATCCCACCCCTCTAGGTGGTCACAAAGCACGGAGCTGAGGGGCTTCCCTGGTGGCGCAGTGGTTAAGAATCCGCCTCCAATGCAAGGGTCACGGGTTCGAGCCCTGGCTCGGGAAGATCCCACATGCTGTGCAGCAACTAAGCCCGTGCACCACAACTACTGAGCCTGAACTCAAGAGCCCACAAGCCACAACTATTGAGCCTATATGCCACAACTACTGAAACCTGCGCGCCTAGAGCCCGTGCTCCGCAACAAAGACCCAACACAGCCAAAAATAAATTAAAACAAACAAACAAAAAACAAAGCACGGAGCTGATCTCCCTGTGTTATGCGGCTGCTTCCTACTAGCTATCTATTTTATATTTGGTAGTAAGACAACCCTCAGAATGCGAGAAAATATTTGCAAATGAAGCAACTGACAAAGGATTAATCTCCAAAATTTACAAGCAGCTCATGCAGCTCAATATCAAAGAAACAAACAACCCAATCCAAAAATGGGCAGAAGACCTAAATAGACATTTCTCCAAAGAAGATATACGGACTGCCAACAAACACATGAAAGGAGGCTCAGCATCACTAATCATTAGAGAAACGCAGATCAAAACTACAATGAGGTTTTTCTTCTTTAGGCTGACCATATGGTGGGTTACACTGATTGCTTTTGAAAAGTGAACTAGTCTTAAATTCCTGGGATAAACCAACTTGGTCTTGGTGTATTATTCTTTTTATCTATTTCTGAATTTGGTTTGCTCATGGTTTGTTGATGAGTTTTGCATCTTTGTTCATGAGAAATATTGGTCTGTAGTTTTCTTTGATTGTTTGTCTTTATCTCGTTTTGATATCAGGTTGTGTCATAAAATGAGTTACAAAGTGTTCCCTTCCCTTTTATTGGGTAGGGTTTTCTCCTCTCTTTAAATATTTGGTACAATTCACCAGTAAGTTATTCGGGCAAGAAATCTTCCTTTTTGGAAGGCTTTTAAACTATAAATTCAATTTCTTTATGAGTTATAGGATGAGTCAGGTTATCTATTTCACCTTGGGTGAGTTTTGGTACTTTGTTATTTCGGAAGAATTTCGCCGTTTCATCTGAATTTTTGAGTTTATGTGCACAGAATTGTTCTATTCCTTGCTATTCTTTTCATGTCTGTGTGCCTGTAGTGACCTCTTTTCTTTCATTCCTGATATTGATAATTTTTTTGTTTTCCTTTGTCAGTTTGCTGGCAGTCTATCCATTTTATTGATCTTTTCAAAGAACAAGCTTTTGGTTTCACTGATTTTCTCTGTCATTTTCCTGATTTCAACTTCATTGATTTCAGCTCTTATCTATTTCCTTCCTTATGCTTTGGATTTATTTTAAGCCTCTTTTTCTAGTTTCTTAAAATGGAAGCCTCGATGATTGATTTGAGACCTTTCTTTTCTAATATGAACATTTAATGCTATAAACTTTCCCCTAAACAATGCTTTACCTGCATCCCAAATATTTTGATACATTGTCTTTTCATTTTTCTTATTGATTTCTAGTTTAATTCCACTATGGTCAGAGAACATACTTTGTATATTTTAATCCTTTTAAATTCGTTAAGGTTTATTATGACCCAGGATCTGGTCTATCTTGGTCTCCTTGTTGCAATCAAAAAGAATGTGAATTCTGCAATTGTTGGGTGGAGTGTTCTATAATATGGCACAAATGAACCTAACTACAAAACAGAAACAGACTCATAGACATAGAGAACAGACTTGTGGTTGCCAAGGGGGAGGGGGAGGGAAAGGGATGGACTGGGAGTTTGGGGTTGGTGGATACAAATTCTTACATTTAGAATGGATAAACAACAAGGTCCTAATGTATAGCACAGGAAACTATATTCAATATCCTGTGATAAACTGTAATGGAAAAGAATATAAAAAAAGAATGTCTATATGTGTATACCCGAGTCACCTTGCTGTACAACAGAGACTGCCACAACACTGTGGATCAAATATACTTCAATTAAAAAAGTGAAACGAACAAATAAAAGAGTTTGAAATGTCAGTTAGATACAGGTGGTTGATGGTGGTGCTCAGTTATTCTGTATCATTGCTGGTTCTATCAATTGCTAAGAGAAGCTGAGTCACCACACGTAGCAGTTGCTCAAGTAGGGGTCAAAATGGCACTTTTGAAGGACAAGATGCCTGAGTCCTCACGGCTGCACTGGGGTGTTCATTGCACCATCTTGGGAAGCAGACACACATGGGTTTGAATCTCCACAGTCCCCCTGCTTCCTAAGGGAGAATTCATGGTTAACAGCTGAGTTTCAGACGTCACCTATGTACATCCAAACACACATATGCCTAGAACTAACTTTTCATTTCTTATGACATTGTTGAGGAGGGAAGTTTAATGGAGTCTGGGTATTCACTGCCTTTCCCCCTCCCTGACCTCCTAATAAACGTTTTGTTGTTTTCTCTGAGACTTTGTGGGCTGATAAGGAGTAATGGTTAGAGAAGCTGGGATAAGTCGAAAGGGGCTAAGTTAAGTTGCATTTAAAAAAGAGCTCATTGCTATGAAGGAGAAAATACTTGATTTGGAAGGGAGTGAAGAGGAGAAATTTAGAGGCGCAGCTGTGAGGATGAGAGGGCTTTAGGGGAGACGTGTTGAAGGGGGACTTTTAGGGAGCTGAGCAAAATATCATGATGTGTAATCCCCCCTCTGCCAGTACTCCAAGAGTCTTCGGTAAAGACTGACTTGACTCTTTGATGCCTTTGAGCCGCACTTGTGTTTCTTCGGGCTATGACGTCTTGCCGAGTTGGGCCTGAAGGTCAGACAGAGGCCAAGCTGTCATTCAACGCATTAATTTGTGGGACACCCTAAAGGAGCTTGGGGGAGTAGGGTTTCTTTTTTTCCAGACACAGGAGGCACAGAACTATGCTCCCTACGCCAGCAGGGGAGAATTGGCCAGAAGTTTACACGTTGGAATTCAGCGAACTCCTTAATTTTGAAAGAACTGTATTTAAAGTGGATCACTTCCTCCAAGAACAGGTCATCAACTCCCTCCGAGCACAGTGGTCTGGTTACTTCAAAAAATATATTTTTCCCTTTGTCAAGTTCACAGAACTAGGAGGAACCACTTGGTGGTGGTGGTAGTGGTGGTGGGGCTTTAATTAGAAATGTTTGGGGGAAAGAAAGGGGAAAGAACCCATCCCAGATGTTGAACCCGCTCCCTCCAGTCACTTGCCCCCAGCTCTCTGAGTTTTAAATGGGAAGGAGATAATCAGAACCAATGATAATAATAGCTTGTTGTACCCAGCAATTATTGAGTGCTTGCTGGATTCCAGACCATTTCACATGCTGTGAAAGTGCCTAGGCCAGGACCTGACATTAGGAAGATGCTCAGAAAGTATTTGCTGACTAATATTGGCCTATTCTGCCAATGATGTTTCAGTGCTCAGGGATTTTGTTCCTTTCAACCGTAAGTCAGCCGCCATCTCAAGAGAAAGACAGGCCCATGAGGCCATCTCCTGAATAAAGCAAAACTTCTCCACCTTCAATATTTCAGACTTTTGTTATAAATGGCAGAAACCCAACCCAAAAAGGCCTAAACAAAAAAAGGGAACTTATCAATTCATATGATCACACCACAGAAAGTAGGGGGTGGGGAGCAGGGACTTCTCGCTCTTCCTCCCTCTGCTTCTTGTCCGTTCTGGCTTCATTCTCTCCTACTGCAGATGGTCTCCCCCCTGGGGGTGGGGAACATGGCTGCTGGCGACTCCCCCGCTCACAGCCTCTGAGTCTTGTTAGCCTGGAAACATGAAAGATTCTTCCCCAGTAGAAATATCCCAGGGAAGGATGTTGATTGGCTCCACTTGGGTCACGTGCCCATCTCTAGACCAATCTTAGGGAAGTATTTTGGTTGGCTCTACTTGGGTCACATGCCCATCTCTAGACCAATCACTGTAGCTGGAGAGATGGGACAGTATGATTAGGGTCACGTGACCCTCTTTGTTGGGGGAAGTCTGTTGGTATCCGTTACCTGAAGGAACGGAGCACTGTTCTTAATTGTAGGCAACAGAAGCTAACTTTTGCTGATTTAAGCAGTGCAACTGGGTGCTCACACGTGAGCTAGGGATTTCATGCTTGGTGCTAACCAGGTGGAAACCAGCCCCCAAAGCCATCGCAGCCCCAGTCTGATAACTATAGGCTGTGGCTAGCACCACTGCCCCACCACGCCGGGAACGTGATCTTGTTGTCACTGCCACCAAGGGGCCAGCAGCTTCTTTGTCTGGCTCTGGACCCAAAGGCCGGCATGATGGGTATATGATGGGTGCAGCCCATGACACCCATGCTTCAGCTGCAAGGGAGGATAGGAAGTCAAGTAGCTGTATTTTAGTATTGTGGGTGGCCAAAACTCCAAACAAACGTACACCACAGGGTATATATTGTACATTTGTGCGCGGCCACTAGCCACTTTGTTTCGGGGGATTTT
Organism: Phocoena sinus; assembly: GCF_008692025.1. Taxonomy (NCBI): domain Eukaryota; kingdom Metazoa; phylum Chordata; class Mammalia; order Artiodactyla; family Phocoenidae; genus Phocoena; species Phocoena sinus. The sequence goes on along the minus strand of NC_045768.1, from coordinate 5,986,424 downwards.
GTTCCTCCAATGTAGACCTGTTTCTACTAAATGTCAAATGAGAGGTAACCAGATCTTTTGTAGTGGAGTCCCCACCCCATTAAATCTTGGCACTTGCAAGTGGCTCCTCTTCATGCTAAGAAGGTCACGACTTGACGTCTGGGCTGGCGAGCATCATTTCTCTCTTTCAGATTTTCCAAACGGGCTTTCTTGGGAAGCAGCTCCAGGCATCATTAATTTAAACATCTTTAATCTGATTGTTTTTGCAATTCTCTGCTTTAATCAGAGGTCAGCTGTCACAGCTCAGTTGTTAAGATGGGTCAGTTTCCTTGATAGACATCATTTCCGTGACACCATGGATCCTTTGCTGGAGGTTTCCTGAGGGCAAACTGAATTGGCAGGAAGTGAAAGGAGACACGGGGGCAGGGGTCCAGGGTGGTGGGAGAATTCATTATCCTCACTGCAGCGGCTGAGCTCAGCTTCACTCAGAGGCAGAGAGAGGCCCTGGCTGCCCTCCCCAGATCTCCTGGTCACTGGGAACGCCTTACTCTGCTTTTCCATCCACCCTCCTCAGGCAGCCAGGCCCTGCCTTAAGAAAAAATCTTTTTATTGTGGTGAAATACACATACCGTAAAGGTCGCCATTTTAATTACTTAAAAACATACAGTTCGGTGATAATTTGTACATTTACAATGTTCTGCAACTGGACCGCTACTGTCCAGTTGCAGAACATTTTCATCACCCCCAAAGGAAACCCCATACCCACGAAGCAGGGGCTCCCCGCCGGCCCCTCCCCCAAGCCCTGGGCAACCACAGATCTGCTTTCTGTCCCCATGGGTTTGCCTGTTGTACTTTCTGGATATTTCCAGATTTGATGCATGGGATTCCATACACGTGGAATCATACATACGTGGCCTTTTGTGTCTAGCTTCTTTCATGACGTTTTTGAGGTTCATTCATATTGTAGCATGAGTCAGTACTCCATTCCTTCTTATTATTGAATAATATGACATATTTTGTGTATCCATTTATCTGTGATGGACATTTGGGTTGTTTCCACCTTTCGGCTAGTGTGAATAATGCTGCTGTGTTGGTGTACAAGGTTTTGTTTGAACACCTGTTTTCTATTCTTTGGGGTATACACCTAGGAGTGGAATTGCTGAACCATATGGGAATTCTGTGTTTAATTTTTTGAGGACCTGCCAAGCTGTTTTCACCGTGGCTGCCCCATCTTACATTCCCACTGCCCTGCTCTTCTTGACCTGGCGTCTTTAGATGCTTTGCAGTGACTTTTCTTGGCTGTCACGCTCCCCTTCCATTACCCTGGAGACAGGCTTTCAGAATCTTCTGGTTGACAAGAGCCAGTCTGCTGAACAGTCCAAGCTAATGTACTGGGAGAGGGTTAGGGATGTCTTGTCTGAGCCAAGTGCTGTATCACGGGGTCTTCTGGAGTGAATCCCTTCATCTGTGCCACTTAACACAGAGGAACTGGTGCTGACAGTGGGCATTTAGTCCTGGTAGGAGGGGAACTGTGGCTGTGACAGGAGTGGGGGGGGGGTCCCGATTTGGGGGCAGGTGGGCTTTATAGAATCACTGGCTTTAATGACTCTGTCCCCAATACAAAGACTGTCCAATTCTGACCTTGTTCTACAACCATCTGGGGGAAATTATTCAAATAATGGGAGAGTATAAATTAAGGGGAATTACTAAAGAAACCTGGATACAGCTCATGGTGTTTTAAATGTACTGATTAAGCTCGTGAGTTTATCAAACAATGAATGAAAGGGCTTGGACTCTTCTTGTTCTATCCATCCATTCACACGACACTTATTTATTGAGCTCCTACTATATGCCCGTGTGTGCTAGGGCTTGGGGACATGAGTCAAATGTGGTCCTTGTCCTTTGGGGGACACTTTCTCGTGGGTCACTTTCTACAGTGGACAATCACAGCTCTTTCCTCAGGGCGCCTCAGCACCTCCTCCAGGGGCTGGATTCCAAAGGCAAAACGTAAGAAGTCTAGGTATAGAAAAATTGTTTGTTGATTCCTTTAACTACTCATGAAGATCACTGTACATGGGTTTTTTGTGTGCTGCTTGAGTAGAAGTAGTTGGGTAAAGCTGTGCACCATATGAGGGGAAACAGAAGGACAGGTACGTCACAGTGAGAATGCTTTTGGCTGCAAGTAACAGAGAATGCAATGCAACTGGCTTAACTCTGAAGGAAAATGCGTCATCACATGTGACAAGAAAGGCATACATAGGGCAGCTCCAAAGTTCTCTTCTCTTTGCTCTTTTCTTCTCCCCAGGCTGGCTTTCCTCATGGTTTCAGGCTGCAAAGTTCCAGGGGTCCTATGCAGACAAGACATCACTGAGTGGAAGAAGAGGGGCTCTTTCTTCCTTGTGCCTCTTTTTCTAGAAACTTTATAGCTTAGCTTTTACACTTTGGCCTATGAGTCATCTCAACTTAATTTTAGTGTATGGTGTGCGGTTGGGATCCAGGTTCATTTTTTTCCATACAGATATCCAACACCATTAGCTCAAAAAGACTTCCCTTCCCCATTGGCACCTCTGTCAAAACTCAATTGCCCAGGGATGTGCAGATCTATTTCAGGACTCTTTTCTGTTCTATTGGCTGATTCATCTTTCTTTTTGCCTATATTACTCTGTCTTAATTACTGTTGCTTTAGAATAAGCCTTCAAATCAGGCAGTGTAAGACCTCTGACTTTGTTCTTTTGTGTCTCTTCTGGAGACACACTAGCAGGGTTCCTTCATGTCCAGGACAGCCTCAAATGCCCATTCCCAGCTCAACCACTGGCCAAGGGACTGGGACCACATGGGTGACCTAGCCCATCAGAATTTCCCTTGGAGAGGGGAAATTCTTCTTCAAATCATGTGGAAGAATAGTAGACACCTGAACCCGAAAGTCAGGGGGGAAAGCCAGGCTTTCCAGGGAGAAGTGGGGAAAACTTTAGGGTAAGAAGCCAACAGTGTCTGCCAAAATGCACAAAGCGGTTCAGTGGAATTTTTAATTATAGGAGAGAGAGAGAGAGAGAGAGAGAGAGAGAGAGAGAGAGAGAACAAAAGAATAAAAGGGACATACAGTAAACCTCAACTCAGTCTGGGTATTCTTCCCAGCCACTGACGACAAAGACAAAGGTGACATCATGGCCATAAGTGACAACAAGGCTTAGCATACAGCACAGTGAGAAACGACCCCTGCCAACGAGGCCAACGAGGCGGGCTCCTTCTCCCCCGACGACAGAATCAGGGGCTCAGCGATACATGAGCTCCATCCGGGGGATGACAGGCCAGGTCTGGGTGGTGGAGAGCGAGTCTTTGAGCTCTTGTCATTGTTCGTTCTTTTTTTTTTTTTTTTTTTTTTTTGCGGTACGCGGGCCTCTCACTGCTGTGGCCTCTCCCGTTGCAGAGCACAGGCTCCGGACGCGCAGGCTCAGTGGCCATGGCTCACGGGACCAGCCGCTCCGCGGCATGTGGGATCTTCCCGGACAGGGACACGAACCTATGTCCCCTGCATCGGCAGGCGGACTCTCGACCACTGAGCCACCAGGGAAGCCCTCGTTGTTCGTTCTTGAAGGCATGGGGATGAGTAACAGCTCCTGTGACTCTTGAGCTACTCCAATATTTCTTGGGACCATCTCAAACCATTCCTTATGGTACATGTGACTTGGAGGGTGGTCCCACGGAGGGATGGCTTCAGCAGTCAGTCACGCAAGTGCCCGCACACAGTTATGCCGATTCTGACTCCCTAGTCCCCGCTCCTTATCCTCAGTAGCTCCATCTTCCCAACTTATTTGTCAGCTCCTTCGACTCGTCGCTAGTCCTGTCCCCCGGGGCTCCTCATTTAATTCTTCAATTCCTTCCAGAAGAGAGAAACAAGGCTTTGAGGCTGTTCCTACTTCTCAGGCCCTGGGCGTGTGACCACAGAAGGACGGGCAGACTTAGCTACACCATTGCTTCTCTCTCTCCTTTCATTTTCCCCAGGCACTTTGGTGAGACATGGTAGGGTACGACTTTACGGCATTTCAAAGGTGCTGAGGGTCTGAAACTTGAGTCCAAGTCCAGCCCAAGGAGCTGCCCAGCCAGGTCCACGTTAGCTCTAGAACTGCTGCTTGCTGGGAATCGTGTACAAATCATCCCCCCATGTTTCCGAGGCAGCTGATCACGGGTCCTGTAGAAAGGTCTGCGTGGATGCCAAGTCCAGCCTGGACACAGGACTTCACCTCTCTGAGCCTCGGTTTCCCCACCTGTCCCACGAAGGGTAAACACTGACCTCAGCGGAGATCTAAGGGGGTGTTTGGCAGTGTTTGGCACTCAGTAAGCATCTGGCAGCTGCTATCCACCATTAGTCTTTTTACTCTTTCAGAGGAATAAAGAGGTTTCCTTCAGGGAGAGGGCTGGGGTGGGATGAGGTGAGAGGTGGGTGTTAGAATCACAGAGGCTCTGATATGACCGAGACTAGGACGCCTTTAGGGAGTGGGACGTGAGGAAGTGAAAGGCCCGTTGGTCGGGAGGGGCCACTTTTCTGGGACCAGCCAAGTATCTAGAGCCCTGGGTTCTGATCCAGACGCCCAGCTGGTCTTGGATCCCAGTGTAGACACAGTAGACAGGCCTGGATTTCCAAGCCAAGGCTGAGAGCAGGTGACGGCTGGGGGGAAGCCATAACAACACATGCCTCCTTTAAGCTGATGGGCCAGACCCACGGTGCTCTCCATAGCAAACATGTGGTATGCTAGGAAACAACTCCACTGAGACTACTCCTTCTGGAAACGGGGAAAATGTGGATGATCTCGAGTTCAAGAATGTGGGCTCCCAGGAGGTCTGTAAAGTCGAGGTGGTGGGATGGAAGTTGGTTGATGAGGTTCGGTTGTGTTTTCTCTGGCCTCCTGGGCCTCCTGTGCTCAGGCTCGGCACTGTGGGCCTTGTCCCTTGGGTGACCATGTTTACGTTCTTGGGAGCATTGAGCGCCGGGAAAGGCTCAGCAGCTAGGCCATCCTGGACGACAGGTGCCTGCGCAAGGCTCCCTTCCACGGCAACTGGGGGAGGCTTTGCTACCATGAGCTCAGACGTTCCCTTGCATCCTTCTCGTGTCTCCACGCGACCCCGGAGATGGTTCTAGAGTGGGGGACTTGCAAGAACCACTGGAGGCCATCTTGTCAGCCCCCTTCCGTCTCCCAGATTCTACAAGGCTATTTGGGGACACAAATCCATGGGCCAACTTGTTCTTGTGACCAGCCTGAGGAGAAGCATCTTGCTTTCCCTGGGACCAGTTCTGCCCTCAGCTCCTCAGGAAGAAGGTTTATGGCTTCTTGGCATCTAAAAGTTGGACCCTCTGAACTTCGACCTTTCTGAAATGCAAATCGGAACAGGTTGCTTCCTGAGGGACAGTCTTCAGTAGCTCCGCAAGGCCTCTGCAGAAACCCCATGCCCTTTGTAAGACACGTAGGGCCCCTCAAGATCTGGCCTCTGTCCTCTTGTCTGCCATCAGCCTCCAGTCGTACGGGCTAGCGGTGGGTCTCTCGTGTCCTCCTGCCTTTGCACATCCTGTTCCCTCTCCTCGAATGCCCTTCCCCTCTTGTTCTTGAAGGCTTCTCAGGCTCACTCTGTGGCCTCTTCTGGCTCCTGGGCTCAGCCACTCCTTCCTCTGAGCTCCCAGAGCTCTTGGTAATTCCTCTATTAGCACTTAGCTCATTGACTTAGAATTATTTGTTTACATGTCTCTTCTCCCCTGGGTAGGAAGCACGTCTTACACATCTGTATGTCCCCCCTCCCCCAGCAGAGCCTAGCAGAGTGCTGGACACCCAGCTTAGGCTCAGCCAGTGTATGTATGCATACACGAAGGACTCATTTGTCCTCAAAAGTCCCCTGCACGGTGCCTGAAACGTTACCGTCTGTGAGCCCTGCCTGGTTCCTGGCTCCTGTTCGCCTCTGCCTTCCCACAGCTGGGGCCTCTTTTCTGTCTCCAACAGCTGGCCCAACCCTGCCCAGATTCTGGGGCCAGCCACAGCCTTAGCACAGGAAGATTTAAAGAGCCAGTGTTCAGAAGTGCAGGTGATTCAACCTCCCATCAGCTGCACCGTGAGTTCTACTGTCACCTGGGTCTAGGCACTTGGTTCCTACCATATCCCATGAGACAGGCAGCTCCCCAGAGACCATTTTCCCTGGACCCTAGTGCTTCTTATAAAAGGTCCTTGCCCTGGTCTAGAACTGGGTCCCTGAGGATGTGTGTCACTTCTTCCCCATGGCCAGCACCCAGACATTGGGCCTTTCTGATACCCGCTGACTCATTTAGGTGGCAAACCTTCATCGGGCACCTACCATGTGCAGATACTGGGTCTCTGCTGCCCCAGAGCTCAGAGTCAGGGTGGGAGGGGCAGAGAAGACATTCATTGGTGATCAGACAAGGGACTGTGGGGTCACAGGGCAAGGTGCCGAAGTGACCTCAGAGGCAGGGTCTGAGCTGAGATGGAGGGGGAAAGAGAAGTTATGGGCAGGAGGTGGGTGGTGGTGGGGTGCTTCCTCCTGGTTGAGGGCTCCAGAAGGGAGGGGCTGGAGAAATCCACCGCCCCCGCCTCCCATACAGACCCAGAACTTTCAGCCATGTCCGTGGGGCTGCCTGTCCCTGTCCTGGGAGAATGATCTTCTTGCGGGAGGGACTGAAAAGTGAGAGGACCAAGCTGGGCTCCCTCCCGTGTTTCTCAAAACGAGGCAGGCCCACAAAAGCTGTCTCTTCTTTATTTATTCAGTCAATATTGAGTGAGTCCCCACCACGTGCCAGGGACTGGGCTGGGGAACTGGAGGCTGACTGGGGGAAACAAGATGCAGCCCTACCCTCAAGGGGCTCCTAGGCTGGTAGGGAGAGAGACGCAGAAATACGCTATGAGAGCACAGGCTGAGCTGAGCAGTGGTGGGGTGCCCCACCCTCTCCAGGTGGTGGGAGGGAGCAATGTCTGGGAGGGGACAGCTATAGGCACCCAGGCAGCACCACTAGCACCTCACATGTGTCCCAGAACCCTCACATGGGATCCAGGGGATCTAGCGAGGCAGGTGGGCAGAGGGGCATCCCCCATCCTCTGGAGTCATCAGATGACCTTAGACAACGTCAGATAACACTTCGAAGAGGCAGCAGAGCCCAGGGGCTTCGGAATCTTTCTAGAGCTGGCTTCCAATAGACTCTCTACTACTTGAGAGCTGAGTGACTTTGGGCTAATGACTGAGCTTCTGTCTGCTCATCTGTAAAATGGGTTTAGTGTTACTGCCTCCCTCTAGGGTTGCAGCGAGCACTCGAGGAAATAACAACTATGTGAAAGCGCTTAGCACACAGTAGCTGCTCAACTTCCATTGCTTGATTATAGTAACAGTAATAGACAATAACTGGGAAGCACAGATTCCTGAGGAAAGAAAGGGAGTTACTGTGGTGTGTGTGTGTGTGTGTGTATTGGGGGGTCGGTTTTTAGGGGGCTGGGTGGAGGGAGCCACAAAAGCCAGGGCCCGAGGGCAGCCCTCCAGGGCAGGGGCAGCGCCCCTCCCCCTCCCTCTCCCGCCCCCGCAGCGAGGCTGCGCGGTCGGCGGGAGGCGCAGGTGTCCAGGGCCTCCCGTGCGTCCCCATCCCTTGCGGCTTTGGCCGAGGGCCCAGCTCCCTTCTGCCGTCCGCCCCGCGTCCTCCCCTAACCTCGGGTCTGGACTGGCGAGCAGCGGGGCCGGGAAAGTTTGAGTCACAGTGAGGGGAGCGGAGGAGGCGGGGCCCGTGACCCTGAACGGGGTGGGCTCTAAGACCGCCTCGGTCTCCCAGCAGGGGGACCCCGCCGCAAACCCACGTCCCGCGCGCACCGGCCGCGGTCCGACGGAGCGAGGCGCCGCGCTGCAGCCGTGCGTCGGGTGGCCGCTGGGTGCACCAGGGCGGTCGCGCTCTCAAGGCCCCGCGAGCCTCCACCGCGGCAGCCGCAGCCCCTCGGCCGCGCTCAGCAAAGATGCCCCGGGCGCCGCTCTTGCGGCTGCTGCTGGCGGTCTCGGCAGCAGCAGCGGTGGCCGGCGAGCCCGGGACGGCGCTGCCCCCTACCACGGGGGATGCCACCCTGGCCATCGTCTTAGACGTTACCGGCTCCATGTGGGACGACCTGATGCAGGTGATGCACGGCGCCTCGCGCATTCTGGAGCACAGCCTGAGCCGTGGCAGCCAGGCCATCGGCAACTACGCGCTGGTGCCCTTCCGTGATCCAGGTAGCGACCCCCCGAGCCCCCGGCGTCCGCCGCGCCCCTGGCCCGGTGTCCTGGCGCGGTGCGCTCACCCGCCCGCATTGCGCCCCGGGCGCACCGGACGCCTGTAGGCTGCACCGCGGCCCGGCGGGGGCGCCTTCCCGACGCCTTCACTCTGCCCGAGGCCGGGCACCTGGGGCAGGCCTTGCAGCCGCCGGGTCCTTTCCCTGGGAACCTGCTCTCCCCTTCTCCCGCGTCTCCCAGCTTGCGTCGTCAGGCCAGTGACGGAGAGGCGGGGGCACTGCGTTCAAATGCCGCGCAGCCACCTCCTGGCTCTGTGACTTCAGCAAGTGACCTCACCTTCCGGAGCCGCACCTTCCCCCTTTAGGAAACGGGGCGAGAGCTGCCTCCCAAACTTGCTGAGATGTTGAAATGGGTCCTTCGTGTCCAGGGCCTGGCGCGCATGAGCCTCCGCAAGGTTTGCGGATTTGCCTTTGTTCATTCTTCAAATTCGCTCCCGTCGTGGGCTTCGGGGGCCGGAAGAGCCACCCAGGCAGGAGAGCTTCGCGTCTTGCCCCTCACCTGTTCTCGCGAGAAAAACAGCAGGCGCGTCGCCTCTACCCGCAGTATTCTCACTGCCAGGTCCCCCCACCTAACACCTTCTACCCTGCAGACAGCACCTCCTGGCCTGCAGCCCCCTATCTTTCAACTAGGTGTTAGGGGCATGCCCTTGAAAAGATCCCAGGGAGACCCCACTGTGGGGAGTTTCAGGGAAAACAGCTGTGGAGCGCGCTTGGACTCCCAACTTTCTGAGTGGCAGGACTGCTTTTTCTCCAACATTTTTAATGAAAAACTTCAGACTTACAGCAAAATGGGGGGGTGGGGGTGGGAAGTACATAAACACCTGTCTGCCCACCACCCAGATCCTGTGATTAATTTTGCTCCGTTTTATCGCGTTTCTCTCTATTAGTCACCTCTCTATCTAGTAGGATAGCTTTATAAAGCCAAAAAATAAATCAAAAATGGCAGATTCCTTGCAGAATTGCTCTGCAGTGCTCTTGTGCTGAAAAAATACACAATGGCCCAAGGCTGTATGAGCTAGTAAGCCCTCTTAGAAGGATCTTCCTTTATTAATCACAGCATCATTACAGATATTTGAAAAATGGGCCGCAGTCGGTGTGCGTAATCCCATGCAGCCCTTAGGCTGAGTGTGGAGTCCCTCTGCTTCCAGGAGTTCTGGGCTCTGTAGGGCTCTGCAGCTCAAAGCACAGAAGTCAGGGGTCTAGAAAAAGTTTCCTGGGAACATCAGAAGGACAGCTCCCATCTGGGGGTCAGGGAGCAGCAAGGCTGGTGGAATTGTGAAGACGTGGGGTGTGAGGTGTGTCCTGGGGGGTTTCGGCTCTGACGCAGTTCACCCTCTACCCCCCTAACTTTCTCACTCCCTTTCTGGGTCATTCTTGGGCTCCCTGAGAGAGCTTAGGGATCATTTAATCCAACGCTTCTCTTACAATTGGAGAAACTGAGGCTCAGGACACGGATGGGACTTATGCAAGGCCACCTGCCAGGCTGATGTAATTTCTGATTCATAACCCATATTTGTCTCTAAAATGCTTGGCTGCAGTTGTAGGGCAGGAGAGCAGCCTGTTGGAACCAGACATAGTGTCCCGGGACCCATAGTGTCCTCACTGCCCCCTCTCTGGCCATCATCTTCATGAAGCCCTCGTGCCATCCCCAACCTCTCCTCTCTGGGCGCCGAGTGCATGCATGACTCTCCAGCCTTCACTCCATCTTCTATGAAACAAAAAAATCCCATCCTTCTCCCCGCCCCTGCTCCCCAAACCATACTCCCTACAGACCCCCCAGGTCCAGTGGAGGGGGACCTCAGCGTTTATTGAGCCTCTGCTGTGTGCACAAGCTTGTGGGGCTTCCGGTGTGAAGGGGGCAGGGTTCACACCAAGGAGCCGGCAGTCTGCTGGCGACAAGCCAGGCAGAGGGTGGAAGGTGTCACTTCTGACAGCTCCTGACCATCGGCTCGCAAGGGAAAGGACCAACCAAAGGCTCTCTGAGGAAGCATCACTGGAGCAGGATTTGAAGAAGATGAAGGGAAACTTAGCAGCTTTGGACCATTTGTCAATGCTAGGTGCCAGGGATGCAGTGGGACGGAGGTCGCCCTGAGCACATGGAACTCGCTGGGTGGTGGCTGACATGTAGGGGCAGGTGTATGTGAGTGTGGAGCCAGGGTGTAGGAGGGGTGAAATGGGAACGCGGGGAGAGGCGAGATTGGTCCCGGCTGTGACTGTGGAACTGAGGACGGAGCACTTAGATTTCCTTCTATGGGCTGCGAGCAGCCACTGAGGGCTTCTGAGCAGGGATTGGATCTGTGGTTTAGGTTAGGCTGTGTCTTTTGAATCAACCAGTGGAATTCCCTTTGGTGGAAGAGGAGCTGAGAGTCAGGGGTTTTAGCTGACAGTTCAGGCCCCCCCCCCCAGGGCTGCATCCTGGGAGGGCCTTCTTAAAGGAACCCCCTACCTTCAACCCCAAAGACCACGCTTTGCAGGGCAAGTTTTAGTGGTTCTGGACTGCAGGTGCTTGGAGATAAACCAGAACCTGTGCTTTGGAAATATTTTTAAAAGTTTTTAAATGAAAAAAAAGTGGGATGTTCCCAAACTGCAAAGTTAGACTTTTGCTAATCGTTTTATTTTGGCTGAAATTTAGGTTGTTTTTGGTTTTTCTCTATTAAAATGTTGCAAAAAGCACTCTGGTGTGTAAATCTTTGTCTGCATCTTTGATTGGTTTTTTCATTGGATTAAGATTTTGGAAGTGGAATTCCTAGGTCATTATAAACACACTGAGTGGGTAGGCAGCTCTTCAAATTGTTTTCCAATGTTTTGGGAGTTTAAACTTCTATCAGAGGCATTTGAGGGGACTGTTTCAGAGCAGCTGCCCCCAACCCTAGGGATTAGGATAACATTTTTTTTCCTAATTCAAAAGATGGAAAATGATATCTTCTTATTTTAATTGCTAGTGAGGTTCAGTAAGTTCTCAAGTGTTTACTAGATGTTTCTGTGTGTGAATTTCTTCTTTTGTAAATTGTCAGTTCCTTTACTCATTTTTCCATTCGGGGTTTTTAGTGGTTTTCTTATCAGTCAGTATGGGGACTTTATATTGATGACAGTAGTTGGTTTTTGTTATGTGGTTAGCATTTCCTAGTCGTTTGTCTTTTAATATTTGTGATTTGTGATGTTCTGAAGTTTTAAATGTTTATGTAGCAAAATCTATTGCCTTTTTCCCTTTGTAATTTCTTCACTTTCATTCTCAGATTTTTTTTCTATCGCAAAATCAGTTAGGTACATGTTCTACGTTTTTTCATTCGTTTTCTTTTTTTCCTCCTCTTATTTAATTTTTTAACCTGGAATTTAAAAAAAAATTGGCACTGGTATTAAAAACGATTTGACGTAATTCTTCCAGAACAGGATAATTGATGGTACAGTTACATTTTATCAAATAATCCTTTCTTTTTCATTCATTTAGATCCTGCCTTTATCCAAAATTACTTTATATCTGTTAATTTACCTGGGCTTTCCATTCTGTCCCATTGCATGACAGTTCTTGCTCCAGCAGCACGTTGTATTAATTATTTGGCTTTATAATAGGGTAAATCCTTCCTCCTATTCTTAAAAAAATAACTTACCCCCAGCCTTATTGAAATATAATTGACACATAATATTGGGTTAGTTTAAGATGTCCACTGTATTGATTTGATACATTTATATATTGCAAAATGATTACCACCATAGCAGTTAGCTAACGCCTCCATCATGTCACATAATTACCATTTCTTCTTTTGTGGTGAGAACATTTAGGATCTACTTTCTTGGCAATATTCAAGTACATGATACAGTATTATTAGTGATAATTACTATGCTGTACATTCGAGTCCCAGAACTTAGTCATCTGATAACTGTAAGTTTGCACCCTGTGACTAACATCTCCCCATGTCTCCCACTCCCTTATTCCTGGAAACCACCACTCTACTCCCTGTTTCTCTGAGTTTCACTTTTTTTTTTTTTTAGATTCCACATATAAATGAGATCATACAGTATTCGTCTTTCTCTGTCTGACTCATTTCACTTAGCATAATGCCCTCAAGGTCCATCCAAGTTGTCCCAAGCAGCAGGATTTCCTTCTTTCTCGTGGCTGAATAGTATTCCATTGTGTATATAAGCTGTATCTTCTTTATCTTTTCATTGGCTGACAGCTTTAAATTTTTAATAAACTTTTAATGAGAACAGTTTTTTTTTTTTTAATAATATATTTATCTTTGGCTGCGTTGGGTCTTCACTGCTGTGCGCAGGCTTTCTCTAGTTGCAGCAAGCTGGGGCTTCTCATTGTGGTGGCTGCTCTTGTTGCGGAGCACGGGCTGTAGGCACACAGGCTTCAGTAGTTGTGGCACGTGGGCTTCAGTAGCTGTGGCTCGCGGGCTCCAGAGCGCAGGCTCAGTAGTTGTGGCACACGGGCTTAGCTGCTCTGTGGCATGTGGGATCTTCGCAGACCAGGGCTCGAACCCGTGTCCCCTGCATTGGCAGGCGGATTCTTAACCACGGTGCCACCAAGGAAGCCCTAAAACAGTTTTAAATTTACAGAATTATTGCGAAGAAGTTCCCGTATACCCAACACCCAGTTTTCCCTTTTATTAACATCTTATATTACAATGGTACATTTATCACAATTAACAAACCGGTACTGATATGTTGGGTTTTTTTTTAAGATTTTTTTTTGATATGGACCAATTTTAAAGTCTTTATTGAATTTGTTACAATATTGCTTCTGTTTTATGTTTTGGTTTTTTGGCCTCGAGGCATGTGGGATCTTAGGGATCCCGACCAGGGATCGAACCTGCACCCCCGGCATCGGAAGGTGAAGTCTTAACCACTGGACCGCCAGGGAAGTCCCCATGGGTTATTATTAACTGAAGTCCATTACTTTTATTTTGGCTGCATTTGGTCTTCGCTGCTGCGCGTGGGCATTGTCTCTAGTTGTGGCGAGCTGGGTCTACTCCTCGTTGTGGTGCGCGAGCTTCTCATTGCGGTGGCTGCTCTTGCTGCAAAGCACGGGCTCTAGGCGCGCAGGCTTCAGTAGTTGTGGCTCACGGGCTCTAGAGTGCAGGCTCAGTAGTAGTGGTAGACGGGCTTAGTTGCTCCGCGGCATGTGGGATCTTCCCAGACCAGGGCTTGAACCCGTGTCCCCTGCATTGGCAGGTGGATTCTTTTTTTTTTTCGGTACGCGGGCCTCTCACCGCTGCGGCCTCTTCCACCACGGAGCACAGGCTCCGGACGCGCAGGCCCAGCGGCCATGGCCCACGGGGCCAGCCGCTCCGTGGCACGTGGGATCCCCCCGGACCGGGGCACGAACCCGCGCCCCCCCCCGCACCGGCAGGCGGACTCCCAACCACTGCGCCACCAGGGAAGCCTGGCAGGTGGATTCTTAACCACTGCGCCACCAGGGAAGTCCTAAAGTCCATTCTTTATTCAGACTTCCTCAATTTCCCCCTAACATTTGTTCCAGGAGCCCATTCAGGATCCCATTTAGTTGTCATGTCCCTTAAGGCTTCTTTTGGTTGTGATGGTTTTTCAGACTTTGTTTTTGATGACCTTGACAGTTCTGACGAGTATTGCCCCGATGTTTTGTCCCTCAGTCATGATTTGCCGGTTGCTTTTCTCCTGTTAGACTGGGTAACGGGAGGAAGACCACAGAGGAACAATGCCATTCTCATCATATCATGTCCAGGGTACATGCCCTCGTTATGACTTACCACTGCTGACGCTGACCTTGATCACCTGACCGAGGTTGTCAGGTGTCTTTACTGTAAGCGTACTCTTTTCTTTCTCCTTTTCTGTACTGTCCTCTTTGGAAGAAAGTCACTTACACGCAGCCCACACTTAAGAAGTAGGGAGTTGTGATCCACCTCCTTGAACATGGGGTATTTACATAAATTGTTTGGAAATCTTCTGCATGGGAGAGTTGATTCTTTTCCATTTATTTGTTTATTCAATCATTTATATATATCAGCATGGACTCATAGTTTTATACCTTGGGTTATAATCCAATACTACTTTATTTTGTTGCTCAAAATTTTCCAACTTCAGTCATTGGGAGCTCTTTGGCACACACAGTCTGTGTGCCTTTGACATACCCCTATTGTTGTGAATATTTTTAAAGCACTTTCTTACTTTCTGGCACTACAGGGTATTTCAGACTCATCTTATGTATTTCCTTCCCCAGTCCTAGAATTAATAATTTCTCCAAGGAGCCCTGGTTCCGTTGATTGAAAAATGGTATTAGACACCAGCATGAGTGCTAGGGGTGCTTGTTGCTACTGGGGTGTCCCCGCTTCTGCATCTTTAGCTGACAGAGCAAGGAGATACATGTTGTATGTGTAACCTTTGTGTATACCCATATCTATAAATATTTCTCCGTTTAACTGTCTGTATCTGTATTAAGCTGAACATGAGTTCATTCTGACGTCTCCAGCTCTCATTGATTACCACGTGGATCCTTCCAGCCTCCTATTCTTGCTTATCTATAACCTCCCACGCTGACAGTGACTAACCTGGCCCTCACCCTTCACCACTCACTCGTCATTTACTTAATTTTCAGTTCTTGTCCACATTTATAGTGGTTTTAGCATTGCTAACTTGCACCCCGTGGAAAACAACTTTGTTCACCAGAGTACAATTCTTTTGCCTTTAGTCTTATAGATGCAACTCATTTCCAGAGTTACTTAGCCCTGCAGCTTCTTCATGTTCTTTTTATTCTTCTTCATTTTCAAAATATTCTTGAACATGTTTTCTTTTCAGATGAAAAGTAGAAAACGTAGTCAACTTCCAAAAAAGAAATTCCTACTGTGAATTTCCTCAGAATTGTGTTAAATCTTGACTTGGGGAAGAATTATCATTTAAAAAAATTTAGTTGTTTTCCTCCTCTAGGAGACCTCTTCCTTTTTTTTTTTTTTTTTTTTTACATATTTATTTCCTTTTGTAAAAAAACTTATAGGTTTTTTTTTCTTCCTTATAGGTTCCACCTATTTCTTTTTAAGATCATTTCTAAATATTTTGGGTTTCGTATGACTATTTTGACCAGGAATTTTTTTCATTACATTTTTTGCAAATGAGTATTGCTAGTATGTTGGAAAGCAATTTATTTTCATATATTTATTTTGTTTCCAACTTTCTTCTGAAGACTTTGTAAAGAAACTAGTTCTAATTTATTTTTGGGGGGGGTAATGTCTTGAGTTTTCTAGGTTGACAGTCACAGCCTGTCCAAATTGTAATATTGTCTCCTCTTTTCCGATCAAAGTTTTTGCTTGTCTGGAATGTTTTGTGGCATTTAGCACAGTGTTAAGTAATGGTGGTAGCTGACGTCGGTCTTGTCTTGCTTCTGATTGTAAATCATTGTATGATATTGGTTCTTGGTTTGAGGTTTTCTTCATCAGGTGAAGGAAGATACTTTCATTCTTAATTTTCTAAAGGTAGAAAAAAACACCCCCAAAACAAAAATCCCAAATGGGGATGGTGCTGAATTTTAGCCAGTGACTTTCTGGCTTTGTTGAGATATTTGTAAGATCTTTCTCCTGTTGACCTCTGCATGTGATTCCTTCATTTTAAACCATTTCCACATTCCTTGCATAAGCCCTACTCAGTCATTGTGGATTATTCTTTTTTTTTTTTTTTTTTTTGCAGTACGCGGGCCTCTCACCGTTGTGGCCTCTCCCGTTGCGGAGCACAGGCTCCGGACGCGCAGGCTCAGCGGCCACGACTCACGGGCCCAGCCGGTCCGCGGTATGTGGGATCCTCCCGAACCGGGGCATGAACCCGCGTCCCCTGCATCGGCAGGCGGACTCTCACCACTGCGTCACCAGGGAAGCCCTGGATTATTCTTTAATATACAGCTGGATTCTGTTTGCCAGTGTCTCCTTCAGGAGTTTTCCATTTATTTCAATATATATGACCAGTAAATGATATTCTTCCTTTGTGCTCTTTGTCAAATTTGGCACCAGGGCTTAGCTCTTTCAGTGAATAACTGAAATTATTAAGTTTCCTTAATTTCCAAAGAAATTTAATATATGCTTGTTAAATGTTCTAATAACACGACTCTCAAGAGATGCAAACACTTTTAATCATTTTTGTGCTTCCAGACCGTGTGTGCGTGTCGTTCACTTGTATACATATATACACTTAGTTTTTTTATCATATAAAAGATGGGATTATACTACGCATACTGTTTTGCAAATTGTTTTCTCTCCCCCACATGCTATATCATGGATCTCTTTTTGTGTTAGGAAATATCGATCCCCCGCATTGTTTTAATGACTACAGAAGGTGTTACAGGAGGGATCTTAATTTATCTTACCGCGATTTATCCAGCCACTCCCACATTATGAAAAATAGTTTGCTTTCAGTTTCCTTACGATATACACACACATTTGCAAAAACATATCTATAGGAACGGGACTTCCCTGGTGTTCCCAGTGGGTAAGACTCTGTGCTCCCAATGCAGGGGGCCCGGGTTCGATCCCTGGTCAGGGAATTAGATCCTGCATGCATGCCGCAACTAAGAGTTCGCGTGCCGCAAGTAAAGATCCTGCGTGCCGCAGCCAAGACCTGGTGCAGCCAAAATAAATAAATATTAAAAAACCACAACATAGCTATAGGATAGATTCTCAGAACTGCAATTGGTTCATTGTTAAAGCATATGAACATTTAAAAAATTTTAATTGGTATCAGCAAACCGTCCTCCAGAAATGCTGTACCATCTAACCCTCCTACCAAGAGAGTGTGAGACTGCTTTTCTCCCCAAACACTTGCTGGCCTATGGGGACGTCACTCTTCCCTTTTTGCTAATTTGATAGGTAAGAAATGGTAACCTGTTTTAATTTGCGTATGTCTGATAGAGAGTGAGTTTGAGCATCTTCTCTGGGTCGCCAGGCGTGCTGTCAACTTTCCCCAGGGAAGAGGTGGTTTTAGGGACTTTCCTAGTGGCGCAGTGGTTAAGAATCTGCCTGTCAATGCAGGAGACACGGGTTCGAGCCCTGGTCCGGGAAGATCCCACATGCTGCGGAGCAACTAAACCCATGTTCCACAACTACTGAGCCTGTGCTCTAGAGCCTACGAGCCACAACTACTGAGCCCGTGCTCTGCAGCAAGAGAAGCCACCGAAGTGAAAAGCCCGCGCACCGCAATGAAGAGTAGCCCCCGCTCGCTGCAGCTTGAGAGATAAAGCCCGCGCAGCAACAAAGACCCAAAGCAGCCCAAAATAAAAATAAATAAATAAATTAAAAAAAATAATAAAGTATGTTCTGTTATAAAAAACAATGTTTATTAAAAAAAAAGAAAAGAAAAGAAACGGGAGGACTGAGTCCCAGAGAGTGGACACAATTTGCCCACAATGGTGGCAGATGGTGAGACCCTGCTTGGGGCCCCTGCAGCGGGAGGAGGGGGTATGTGCACACCCAGAGTGGCCCCAGGGTTCAAGCCCTGCTTTCAAGGAGGTGGGAAGGGCAGGCTCGGGGAAGAGTCCTGGACGTGAGGTCTTTCTGAGACTGGCTCTCTGGCGCCTGGCTGTGACCGTGACCACTGGGACACACAGACTGGGTGACGGACTGGAGGATCACCCATGTGAAGGGTTGGGTGGTTCTTCCTGTGCGTGACCCTCATACGTCCTAGAGGCTCCACCCCCTCGTCTTATTGAGTGGAAAATATTTCCCTATGGAGAGGTGGTTCTGGGCCAAGCTTCTGGGACTCATATGCTCAAGGGCAGCACAAGTGGAGACAAGGTCATGGGTTTAATCATCCCTGCACCTGGCAAGCCCTGCTCAGAGGGAACCCACGCCGCATCTGCCCAGCTGTTTGGCAGGTGCCCACCTTCAGTCACGAACCTCCGCCCCCTCCAGGAACAGGAACGAGGGGCTGGGGAACAAGTGCCATATGTCTGCAGCTTCATGCATGGTTGAGAGCTTGGATCTGGGGTCAGATGGACCCAGGTTTGAATCCTATCTCTGATGCTTCCTCATTGTAAGACCTTGGGCAGTTTGCTCTACCTCACTAGCCCTCAAATTCTCACCTATAAAATGGAGATAGTAAATAGGAGACTTCATAGGTTTCTGTAACGTTTTTCTCAGTGAATGTATGTCAAGTGCATAGAACAGAATCTGGTGCTTAATAAATATTAAAACAATGGTAGCTGCCATCACCATCATCACCCTCATTTTTGGAGGCAGTATAGCCAGTGGCAAACAAAACAGGCTTTGGAGCCAAATACGTGGACTTGGACATTATTCTAGGTTGAACAGTGTCACAGAATTCCTGTCCTTCCTAGAACTTCAGAATGTGACCTTTTTTGGAAATAGGGTAATTGAAGATGTAATTAGTTAAGATGAGGTCATACTGAAGTGGAGTGAGCCCTTAATCCAATGTGACTGGTGTCCTTATAAGGAGAGGAGAGAGACACGGGGAGAAGGATTGGAGTGATGGTGTGTTTACAAGTCAAGGAATACCAAGGATTGGAAGTATCACGAGAAGTGAAGAGGAAGGAGGCGTGGAGCAGATTCTCCCCAAGAGCCTTCAGAGAAAGCATGGGCTGCTGACACCTTGATTTTGGACTTCTAGCCTCCAGGACTCAGAGAATGTATTTCCATTGTTTAAAGCCACCGGGTTTGTGATATTTTATTACGGTGACCACAGGAAGCTAGTACAGTTATTGACTACCACTTGCTAGCTGTATGTGACCTTCAGCAAGGTCTTGGCATCCTCAGTTCTAACAGGGAGCTGTTAATAGGACTGAGCTAAACACTGTAAACTAGTAAGTACTCGGTGCATTGAAGCTGCTGTCAGCATCATCACCCACTTCCACCTCCACCACCGTCATCGTCATCCACATCAACATCATGCTAAGAAGGGCTTTTTATCCAGATCCGGTCCTTCCTGGACCGGGTGAAGGAGGGAGATGGACAGGGGCTCAAGCAACCCCTCTCAGTGGGCAAACTCACATGGGGACATGCCAGGTGTCCTGCCCTGTCCTGGTACCTCACTCTGTCCTGCCGGAAGACAGGTCTTGAAATGGTTACCCTGCTGAAAACACCCTGTCCTGGGGAGCTTTGGCATGATGAGTGATGATGGTGCGGTAGGTCCCAGGAATGACAAATGAAGCCGTGGACCAGCATTAATTAACGACAAGAAGGCATCTCTCTCTGTCTCACTGCCTGGAGCTGTAGATGGATGGGTGGGCAGGTGGACAGTCGGGCAGCAAGGAAGACAGATGGAGAGAAGACCTCCGTGCTCCCAGCCCCGTCTGAGCATCTTGAAAGCTGGTCCAGCCCTGGAATGATGGGACTGGTCAGTAGCAACCAGCGCCCAGAGCTGGTTTGGGGATTATCTGTTCAGTAAAAGGAAGAAATCAGACTAGTTTTTACACATCAGTGCGTCCGTGTATGTAAGTGTGCTCTCCCCTGAGAGCCTTCTTTGTTCAGAGCTTGGGGCAGAGCTTTTAAAATGCCCTGCCCTGTAACTCAAGAGGAATCACAAACACTTTTGTCCGTCTGGCCAGCTCTCCCTTAATACGGCCAACCCCTCTGCATGCCCCAAATAACCACATTTGGTTTTCTGCCTCATTTTGGATCTGTTTCTCTGAGTGATGGGCAGTAGCGTGCTGTGGTGGGAGCGCCTGGGGATCAGGCAGGCTTGGCATTCAGGAATATTTGCTGGGTGTTGATTGTATGCCTGGCATTGTGCTGGGCACAGGATATAAAGATAAAGGGTCCTGGACTTACCTGGTGGCGCAGCGGTTAAGAATCCTCCTGCCAATGCAGGGGACACGGGTTCGAGCCCCGGTCCGGGAAGATCCCACATGCCGCGGAGCAGCTAAGCCTGTGTGCCACAACTAGTGAAGTCCACGCACCTAGAGCCCATGCTCCGCAACAAGAGAAGCCACCGCAACGAGAGGCCCTTGCACCGCAACGAAGAGCAGCCCCGCTCACCACAACTAGAGAAAGCCTGCGTGCAGCAACAAAAGACCCCATGCAGCCAAAAATAAATAAATGAAAATGAAAAAAAAAAAAAAAGATAAAGGGTCCTGACTTGGAGCTGCTCAAACAGTATACTCAAACAGTATTTGTTATGAGTAAATAAATGTTACTCATTTACTCAACAGTATTTATTAAGCGCTTACCATGTGCCAGGCGCTGAGGTGGGCAGGAGTTCTGTGACGATAAACAAGAGAAGGGGTCACTGTTGGTGTGATGAAGCCGATCAACCCTAGTGCCAAATCTTCCCACCTGACCTTGAAGGGCTCTCTTCCCCTCTCTGGCCTCAGTTTCCCCATCTTTTTAAAGGTGGGGGTCTTCGGATCTCTTCATTCTCAACATTATTATGTTTGGCACATAGGTTTGTAGTCAAATAATTTTTTTCCCCAAGCGCATTCCTTTTTTTTTTTACTTTTTATTTTATATTGGAGTAAAGTTGATTAACGATGTTGTGTTAGTCTCAGGTGTACAGCAAAGTGATTCAGTTATACATGTATCTATTCTTTTTCAAATTCTTTTCCCAATTAGGTTGTTACAGAATACTGAGCAGAGTTTACTGGGCTATAAAGTAGGTCCTTGTTCGTTATCCATTTAAAATATAACAGCGTGTACATATCAATCCCAATCTCCCTAACTATCCCTCCTTCTACCCTTCCCCCCTGGAAACCATAAGTTTGCTCTCTAAGTCTGTGAGTCTGTTTCTCTTTTGTAAATAAGCTCATTTGTATCACTTTTTTCTTAGATTCCGTGTATAAGCGAGATCATACGATATTTCTCTTTCTCTGTCTGACTTACTTCACTTAGTATGACAATATCTAGGTCCATCCCGGTCAATTAATCTACGAGAAAGGAGGCAAGACTATACGATGGAAGAAAGACAGCCTCTTCAATGAACGGTGCTGGGAAAACTGGACAGCTACATGTAAAAAAAAATGAAGTTAGAACATCCTTTAACACCATACACACAAAAAAACCTCAAAATGGATTAAAGACCTAAATGTGAGACTGGACAGCATAAAACTCTTAGAGGAAAACATAGGCAGAACACTCTCTGATATGATAAATCGCAGCAAGGTCTTTTTTGATCCGTCTCCCAGAGAAATGGAAATAAAACCAAAAATGAACAAATGGGACTTAATTAAACTCAAAAGCTTTTGCACAGCAAAGGCAACCATAAACAAAACAAAAAGACAACCCACAGAATGGGAGAAAATATTTTCAAATGATGTGACTGACAAGGGATTAGTCTCCAAAATTTATAAACAACTCATGTAGCTTAATATCAAAACAAACAACCCAATCGCGAAATGGGCAGAAGACGTAAATAGACATTTCTCCAAAGAAGACGTACAGGTGGCTAAAAGGCACATGAAAAGATGCCCATTCTTTTTTTGAAAAATTATTTTATTGAAGTATGGTTGATTTATGATGTTGTGTTAATTTCTTTGATACAGCAAGTGATTCGTGTGTGTGTGTGTGTGTGTGTGTGTGTGTGTGTGTAGGACCTTGTGTTTTATCCATTCTGTATATAATAGTTGGCATCTGCTAATCCCAAACTCCCAATCCTTCCCTCCCCCTGCCCCCTGCAACCACAAGTCTGTTCTCTATGTCTGTGCATCTGTTTCCGTTTCATGGATAAGTTCATTTGTGTTGTATTTTAGATTTCAGATATAAGTATAGCATATGGTATTTCTCTTTCTGACTTACTTCACTTAGTATGATAATCTCTGGTTCCATCCATGTTGCTGCAAATGGCATTATTTTGTTCTTTTTTATGGCCGAGTAGTATTCCATTGTATATATGCACCACATCTTCTTTATCCATTCCTCTGTCGATGGACATTTAGGTTGTTTCCATGTCTTGGCTATTGTGAATAGTGCTGCTATGAACATAGGGGTCTAAGCCCATTCTTGAAGGAGACAGGATGGTGGAGGCTATGATAGGCAGGAAAATGCCCCCCCCCACCCCCGCAGATGTCCATAGAACATGTAAATCTCATACTTGACATGGCAAAAAGGACTTCGCAGAAGTGATTAAGTTAGGAATCTTGAGATGGAGAGATGATCCTGGATTGTCTACTTGGGCCCATTGTGATCACAAGTGTCCTTTTAAGAGGGAGGCAGGAGGGCCAGAATTAGAGAAGGAGATGTGATGACAGAGGCAGAGGGAGAGGGAGATATTTAAAGATGCTACATTACTGGCTTTGAAGATGGAGGAAAAGGACCATGATCAAGGAATGAAGGAAGCTTCCAAAAGTTGGAAAAGACAAAGAAATGGATTCTCCGCTCGAGCCTCTGGAAGGAACACAGCCCTGCTGAGACCTTTATTTTAGGGCTTCTGACCTCCAGAAATGAATGTGTGTTGTTTTAAGACACTGAGTCTGGGGACTTCCCTAGTGGCGCAGTGGTTAAGAATCCACCTGCCAATGCAGGAGACACGGGTTCAAGCCCTGGTCCGGGAAGATCCCACATGCCGCGGAGCAACTAAGCCCGTGCACCACAACTACTGAGCCTGCGCTCTAGAGCCTGCGAGCCACAACTACTGAGCCCGCATGCCACAACTACTGAAGCCCACGTGCCTAGAGCCCGTGCTCCGCAACAAGAGAAGCCCCCGCTCGCCGCAGCTAGAGAAAGCCCGCGCGCAGCAACAAAGACCCAACACAGCCAAAAAGAAATAAATAAATAAATTTATTTTTTAAAAAAATGGCACTGAGTCTGTAGTAATCTGTCACAGCAGTAATAGGAAACTAAGACAGAGTTCTTAAAGTCCTTTCCAGGGATCTCCAGCCCAGGGGCTTCTCCAGGGCTTCTGGAATTTCCTGCGTCCTGTGTGTGCACACAATCCCTAGTCCTCAGCATGTGCTGGCCGAGTGCTTGGGATCCCAGGAGGTTGCATGAGGCGGTAACTGTTGAGGAGCATTGCTGACAGGTGTGCGGGAGTTGGAATTGGGCAATTTCCCAGAAGAATCTTCCTCCCTCTCAAAGCACAGATTATGTCAGAACGGCTTTGGCAATGGAAGGTCAGACCTTAGATGCTACGTCTGGCATTCTCCCCACCTTCCACCACAGGGCTGCTCATTTTGGATTTCTCCACCCAATAGAGTCATTTTTTTTAAAAGCTAAAAGAAAAGAAAAGGGGGGGGGGCGCAAAAAGCCCAGAGGGAGCTGACATAGGTGACCGACATTTTAACACCGTACACAAAAATTGTAACACCATACACATAACATTTTAACTTGTGAAGCCCGCTCTTCACAACTAGAGAAAGCCCGTAGAACCATGAAGAGAATCAACTCCCTCTGGCTGTTACTGTTCTGAGCGATCGTCAGCTCCCCACGCAGGAAGCAGATGGACCGAAGAATAAAGGGTGGTCCTTCCAATTGGAGCACATTTAATTTACGATAACCCACTTTACCAACTTAATTTTTCTCATGTTGCTGTGAATGGGAGAGAAAGGGTCAGCCTAGCGCTGGTCCAGCCTTGGGAACGGTTGGGTAGTCTGACACCTGTGATAGATTGTGATGGGAGAAGGCAGGGCCACCCAGATTCAGAACTGGGTACCGCAGAGGCTTCTCTCAGTTTCCAGGCAAGGAGAAGTTGCTGTCGATTTTGGAGCAGGGGTGATGTGGGCAAAACCGGCCCCAAGGGCGGCTTCTCTGGCAACGACAGGTAGATGGGTCAGAGGCAGGAACGTCTGGGGATGAGGACAGTTATGAGGTTACTGAATTTGCATCCAAAGTCTTTACAAATGCCCTTACCTTTGGCCCAGCAATCTGCTTATGGGAGTGTATCCCAAGGAAACAATGGAACTAGTGCTTGAATGTAGTGGATATAAAGATGTTCTTAATAACATTATTCATTATAAAAATTGGAAACAAAACACTATGGGCAAGACCACTATTGGACATTTATACAAAGGAAATACTTTGTAGTCATTAAAAATTATTTTGAACTGAATATTTGACCTTCTGGAAGGACGCTTACAATGTGTTGTTCAGTGAAAAGAGTCAAATTAAAAATAGTATGTTATTTATACTTAAATAGAAATTCTGCTTCAAATAGTGTGCACTTATATAAGATTTACAATGAAAGTTTTGAAGGTTATATATAAAAATAAGAGTATTTCTGGTTGGTAGAATTCCCTTCTTTTTCTGCATGTGAGGAATTTCTATGTACAGTTCACAGAGAGCAGTTGTCAAGAGCTCAGATTCTGGGACTTCCCTGGTGGCGCAGTGGTTAAGAATCCACCTGCCAGTGCAGGGACACAGGTTCAAGCCCTGGTCTGGGAAGATCCCCCATGCCGCGGAACAACTAAGCCTGTGCACCACAACTAGTGAGCCTGCGTGCCACAATGACTGAGGCCTGCGCGCCTAGAGCCCATGCTTCACAACAAGAGAAGCCACAACAACGAGAAGCCCGCTCTTCGCAACTAGAGAAAGCCCGCATGCGGCAACAAAGACCCAATGCAGCCAAAATTAATTAATTAATTAAAAAAAGAAAAAAAAAGAGCTCAGATTCTGGAGTTGTACAGACCTAAGCTAATATTCTAGCTCTGCTGCTTACTGACTGTGTGTCTTTGGGCAAGTTACTTAGCCTCTCTGGGCTTTCATTTCTCCTCTGTAATATGTGGGTAAGAGTTGGACTTAACAGGTGGGAGGGAGGATTCAGTGAGCTAATACACAGGAAGCATCTCAGCACATAGGCTGGTGGTACATAGTAAGTGCTTAGGAAATGTCAGAATCATTAATGTCATATATTTTTTAATGAATGTATATTATTATGTAATAAAGAAATAACCAACGTTGAGTAAAATTATTACTGTCCTCAGTCAAACTAGAATTTGAGGACCTCATTGGAGCAAGACTGTCTTTGCCTGTCTGCCTCGTATGAGATTGCCCAGCAACTGTGTGTCAACCGGCCAGAATGGCCATCATTAAAGTCTACAAACAACAAATGCTGGAGGGGGTGTGGAGAAAAGGGAACCCTCCTACACTGTTAGTGGGAATGTAAATTGGTGCAGCCACTATGGAAAACAGTATGGAGGTTCCTGAAAAAACTAAAAATAGAGCTGCCATATGATCCAGCAATCCCACTCCTGGGCATATATCCAGACAAAACTATAATTCAAAAAGATACATGCACCCCTGTGTTCATAGCAGCACTATTCATAATAGCCAAGGTATGGAAACAACTTAAATGTCCATCAACAGACGAATGGATAAAGAAGATGTGATATATATTTATATATACAATGGAATACTATTCAGACATAAAATAGAATGAAATAATACCATGTGTAGCAACATGGATGGACCTAGAGATTATCATACTAAGTGAAGTAAGTCAGAAAGAGACAGACAGATACCATGTAATACCACTTATATGTGGAATCTAAAATATGACACAAATGAACATATCTACGAAACAGAAACAGACTCACAGACATAGAGAACAGACTTGTGGTTGCCAAAGGGGAGGGGGGATGAAAGAGTGAAGGACTGGGAGTTTGGGATTAGCAGGTGCAAACTAGTATGGATAGGATGGATAAACAAGAAGGACCTACTGTATAGCCCAGGGAACTCTATTCAATATCCTGTGATAAACCAGAATGGAAAAGAATATATATATGTATAACTGAATCACTTTGCTGTAAAGCAGAAATTAACACAACATTGTAAATCAACTATACTTCAATAAAATTTAAAAAAAGACAAGAAAGAAAAAAGCATTGTACGTTCAGATCAGCAGGGCCAGCTGCTGTTTGCTGAGCCTTTGCTCTAACCCAAGCGAGGTGTTTCCTTCCCCGCGTTAATGGATTCTCACAATGATGGTTCTCAGCTAGGAGAAATGCATCATTTTACAGATGGGGAAACTGAGGCTTGGGACGGTGAAGAAAGCTCTGAGAAGCCGCACGACTGGTGGAGGGTGGAGCCAGGATTCCAGTCAGCTCTGCCTGAGGTCAAAGGTGAGGGTTTGGCTGAATTAGTCACTGCAGAGTTCAGGAGGAAGCCAGTGGAGAAGGCTTGGTAAAGGCCAGAGCAGGTGCGGAAGGTGCCGTTGGATGTGGGAATAAATACAGAGCAGAGCGGCAGGACCCTCCAGGCGGTGATTCTGAAAGTATACAGCAGAGGAGCTGGTGTCCAGACCCTCCCTTGGTAATGGTGGATGAATGCCGGATAATTCCATGTGCTTCCTTTTCTAAGAAGGACTAGGTCTGTTGACGAGTTGCCAAGTATGGGAATTTTTCTTACGGTGACTGGAATATAGAATTTTTGAACTAAAAATAGTCCATTACTAGAGTTCACCAAGGACTCAAACGAAATATTTCCTGAAGAAATCCGATGTCCACATCATCTTGCAAAACCCGCACTGTGTACATGTCCACGTGGCGAGTTGGAATTCTGGCCGTGTTCTCAGTGCACTGGTAGCCTTGTCTTATGTTAGCTGTGGCTTTCAATGACTGCTCTTGAATAAAAAACTATTTGTTAGGGAAAATTTCAAGTATATACAAAGTAAGCAGAATAGTATAATGAATCCCTATATCCCCCTCCCCCAGCATCACCAAATATTCAAAAAACTCTGCCATTCTTGTTTCGTCTGTATCTCCTCCCACCCTCCACTCCCCCACTCAACGATGATCATTTTTTACGTTTCTTTTTCTGTGAGGTAAAATTCACATACATGGAAATGGGCAAATCTTCGCTTTACACTTTTGGCAAACGGATACACCTGTGGAACCCACATCCCCGTCACAATATAGAGCGTTTCTGCCTTCCCAGACAGTTCCTTGGATCTCCCTATCCCACAGACAACCTCCGTTCTGATTTTTTTCACCTTTGATTAATGCCGCCAGTTCCGGAGCTTTCTGTAAATGGAACCGTATAGTAGGCACCCTTCTGTGTCTGGCTTTTCGTGCAGGATTCTGTCTGTGAGATTCATCCGTCTGGTTGCCTGTATTGGTAGCTCGTTCCGTTTTCTGGCTGAGTGGTATTTTTTTTTTTTTTTTTTTTTTTTTTTTTTTTTTTTTTTTTCAGTACGCGGGCCTCTCACTGCTGTGGCCTCTCCCGCTGCGGAGCACAGGCTCCGGACGCGCAGGCCCAGCGGCCACGGCCCACGGGCCCAGCCGCTCCACGGCACGTGGATCCTCCCGGACCGGGGCACGAACCCGCGTCCCCCGCATCGGCAGGCGGACTCTCAACCACTGCGCCGCCAGGGAAGCCCGGCTGAGTGGTATTTGATTATACGAATGTACCTCCGTTTGTTTATTCATTTACCAGTTATGGACATCTGGCTTGTTTCCAGTTCTGGGCTGTTGTGAAAACAGCTGCTATGAACATTTGAGTACAAGTCTTGGTGTGGACGTATGTTTTCATTTGTCTTGGGTAAATACCTAGGAGTGGAAAGACTGGATCCTATGGCAGGTGCACGTTTAACTTTGTAGAAACTTCCGTTTGTTTTGAAAGCGGTTGAACCATTTTTGCATTCCCACCGGCAGTGCGTGAAACTTTCAGTTGCTCCGTATCCTTGCCAACATTTGGGATCACAGCCCTTGTAATTAATCCTGCTCTTTTCAAGTGAGCTAATATATGGATGCAGTTTCTGGAAGGTTTAGCTGTTCTGTGGGTCAGTCTGGTGTTGGCCAGTTGCTCTGTGGTCCAAAACTTTATTTGCTCAAGTCTCTGTTTCTTTGTCTTCCCAGAATTCCCTTCCCGCTGATGCGGGGCTGGGTGGGCTGGTAGAGGGGAGGTTTCTAGGGGAGTCATAGTCACAAAAGATCGGGAACTGTGGGTCTGGGGGCGGGACTGGAGGTTTGCCCCCTGCTCCATCTCTCTGCTCCCCTGGAGCTCTGGGTCCAGTTTGGAGCGGGCAGAGGGCCAAGTGGCCTGACCTCCCTTCCAGATCTGACCCTGGCAGCCCTGGGAGCTGCTCCCCTACCACTTCCTCATTTGTGGAGGTCTCTGAGGTCCAGGCCTCAGCTCCTCCCCCCTCTGATGGTGGCACATCATACAGTTGCTGCCCCAGCCCGCGGGGGCTATGCTTCTGGGGGCCCAAACTCACCTGGTCCTCTCTCTCTTCCCTGCAGATATTGGCCCGGTGACCCTCACGGCCGACCCAGCGGTGTTTCAGAGGGAGCTGAGAGAACTCTACGTGCAGGTAGGCCGCCCCGCCCCTGGCTGCTGGCCCTCTGTGTCCTTCTGCCCAGTCCCTGCTAGAGGCCAAGGTCTTTGCCCCACCTGGGGGCCAAGGTGGTGCTTCCTGCAACCGCTATGACCTGCCTCCCAGCTCTGCCTGGGGCTCCCCCCAAACTTGGGGGTCCTGCAGATTTTGTATTTTGGGGGGTTCCTTCCTTTATTCAGTGAACCAAGTACCTACAGGAGTCCCTGAGCCTGGCATGTAGAAGGTAGTCATTATTTACTGCATGGATGCAGGCTTGGAAGGAGGGGGTATGTGGCAGCTGAGGGAGGATTCAAGAGGGGTCAATTCAGACCCCCAAAACCTGGCCCGAGACTGGGTCAGATGTCCCATGGCCTCCTCGGCTTTTGGGCCACACTGAACACCCTGGTTCAGCATACGTCTCCCCCACCCAGCTTCCTGCAGGCAGGGATCCCACGGATCGGTCTAGCTCACCGCCAAGTCCCCCAGGGCCCAGAACAGGGCCCGGCACACGGAAGGGATGAGTGAACCAAAGAGAGAAGCGTTTCCTGAAGTTACCACCTGCACACCCTGCTTCCGGGGCTGGGTGTGCCAACCTGGGGGGCAGAGAGCTCCTGGCTGGTGGGCGGGGAGGGGAGGGCTGTGTGTTTATGTGGAATCGGTGCCAGGGCAGGTCACAGAGAGGATCTGAGGAGGCGGCTTTGAACGTTTTCCTCTGCCCACCCCTCACCTCTCCTCCTGGCGACCCCTCTACCCCTGTATCCTCCAAGCCTTGGCTAACACGTGGCTTCTTTGGCGTATGTTCGATGTCCCGGTGGCTCCCATCCCTCCTATCGCACTGGTAGCACTCCTCACAATGGTAACTAAATGCTTGTGTTGTGCTTGTTAATGTAAAGTCTGCCTCCCATCCAGACTCTGTGGGAGGGACCGTGTCGCTCGGGCACGGGTGAGTGAACGAGTGAATGTATGAAGGAATGAATGAAGGAGTGAGTGATGAGAGATGAAGCGGATTGGATGCTACACTGTGTCTCAGGGAAGGGAGTGGCTGGGGCCCTGGCCTGACCCTGGATGCGCAGGACAGAGGCCACTGGAGGGGACCCCCACCTCCCTGGGTGGTCCCCACGGCGAGGAGGTGGGCGGCAGCCGCTGACCCGCCCTGTCCTGCAGGGAGGCGGGGACTGCCCAGAGATGAGCATGGGGGCCATCAAGGCTGCCGTGGAGGTCGCCAACCCCGGCTCCTTCATCTACGTTTTCTCGGACGCCCGCGCCAAGGACTACCACAAGAAGGACGAGGTGCTGCAGCTGCTACAGCTTAAACAGTCACGGGTGAGCCACCACGAGGGGGTGCTGGGGAAGCTGGGGTCTCCGAGGGCCGCCCCAAGCCCCCCCTCCCTCCCTCCCCCCCCCCCCCCACCCCCCGCCGGAGAGCTGAGCTGCTGCTTCTCGGGGTCCAGCCTCCGCCAGCAGTGCCGACCAGCCCACTGACTGAGCTGGGCTGTGAAGTCCAAGTGTGTTCTCATGCGCCCGCCCCGTCTGCCAGGCCGCAGGCCTCCCTGGCGAGACCCATTTTTGATAAAGACCACACCGCCCTGCTCCCTTCACACCCCGCCAGAGCCCGGGCAATCCGTCTTCCTCCTGGCGTCGCCTCTGCATTGTCTAAGGGTCTGGAAGACGTGCTGGGGTTTTTGCTTCTTGCTTTCACAGAGAGGGGTTGGGAAGGAGATGTGTGCAGGGAAGGAAGGAGGGCCCGCCCGCTGGAATCCTTGGGAAAGACCTCAAGGGCTGGGACGCCTCTCTGCTCTCCCCTCTGGAACAAACTCGGGTTCTCCAAGGTTCTTCTAGCTCTGCGGCCTCCAGGGGCCACTTGGAGCAGAGTCGATTTCCATTCCCTTCCTCGTAGATTTGATAACGGCTCCCATTTACCGAGCACCTACTGTATTCCTGGCCCTGTGGTGAACACGTGACCTGCATCAGTCCTGACCCCCACGGGGCGGGAACTCATATCATTCCCATTTTACAGATGCATCGCCTGAGCCCAGAGAGAGGAAGGGGCTTTCTCCAGGTCACTCCTCCCTGGTTCTGGCCTTGCTACTCATACCTGTAGAAGGCGGCCGAGGAACCATGAGCCAGGCTGCCTGTCTCTCTTCTAGGTGGTCTTCGTGCTGACGGGGGACTGTGGTGACCGTACTCATCCTGGCTACCTGGCCTACGAGGAGATTGCTGCCACCAGCTCCGGGCAGGTGTTCCACCTGGACAGGCAGCAGGTGACCGAGGTGAGCCGGCCCTGACATGCTGCATCTCTGGGCGGCTCGGCCCATGGGTTGGTTGCCATCATGGATGAGCGGTGCCGAGCGCTCACACCCCAGCAGGAAGCGCAGGAAGCCCGGTGCTCAGGGATTTTTGGCATCATCTGGCCAAACCCTCTCACTCGCCCCCAAAGCAGGTGCTGTGGGTTTCTCAGTTTTGCCGGTAAAAAGATTGGGGCTTGAAGGAGCACCCTGGGTTTTAGCCCGGGTCCCCCAGGAGGTCCAGGCTGGTAGGATAGATCTAACAAAGGCTGGCAGAGTGGGGGTGTAGGGGGAGCTTCTCTCCAGAGTCGAGGAGCCCAGGAGTGGGTGGAGGAGCATGGGGGCAGCCATCAGATTTGGGCTGTGTTGCTGGGACAGGAAGTCGAGCTTGGGAACTTGGCAGGGAGAGGATTGCTTGGCCCTGAAACCTGATGTGCAGGGCTACTGATGCCCCAGCGCTGACCAGGTGTTTGCGTCCTCATCTCGGTCTCGGACCAGGTGCCTGCCCTTCCTCCCCTCCAGGCTCCATCAGTTGCTCAGGTCTCTCCCCGCTTTCCCTCTGCCCAGCACGTCCATTCCTCCCCAGGAGCCAGAGGGATCCTTCCAGTGGCATGTTGGTAAATGATTCACAACCATCTCTCTCTGGAAGGAACAAGAATGCCCATTTCCATGGTGTAAATACTCCTACTTTGGCTGGTTTCAAGCTGCCGTCATGAAGTCACAGAGCATGGGAAGTGATGCTCATAATCGGCTTTCTTGAGCCTGTATGAGCCGGTCCTGCATCCCACTGGATCCTCTAAAACAAATCTGACCAGCAGGTCCCGCCCCATTGTCCCCTGGAACAGGTCCAGACCCTTATCTGAGCTCCGCCTCTCTGAGCCTATCGCGTGTGTTCTCCCCCTTGCCCGCTGCTGCCGCCCTGCTGGCCTCTCTGCTCTTTCTCCGGTGCCCCGTGTCTTTCCTCCCCCAGGGCCTTTGCTCGTGTGGCTTGTTTTCCCAGCTTCTCCTCCCCTGGCCCCTCATCTTCCCAGTCTTAGCTGAAATGCACCTTCCTCGAAAGGAGATTAAGTCTCCTTTCATACCCTCTCCCAGCTCTCTGTACTGCTTTATATAATCATAATTTTGCAGCTGTGCGATTATTTAATGCCATTAGGCTGTGAGCTCCCTGAGGGCGGGGCCCTTAAGTTCCTGTCTGCTACTGTATCTCCAGCACCTGGTACAGCCACCAGCATGGAGCAGGTGTTTGGTAAGTAGCTGGTGAATGGATGACATGGAGTCCCTTGTGCGTGAGGAAGAGGAAGATGAGAGGAACAGCATCTCTGAGGCCACCGCGGCCTCGGGCCAGCCCTGCTCTTGCCTCCGGGAGAGGGTATGGTATGTTGTATATTTATGATCTCCAGGGCCGTGTTTAGGTTAGCGCCTTCGCTCCCTGTTGAAAGATGGCGTTTATGGTTCTCTGCTACACATTAGGATTTATTTCTTTTGGCGTGTCAGCTTGCTCTGGTACTAAGCCACCCAAGCAAGGGTGGGAGGCATTTCAGAGTGGAATGATGGCTTGGTCCTTGTTTTGGCGGTGTCCCATCTGGGCAGTTGCTCGGGAACTGGGTTCCTGCTGGGGCAAATCAGATGTCAGGCATCTGGGTGGGTCGGTGGAAGATCGCTTGCTCAGGTGTGGGGCTGGACTCTCCTAGCCTCTCCCTCGAGCTATGGAACCTGGGGCGAGCCCCTGGCTCCTGGCCGTGGTGCCAGCCTTCTGCCGTGGCAGCCTGGCCAGGCAGGACACGTCTGACGTGGTAGGACATCCGATGGCCAGGATTGGCTGCCCCTGGCTAGGGACCTGGATCCCTCTCCTCCCTGAATGGAGCTCTGTCATTCGTTAGCTTCATGCCTTGTACCTGGCCCCTTCCAGATGTCCCCAGACATTTGGCAAGCCTGGGAAAGTAGCCGGGGCAGCCAGGGCCGTGGTCATCCCCCCAGGAGAGGGAACAGTGCCTTTGCCCAAGCCAAGGGGGCTCCGGCTAGAAGAAGTTGCAAAAGTCCCCCAAACCCTGCCTGTGTAGTCAGTTCTTTGACCATTTCAACGTGTGTCCAGCATGGCAGGAACGACACATTTTGCGTTCTCTCTTCCCTTATCGAGCACGTACTCTGCACTGGTGCAGCTTTAGGTGCTGGGCGCCGAGAGATTATCCATCGATCTTAGGTGTCTGTGCTTTCGGGCGTTTAGCTTTTTCCACCTTTGAGATTCCAGAGTAACTAAAGGAGGGTGAAGATCCTCTCCGCCTGGGACGGGTAACCTGTAGCTTTTGCCATCCTTCAACGGACAGGGGAGGCAGGCAGTGTGACCCCTTGGGCCTGTCCCAGAGGTGTGCATTTATTTTTTTTGGGCCATGCTGCACAGCATGTGGGGTCTTAGTTCCCCGACCTGGGATCGAAACCGTGCCCCCTGCATTGGAAGCACGGAGTCTTAACCCTTGGACAACCAGGGAAGTCCCCAAAGGTGTGCATTTTTAATTAGGACTTAGCTAGGTCCAAGAACCTCCTTGCCCCAGCACATCTTTCCCACAGGCTTCCCCCCAGCTCAGACCCAGCTCAACGTCCTGTCCCCAGGTCCAACAGAACGGTCAGAATTTCTGGGGGAGCCCATCATCCTGAAGCCCTCTGGGGTCCTGGGAAGTCCCATTCTGGGGGCTCAGACCCTTTCCCTGTCCAGCATCAGCAGGTACAAATATGACAAATTGCTCAGAATCTGGGCATTAACCAGGGGAAAGGTGAACTGCCCTCTAAGACAGTAAGGGGGAGGGGGAGGGGCAGTCAGATTAATAGGTGGTTTGGATTAACAGATCAGGAGACACAGGCCCTGGAGATGACCTCATCCTGGACCCTTCCCAGAGGAGGTGGGGTGGTGGGGGGTTAAGGTCACATGCTGTCTTCAGACCCCAGCTCTGCCACCTGTCTGCTGTGTGACTTTGAGCACAGCACTTAACATCTCTGGGCCTTTGTTTCCTCTGCTGCTCCTCTGAGGGCTACTGCCTGGAGAGATGGTGACAAGGGTAGGAGGAAGACCTCTGCATGAGGCCAGGCACCAGGGAGCCCTGGGGGAGGGTTAGTGGTGGCCATACCTCCAGCACCTGCGAACACACACACCCCAGCTCTAGCGAAGCCCCCTCAAGGGTAAGAGCTTTCTCTGGAAAACGTTCTCAGGAAGGTAGAGGCTGGGCCCAGTGCCCCGTGGTGCCCAGTTGTCAAAGGCCCTCAGTTTTCTGATCTGTGGTTCTTGAGGCCCATTTGACGCCCCCGTCCCCAGCTTCCCCTCTTGGTTTCCTCACCCTGACCGTCAGATGCTTTGGGAGGAGCCTCGGGGGATGATTTATGTGCTGTGAACCGCTGAGCGGCAACCATCTGGCCAGGGTAGCAGCGCCAGATTCTCTCATTCTTTCCCCATCAGCAACAGAGATGAGCCCCAGTGCATTGCTGGCTCCCAGGCCCCCCTGTCCTGCTAACATCTGGAAGCCATTACCTTCGCAAATAAACATTAAGCTTGCTCGATGAAGGCTGTCTGCTCAGAAGTTTCCCTCGATTCCTCTCTGAGTCCCCGGACCATCGCCAGGCCCAGAAGGCTTTGCCGCCAGACCTGGGCCTGCAGCCGCCTGGCCTTGCTGTGGGCAAGAGGGTCAGCACCCCCGGCTCTGGAGTGGTGATGTGCTTACAGGGCAGCCCTCGTGGGCGAGCTGCCTCCTGATGGGGTCGCTGGCCTCCTGTCCCATCTCAGCCCTCTCCATGCAGTAGCCTGAGCTCTTGGGCATC
Source organism: Phocoena sinus (assembly GCF_008692025.1). Classification (NCBI taxonomy): domain Eukaryota; kingdom Metazoa; phylum Chordata; class Mammalia; order Artiodactyla; family Phocoenidae; genus Phocoena; species Phocoena sinus. The sequence goes on along the minus strand of NC_045768.1, from coordinate 5,951,911 downwards.
TTCTCTCCATCAAAAAATCCTAGAAAGAGCTTGTAATGACAGTTGCAACACAGTAGCGGGTGTGACCCATCTGGGTAGTTGTCAACGGGTGCTGCCACCACCTCCTGGCCGCTTTGCTCATTTCTGATTTCCTCCTGACCCCTGAGAAGGCCTGGCCCGGGGGGAGGAGGACAGTGGTCACAGAGCTGTTGCTTTGCTGTCGGGGAGCTGACTCACTTACTTCACCAGCTTCTGTCTGCCTTTCTAGCTGGGGGCCTTAGCTGCTGCTTCTGATCTACCTCCACACGGATGAAGAGCCTCGTCTTCATTTCTTAACCACAATAGGTGGGATCTTTTCAAGAGAAACATCCCTTAGAAAGTTAGGCAGAAACAGAAGAATGAAGTAGCTCCAAATATAAAAACAGAGGAGTTTTCAGAACACAGAATTCTCGTCCAGTGATAACTGAAATCTAGCTGTAAAATCTAGGCGCGTATGTTCCAGCTCAGTCTGACCAAAACATATTCATTTTCCAAATCTCGAGCAATTCTTCCAATTCCCTTCTGTTCCCTTTCCCTTCCACGGAAGATCACATGGTAGGCAGAGCTGGAGGACTGTCATTTCGAGCGAGGATGGCCAATATGTAGCATGCCAGACACCACGTTCTAATTCCAGATCCATGGCAGGCGTTGGTGATCAATCACAGACCTTTTTCTAATTGCGGCTGAACGTGGCTTCACATTTCTCCAAACAGTATTCCAGGAAGTCACTTCCTGTTGATTAGAACTGCTAAGCGACAGGATACCCCTGTGGTCGCTCAGGTATATTCTAAAGTCATGCTTGTAAAGGCATACTTGTTCCTTTCAATTGATTTTTGCTTAAAAATTTTCTGTGAGAAGTGTCAAAGATATAGAAAAGTAAAAACAGGGACTTCCCTGGTGGCGCAGTGGTTAAGAATCTGCCCGCCGATGCAGGGGACACGGGTTCGGGCCCTGGTCCGGGAAGATCCCACAAGCCGCAGAGCAACTAAGCCCATGTGCCACAACTACTGAGCCCGCGCTCTAGAGCCCGTGAGCCACAACTACTGAGCCCACGTGCCACAACTACCGAAGCCCACTTGCCTAGAGCCCGTGCTCTGCAACAAGAGAAGCCACCGCAATGGGAAGCCCTTACACTGCAACGAAGAGTAGCCCCTGCTCGCCGCAACTAGAGACAAAGCCCGTGCGCAGCAACGAAGACCCAATGCAGCCAAAAATAAATAAATTTTTTAAAAAAGATAGACTCCAGCGTAACCCACAATATCACCTGATAAAATGACTAGTACTTTGCTAGTATCAGCTGATGCCAAGCCCATATTCAACTTTCCCTACTTGTCCTCAAAATGTCAAATCAGGGTTTAATCAAGGGCTGTGCATTTCATTGGGTTCTTATGTCTGTTAAGTTCCCTTAAATCTGAAGTAGTCCACCATTTTTTCATGCCACTAACTTGTTGGAGAGGTATTGATTATACAGTGTCCCATGTTGTGGATTCATCTGATTGTTTCCTTATTCAGGAAAATAAGTGGGATGGTATTTTGGAGAGAGAGTTACCTGTTACCTGATTTTCAACGGGAACCTGTCTGAAGGAGGAAGATTTTAGAATGAATAAAAGCAGTTGTAGAAACAAAGGATATAAGATTTCTCAGTGTTGTGACAAGGGTCAGGAGGGGGCTGTCTTTGCTGTCTGCTTAGAGACATGGTCCTGCTTAGAGAGCATGGTGTCCAGGTGAGGGTGTGGTCTGAGGCCCCTTGGGCAGGGGATGGTGAACCACATTGCTCTGGGAGAGATTCCGGATCTCCAGAGTTCATCAGTGTGTAGGAGGCATCAGGAGGGCTTCCTGGAGGAAGTGATGGGTGTCACAGAAGTTGGCCATGTGAAGAAGGAGGGAAGTCTTCCCAGCAGAGGGCACCCTTTGCTCCTTCTGTCCCAGCTGAGTCCTCTGGATGCCTTCATTCAGGTGTCACAGTTCTGAGCCCACAGGCCAAGAGGGTAGTGACGTGTGAATCGGGCCTAGTATAGGGCAGTGGGAGAATGGGGTGGCCTCAGGTGACCTGGAAAGCCTGTATGCTGCCTAAAAGCCACTGGGGGACCGGATTTTGCATACAACTGGCAGCGTGTTAGGGACCCACCTCCTGTGGGCCAGGCACAAGCAAGACATCACGGGCACCTGCTAGTGTCAGCTTCTCACACCTGCCTTCCAGGTGCTGAAGTGGGTGGAGTCAGCAATCCAGACCTCCAAGGTGCACCTGCTGTCCACGGACCACGAGGAAGACGGCGAGCACACGTGGAAGATCCCCTTTGACCCCAGCCTGAAGGAGGTCACCATCTCCCTGAGTGGCCCGGGGCCCGAGATCGAAGTCCAAGACCCGCTGGGTACGTGTGCCCCAGGGCTGGCCTCCACCTTGGCCCTGAGACTGAGCTGGGAGTCCAGAATGGGACAGAGAGAGAGGCCCTGGGGTGATAGGGGGTTTGGATATAAGGCTTCAAGAGCAAGGAGGGTAGGGGGAATGCCAAGTGAAGGGCAGAGAGGGTACCCGTGGTAGGTGAGAAAGCAGGAAGGCCGTTAGCAGCCCAGCTAAGGGGGATTAAAGTGATGACAGTCCCTGGGCTTCAAGGATCGCATGGCATCTTCCCCTTGTTCCCTCAGTGGAACTCTTCGGTGGCCTGGAGAGTCAGTGGGGGCAAGAATTAGTGGCACATCGTAGAGGTGGGAAGCTGGGGCTCTGGGAGGTGGAGTGACTTGTCGGGTCGCCCAGGGTCAGTGTGATTTGGACCCGGTCTCCTGGCCCCATGGTGCTCTGCGGATGTCCTGAGTATTTAGGTCCAGAGGCCAGGGGTACAGCCGGCACCTGGGGAGGGATGAGGATGGAGATCAGGGTAAGATGGAGGCCCGGGTACCACCAAAGGCCTCTTGTCAGTTCCTCTAGGAAGCCCGAGGCTGGTGTTCGGAGCGCTGTGGGTTCCAGGGGACAGGGTGGGCCGCTGCCACCCCCAGGAAGTGGCTGGGGACTAAGCGGCCCTTGGGGTTTCCACAGGGAGGATCCTGCAGAGGGACGAGGGCCTCGACGTGCTCCTCAACATCCCTGACTCGGCCAAGGTTGTGGCCTTTAAGCCTGAGCATCCTGGGCTGTGGTCCATCAAGGTAGGGGGCCTTGGGTTCCTGGGGTTGGGGAGACCAGCTTCACCCGACCTGAGATACCACCTCCCTCTCGCCTGGCCCCAGGGAGCCTGGGGCCCTGCGAAGCTGACAGCTGGAGCGTGGATAGTGATGTGGGCATATCAATAGAAGTAAAGGGTCAAGAACAGAGGAGGAGTATTCCGCCTTGCATCAGTGAGAGGAAGTGGAGCGGTTTGGGGTTAGTTAGGGAGCTTCTAAGAAGGGCTTACAGAAACCACTTGAGTGTCCAGGTGGGTGACTGAGCTGTCCTGTGAAGAGTGCACAGAAACGGCAAGGGTGACCTTGGGCTCAGAGGGACGGGACTGGCAGGGGGAGCAGGGTCTGCTCTAATCGGCAAGGTGCTGGGGGCAGGCTGGGCTCCTGACAGGGCGTCCTGGGATGGGGCAGGCTGCTGCTTCGGGAGGATACGACTCTTTCTGATCAGGCAAACATGTATGGAGCCCCTCCTGGGTGCCAGGCACAGTGCTGTGTGCTGCAGGCACCGCTATCCTTCAAACTCTGAGCATCTTTGAGCCAAGAGCTCTCATGCCAAGGCAGGGGTTAGACGTGCAGGGGGACAGATCAGACCCGCGGGAGTTGGGGGCGGTGGTCGTGGGGAAGGCAGGGCAGCTTCGAGAGTGCTACTCAGGACAGTGCCCTAGCTGGGTTTCTTCCACTTCATTTGGGGAGCATCGTGCTGGGCCCCCAGGGAGCAGGTAAGTTGCCCACCTGTATGCAACGGCGGGAGAATTCCAGCTGCCGACTCCGGGCCGGGTCAGGTAGCCCGCCTCCTGCCTGGAGCTGGGGTGCTGGGTCCGGATGCCCCGGTGACATGGGCCTGGGCCTGTGCTAGGTCTATAGCAGCGGCCGCCATTCGGTCAGGATCACGGGCATCAGCAACGTCGACTTCCGAGCTGGCTTCTCCACTCAGCCCTCCCTGGACCTCAGCCACACCATCGAGTGGCCCCTGCAAGGTACCGTGCTCCTGGCCGCAGGGCGATTCAGGGCCGCCTTCTGCGGAGGTGGGGCTCGCCTTTGGGAAGTAGGGGGAGCTCTGGGGGGAGCCATGACTGTGTGACTATGGAACGGGCCTGCAGAGGCTGGGTCCAGCCTCTCTGTTACATCACAGTGAACTGCGCCCAGGGCCAGCACTCCCTCTGTCGGCTCCAGGCCAGGTGACCGTGGGACCATGCCCCCCAAGACCTCCAGGACCTCACGCAGTCCCGCTTACTACTCCTTCTCCTTGCTCTTTGTCGAGACTTGTCTGTCCAGAGCCCCACTTCTTCCAGCGAACATCAAGCTGGTCCAATACATTCCGAGGTGCTTGAGTGGACACCTTCCCCGAAAGGGGGACCAGTGTCTCACTCCAAGGGAACGAGTGTCCTGATGGACATTTAGATGCCCCTGGAGACTGATAGCCTGGGGGGACGTTGGAGGCGTAGGATCAGTTTTCCAATGAGAAGCCGCGCACTGGGTTGGGGTTGCCTACATACCCCATCATGGCTCCACCTGGAGGAAGCTGGGCCCCCGAGCAGGCAGAGACTTCTGGCTCAGGGTGCCAGAGCTTCTTGCCAGAAAATGCCACCTGGTAGCCAGACCAGGGTCCCCATTTATAGTTTGGAAAATATGGTGTCTTGCCACGGGTCCATCCGGAGGATTTTGCTAGGACCAGCTGAGCAGAGATGGGGGGACTAGACCAGGTCAGGCTAACTTTGGACCACAGAATAGTGACCCCAAATGGTGTGTGCTGGATCCTTAGGGCTTTCTTTCTAGTCTGTATCTCCTCTAATGTCTGTCATTCTTGTCAGCCCTTGTAGGTTTCCCTGCCAGGACCAGCAGTAATATCTTCAAAATGAAAAAGGGGTCTGCTTGCTCAGGTCGTGTTTGTTTTTGCCAGTGGGAGGGAGGGCGCGAGGCAGAGAAACTTAGCTCCTATTCTAAAGCCAAGAGACAAAAGAAATCCTACATGAAGTGCTACAGTGGGGATTGAAAACTGGCCAGTCTCCAGTGGAAGAGGGTGAAGGGTGTGACCCTCTTTGGTTTCTGCTTTTGATAAAGATGTGGGTCCCAGACATCCAAAAGAGACAGAGAAACAGCAGGGCAATTGCAAGTGATAAATAGCGATTGGTCTCAGTGCCAGGGGCACCAGGGAGTGGGCGAGGCTGTGGCTAACTGGACAGCGGGGTCTGGGCTGCAGGAACAGCTGCTGCACGCCGTTGGCTGCTTGTTGCAAGATGGGAATGGCGCCCAGCGCTGACACACTTGATTTTTCAAAGGAATCTGGACTTCTAGATTTGTATATGCCCCTTCCAGATTGTTTGATACTTTTTCAAAAATTTGAAGGCACTTCCTGGACCACATCCTCTGGTCCCCGGTTTATGATCAGTGAGAGGAAAAACACAATGAAGAGCCATCTGCAAAGGGAGCGACCTGACTGTTCCCACATCAGCTTAGGAGACTGTAAAACCCAAGTCCAGTTCTGTCTGTCCTGGGATAGCGCGGAAAGTACATTTCAACAAGATAGAAAAGGAAACCAGAGGAAAGATGAGCATGGGGAAAGGATGGGCAGGAGTCACCCTTCCCAAACCGGGGCGTGTGTCTCACCTCGGCCAGTCCCAGAGCCTGCCTGATGACAGCCAGCACCAGAGTTAGTGGCGGAGCAGGGGTGGGGGTACCCCTTCCCAGTTCTGCTCAGTGAGCGCCCCAGTCTGCACAGTAGAGGGGATGTAGCCATGGGAAGCCGTGGGTTGGAGGGACACTGGTGTTTCAGGACCACGGACAGTAGCAAGCCCCCGCTTCTCTCCTTATCCCACCCAGCATTAGTTAGCCCAGGGAAGAGAAGGTGAGGGAGCGGGTGAAGGTCGGCCAAGCAGGCTGCTCTCTGACTGTGGTCCTAGAGCCCCTGCTTGGGGAGGATCGTGGAGCCCAGCACAGATGGCAGCATCTCCTTCCTCGCCCTTCCCTCTGCAGGGGTGCCCATCTCCCTGGTGATCAACTCCACAGGCCTGCAGGCACCCGGCCGCCTGGACTCGATGGAGTTCTCACACAGCTCAGGGCGGTCCCTCCTGACTTTGCCCGTGCGGCTCCTCTCCAACGGATCCACCCATCAGCTGTGGGGCGGGCCGTCCTTCCGCACCCCCCAGGAGCGCTTCTACCTCAAGGTGAAGGGCAAGGACCATGAGGGAAACCCCCTCCTCCGCGTCTCTGGAGTTTCCTACCGTGGGGTGGCCCCAGGTGAGTGATTGGCTCTTACCACTCCCAGCTCCCTGGTTCCCTTGGAGGCTTATTTCTTTCCGGAAGGCTCTTCTGATTAGATTAGATTAAATTAGATTAGGAAATACTTTTTCATTAAACTTCTCTGGGCAGCAGGCTCTGCAAGGCCTTATGCCAAATACTGAGATGCTTCAGATGTAGCTTTCAGCTGAAGGACTTGCTGCAAAGTCATCCACCCATCCACGCATCCATCCACGCATCCATCCCTCTATCTGTGCATCCATCCCTCTATCTGTCCATCCATCCACCTGTGCATTCAACATTCATCTTGTGTCGGTCATGGTACTAGGCACTGTAGACACAGCAGTGGGCAGGGCAGTGGGTATGGGTATGCCCTTCCCTAGTCATAATTGCTAGCATAGTCAAAATCATGGTAATACTAATCTAGTCACCATTCTGAACACTTTCCGTGGGACAGTCCTGGGCCAAGCACTTGCCATGCATTAGCTCACTGAATGCTTACACAGGTTCTGAGATGTGTCCCCGTTTTATAGCTGGGGAAGCCAAGGTCACCCATTTTATAGGGTTGCTCGAAGGGTTCCGTAAGCTAATGCACATAACAAGACAGCTCTTGGGTATTCAAGAGGCTGCACACAGGACGTGGGAGCCGTGGACCGGGACCCTCCACACAGCTGCTGTTACTGTGACGTCATTGTAGGTCACGTTGTGTTGGTTCCCATGTGTGTGGCTTTTGCTGGTTTCCCGTGTGTCCCTGAGGTCTCACCATCCGGGCTGGAAGCTCCCAGAGGGCAGGGCAAAGTCTTTGGCTTTCCAGATCTGCCTCTGGTCCTGGGGTGGGGTGGGGTCTGAGTTCACTGGCCATCGGCCTCCTTACTGGGCTTCGTTCCCTCTTCCAGCCCACTCCCCCCTCCCCTGGCAGTGACCGGGGAGGAGTTCAGAGGTGGATGACACTGACACTCCATCATCAGCTTTGCTGGGGGTCATCCCACTTCATTTAAGGATGCAGGGAGGGTGCCAATGTGCCGGTGGCGACGTGGAGGACTTGGCGGACCCGAGTGGGGCAGGGTGGGGTCGGGGGCTTGGGACCCGTTCTTTCAGTCTCCTGGCCTCCACTCCCCTGCTGTGGTGGCCCCTGGGCTTCTCCTCCCTTGGCCTTTTTTTTACAGCTTTGAGGAGGAATTTTCGGGAAGCAATTTCAGCAGCCTCCGTTTCTCTCTCCTGTTCTTTCAGATGGCTCCCAGAGTTTTGAGTTTAGAGCTGGATTTTGGTCTCCATGTCAGCTGTAGATTAAAGTGTGGAGGCAGGGTTGGGGGCGGGATGTGCCTCCCCTACTTTCCGGGTCTGGGAGGCTGGGAGTTTGACTGAGAGAAGGAGGCTCTGGGTTTGGAGACATGGGGGTGGGGAGGGCGGGGCCTCAGTTCCCTGGGCTCTTCGAGCTCAAGGAAGAGGGAGCCGGAGTTGGCCCCGGCAGAGGCTTCCAGTGCGTGGGGGTGAGTGGTGGCTGCTGTGCACGCAGCTGAGGACGTGGCTGGATGGTCCAACGCCCCTCTCCCCTGGGATGTGGCAGGGAGCCTGCTGCATGATGTCACCAGCCGCCCTCCCACCTCCAGCTCTATGCTCAGAGGAGGTCTGGCACATTGCCTCAGCCTCGGAGCATTTCTGGTGGGGATGGGGGAGAGGGCAGTGCGAGGGTTCAGCACACGTCCGTGATTGCCCAGTGAGGCACGGACAGTCCAAGACTGACCCTGGGGGACAGTTCTCAGACTTTTCCACTGAAGTAATTCCAAGAGTCAAGGAAAGAATATGTATCACCCCAAGGCCAGGGTCAGGCGAGGGGGGCAGTGGCATCTGATGGGGTTCCCAAGAGGCTCATCCCAAGCTGTGAGATTTCGTGGAAGTCTCTTATTTTATCTCAAAAATGCGCGTGAATTTTAGATTTACAGCCATGCTCCAAGTATGCTTACTTTTCAATAAAAAAGGTTTCCCTCCCACAACTTTGGGTAAAACTGACCCTCCAGGCAGACGAGCAGCCTCACAGCCCTACCCACACCCCTGGGGAGTCCTGTCTGGGTAGCATTTCGTCAGATTTCAGGGCTGGTTTGACTTCTGTGCCCCACAGAATTGCTAAAATGGTGGCACAGGCTGGTCCTTCCTGGCCAGGCTTCTCACAAACCATAAAAACCCCATGAGTTTTCATTGACGGAGCCGGTCCTGCCACATGCATGTGCCAGGTGCTTTCCACGCCCCATCTCTCACCAGCTCCTCACAGCAACACGATGAGGTCAGTAACCCAATTAACCCCATTTTACAGAGGTGGAAACTGAGGCTTCAGGAGGCGACGCGACCTGCCCTTGGTGACCACTGGATGGTGGTGCCAGAGATTGTATCCCGGCCTTCTCTTCCCTGGCTCATCCCTGTGGGTCTCTGTGTCACTGGAGGAATCCTGAGTGCTGGTCCTTGCCCACAGGTGCCCCCCTGGTCAGCATGCCCCCCAGGATCCACGGCTACCTGCACCAGCCCCTGGTGGTCTCCTGCTCTGTGCACAGCGCCCTCCCCTTCTGGCTACAGCTGCGGCGGGATGGAGCCAGGCTGGGCGAGGAGAGGCACTTTCAGTGAGTGGCTCAGGGCCGCCCGTTGTTCCCAGCCCCAGGGCTCCTGGGGGTCTGATGCCCTGGAGGGATCTAAGGGGAGTGGGTGGCAGGAGGGGGACCTTGGTCTCAGTCATATTGTCCTCCTGGGCACCTCCCAGCTTGGCCAGGGATGGGGGAGGGTGGTTCCCTGAGGCTCCCACTGCTGCTGGAAGAGCCATGGGCCTTCCTCAGCTTCTGAAAACTCAACCCATGCAGGCCCAGCTCTGTGCTGGTCAGGGCAGGAAGGACCCTCTTGAGAACCTCCCCGCTATGGTTGGAAGTCCAGGGCTCAGAGAGGGGAAGGCACTTAGAGTCACATAGCATATCATGGGATTTGCATGTCCTTGGCTGTCTGCCTTTTCTTACCAAGACTTCAGGAGGATTTGCGACCTCCCTTCTGGGCAAGATTCAGGGGACCAAACCCCCCAGTGTCTGGACGAGGCTGGTGGACCGTCTCCAGCTGTTCGTTGTCCACAGGGGGTCAGGGAACAGCAGCTGGGAGATCCCGTGGGCCTCCAAGGCTGAGGAAGGCACATATGAATGCACGGCGGTCAGCGGGGCTGGGACCGGACGAGCAAAGGCCCAGATTGTCGTCACAGGTCTGTCTCTTTGGGCCTGTCTGCGTATCCCCTCCCCACCCCCTTCCTGATTTTTCCCTCTAGGATTTCCTCCCAGGATTTCTCCATCTGTGGGCAAGCATGCCAGCCAACTGCTGGGGCCTGTCCGTCATCCAGAGTCTGATGCCCACACGGCACCTGCTTGCTGGCTCCCCGCCCCCCCCCTCCCCGTTTGGGCTGTTTCACCCCTGAATGGCCTGTGAGTCTCAGCTGCAGCCCGGACTGTGTCCCCCGCCACCGGCCTCAATCCCACCCCTGACCTCTTGGCCAGGCCCTCACAGGGGCCGCCGTCCATCCCGTCGTTCCCAACCCTTAATGCTTCCAGGTCCCGCCGCCATGGCACCATTGAGCTCAGGGAGGCTGGCAATGCCACAGACCCTCCTAAAATGAATGGGCTTTATTTTTAAAATAATGAACCTAAGCTGTCTTGAAGAGGAGAAAAGGGGCCCAACGAACAGGGAGAGATCAGCCGCTCTAAGTTGTCCTAAACTCACACAAAATCACGCATGCTCCCTGTGGGAAGACTGGAAACTATAAACCAGCAGAAAAGATCGGAATGACCTGTGATCCCTCTGTTCTAGAGATGACCTTGATAGCATTTTGATTTACTTTCTTTCAGACCTTTATCTATGTGTGCATTTTAACAAAAATGGGATAATATTACATGTTCTTAAAACAACCTGATTTGTTGTCATCTAACACTGTAGCGGGTCAGCAAATATTTTACTATAAATGGTAAGTACAGAAAAGTAGAACAGTATAAGGAAATTTGCATGTGCATTTATTAGACTTAATGATTGCTAATCTTTTGCCATACTTGCCTTTTCATTTTATGGCCAAACTATTTTATTTTAAATTTTAATTTTATTGGAGTGTAGTAGATTTACAACGTTGAGTTAGTTTCAGGTGTACAGCAAAGTGATTCAGTTATACATCAACTGAATATATTCTTTATATACATATAACTGAATATATGTATATTCAGTTATACATATATTCATTCTTTTTTTAGATTCTTTTCTCTTGTAGGTTATCACAGATATGGCTAAACTATTTTAAACTAAACCGTAGGCATCCTGACATTTCAGTATGTATCTCTTTTAAAAACATAGATTTTCCCATATAATAGATTCTATGATTACACCTAATAAAATGAATAATAAGTAATGCCTTAATACTACTTAATTTTGTCTGGAGTCAAATTTCCCCATTAGTATACTTGCACATCATGGTCATTGACATGTGGATCCAGCTTTTTTCCTGCAGGTCCTGCAGACTGTCCCTGGATAGACGGTCTCTGACCTGTCACTTCTTACGACCTTTTCTTGTTGAGGGGGAGGGTTTCTTAGCTCTCTCCTCCTTTGGGGCAGTGGCCTTCCTTAGTTCCACATTTGGCTGCTACTTGTACAGAGAATCGCTCTGTACTTGTTACTCTTTCCCTCTTGAGGGTGATTTCCGAGGCTTTATCCCCCAGGGCAGAATTATTGGTTCAAAGGGTGTGAAGAGTGGTGTAGCTCTTGCTAAATATTACAGTAGGGTGTTGTGTGGAAGGTAGGCGCGCGCGTGCGAGCGCACACACACGCGCGCGCACGCAGCCCCCCTCGACTGGTGTGTGATGGCCGTGTGGTGGCGCCGTCCGGGCGTGGTGAGCAGATGCTGGTGAACTGCTCTGCTGGCTGATGTGTCCTGAGGAATGCAGTGGGCTCCGGGGTCTGGACACCACCAGGGCCTGCAGGATGGCCCCCTCCCTGCGTCAACCCCTCAGTGCCTCCTGTACTCCTGTTCCTGCAGACCCCCCGCCGCAGGTGGTCCCTGTCCCCAACGTGACCGTGTCCTCTGGAGAGACCGCCATCCTGTCCTGCCGGGTCCTGGGCGAGGCCCCCTACAACCTGACGTGGGTCCGGGACTGGCGAGTCCTGTCGGCCTCGACGGGCAGAGTCACCCAGTTGGCCAACCTGTCCCTGGAGGTCAGGGACATCACCCCCAGTGACGGCGGGCGGTACCAGTGCATGGCCAGCAACTCCAACGGGGTCACGAGGGCGTCCATCTGGCTCCTGGTGCGAGGTGAGGCTGCTGTCCTCCTAATTCAACACAATACCTAGCATTTCCCTCCAAAGCCCATCAATCCATCCCTCTGCCCAGATGTCACCTCTGGCAGGCAATGTCAGCCCTTTCAGTGTTTTCTCAACCTTCAGAGGAAGAGGATTCTGTAGCCTTCCAGCCTAAGTGTAGTGGTTCTCACTGTTGGGAATTTCATCCTCATATCTGACCTAAATTTCTACTGCTGTCGGGCAAGCCAATTTCATTGAGTCCTGTCCTCTTCCCCTGCCATTGAACACCTCCATTACCTACCCCTCTCAATATGCAGGACAGAGATGGAACAGTGGAAACTTCCAAAAGCCCAGAGATCAGACGTGCTCGGCAGGGGTTGGGTAGCGCCGACCAGATGGGGGGGTGGAGGAGGCAGTGGGAAGAACCCACATCGGGAGTGCTGGTGCCTGGATTAGGTACTAACCTAGAATCTAGGTCCACCCAGGATTTAGACAGATCCTCCTCCCTGGGGTGCTATCTCCCCTAGTGTAAAAGTGAGTGTGTTGGAACAAGTTTCCTCCCTTATGCTAGTGACTTTTGATTGACTGCCTAGAGTGTGTTGAGAAGGATTCTGAGGCCGTATCTGGGCCACTGGTATGGGAGGGGCGTGTTTGCCACGTCTAGATGAGATGGCCCACGACGTCTGTTTGAGCCTGACAAGTCTGCCGCACTGTGAGCTTTCCGAGGGCCAGGATAGAACCTGCGTTTGCAGCCAACACTTGGGCAGACCTTGAGGTCCACTCAGGTCTCCAGCCCTGGCATCTCGACAACTCCCTAAGCCTCTTCAAGGTGCTCAGCTCAGAGCAGAAATCCAGCGAGCTCAGGGCTCCCACTGGGGGGGAACTGGGAATTCAGGTCCCCGTGTGGCCTGCGGATGTACCTGGGAGGCTGCTGCCTGGCAACGCTCCCCAGTTCCCCAGCAAGCCGCTCCCAAGGATGCAGGCCCCTTGGGACCTCTGCTTCCTTTGTCTACACTGGCTGTGGCTGCCGGGAGGGGCCGGGGGCCCAGGGCTTGGGTGCCTGGGACAGCACAACTGCTCTGACAAGCTCCTCCCCACCTGTCCACTCTCTGAACTACAGAGGCCCCACAGGTCAGCATCCACGCCCGGTCACAGCGCTTTTCCCAGGGCATGGAGATGAGGGTCAGCTGCTCGGCCTCTGGGTACCCTGCACCCCACATTTCCTGGAGCCATGAGGGTCATGCCCTGCGAGAGGACAGCAGGTGAGGGCTCAGGGCTTGGAGGTCTGGGAGTGGGAACAGGTGGACTCCCAGGGGAGCTCTCTGAGCCTCAGTCTTCTTAACTATTAATACAAATGGGGGAGTAGCATTTGCCCTGCCTTCTTCCTGGGTTGATTTGAGGCTGAGGAGACACGTCACTTGGGAAACACAACAGGGTGGGCTCAGGGGTCAGGAGCTACAGCTGCAGAATCCAACAGACCTGTACTTGGATTCTGCCTCTGCCATTCAGGCTGTGTGACCTTGGGCAAGTCACCATACCTTTCTGAGCCCCATGAATGAAAAAAGAACATACGTAAAGCGCCGAACACACAGCCTGGCACAGAGCAAGCGGTCAGTGTAGAATGGTGTCACCAGTGATGTCGTTAGTTAATTTGTTATTAATAAGGACTGGGGCAACCCCACGTGACCCGACCTAACCAGCCCCTTGCTGTCGAACACGTTTCGTGGCATGACTCCAGAGTCCGCGTGGATGCCCAGGGAACCCTGATCATTCAGGGAGTGGCCCCAGAGGATGCTGGGAATTACAGCTGCCAGGCTGCTAATGACATTGGCACAGACGAGAAGACGGTCACCCTCTACTATGCAGGTACTCGGGTCAAGGGTATCTGCAGGAGAAGGATCTCCAGCCCATCCTCCCTCACTCCCTCCCATCCCCAGATACTTACTGAGCATCTACTTTGTGGCAGGCACTGGGGCTACAGCAGTGAACACAGGGTCTCCATCCAGGTGGAGCTTATATTCTAATGGGGAGGCACAAAGCAAACATGCAAACAGATAAATAAGGTACTTTCAGATGGTGAAGATACTAGAACAAGCGCAGAGCAGGGTGGTGTGATGGAGTGACATGCCCCTGGGTAGAGAGGGGAACGGCTGGTACACACAGGACCAGACCCTTGCCGCAGATGGGAGTGGGAACAGCGTTCCAAGCAGAGGGATCGGGAGGGGCAAAAGCCTGGAGGTGGGAATGAGTCTGGGAGGCCCAAGGGGCTGCAAGGAGGCTGGCTGGAGTGAGGGGGCTGGGGCGGGGCAGGCAGCCCCTGTAGGGCCCTTAAGAACCTTGTAGGATTTCGGCTTTTATCTCAAGATCAATGAGGAACAAAAGGGGGGTTGGTCCCGGGAGTAACTGGCTTTGTAGAAACCAGCGGAGGCTACATCTTTCTGGGGTGACTGTCCCGGTTGGCGGGGGTTGGGGAGGAGGCAGGTGCTCAGCCCCACTTTGTCCCCGCTGCCCCTCCCCCAGCTGCATTCTCTCTCCAGGGAGTCTGTGGGTTGGTCCCCAATTCCCCGTCTGCTCCCCACACAGACCCACCGTCCGTCTCGGCCACGAATGCTGTGGTGCTGGCCGCCGTCGGGGAGGAGGCCGTGCTGGCGTGTGAGGCGTCCGGGGTGCCTCCGCCCCGGGTCATCTGGTATCGAGGTACACTGGGTGGGGGGAGCGGCCCGTGGGCGATCCCACTGGGGCCCTGGAGGGTCAGCTTTCCAGGACGGTCGTGGGGGGCACTCCGAATGGGGTGTCTGGAGAGAGAGGACCGTTTCTGGCAGCCCCACTCCCATCCCCAGGCCAGTGTCCACGCAGCTAATGCAGGTTGGCTCCGTGGTTAGGAGAAGGATCTAGAACAGACCTCGACTTGAATTCTGGCTCCCCTGGGTGACCTCAGACAAGTGACTTGGTATCTCTGAGCCTGCTTCCTTAGCTGGAAAGTCAAAGATAGGTGGTCGTATGAGGATTAAATGAGTCCACATGTGCAAATTGTTTACCACGAGCCTGGCGCACGGGCAGGGCTCAGTGTTCTTAATGATGGTGACGATGGCGATGTGGTTATCTGAGAGCTAGCAGTAATGTTAAGAGGGCTGTTCTGAGGCTCTCCTGAGTTAACGAGTGTAGAGGGTTTTGTCTGTGCCAGACGCTGAGCTGGAGTTTGATTGAACAGGAGCTCTTGCATCCACACCAGTGGACCTGGGTCCTGGGGCTCCTGCCTCAGACTTTCCAGGGGCAGAACACTGGGCTCCTTCTCAAGCACGGGCACCTCCCACCCGGATGCACTCCAGCCTTTGCAGCACCTGTCTGTGATCTTGTCAGAGCCTCCCCTTGACACTGACAGGCAGAGTGAGCTCAGAGTTTGAGCATTTTGTCCACGGTCACCAGCTAGTGGTGGCAGAGGCCTCAGGACTCCTTACTTTGTGCTCAGGTCACTGCCTGTGGTGGCTGAGAGCTCTACCAGCCCAGCCTGGGAGCCCCTTTATAAAGGGGGGATCTCTCAATGGAATGTTGCTCAGCCTTAAAAAGGAGTGAACTTCAAGCTGTACAATGACGAGAATACAGTTACCGCTTAAAAATGGTTACGATAATACATTTTATGAATTTTGTTTAAAATTAAATTTTTTCTTAATTTGACTCCTATGGCAAAGAAAAAAAAAAGAATAAAAAAAACAAAAACGAAAGAAAAAGAAATCAGGCTCACAGCAGCTGCTGTGTAGAAATTTCCCCCTACTTCTAATTTGCTGAATGGAGAAAAAAATCTTTTATTTATGATATTTTCAGAGACATTTGCTCTAGTATGGTGTATTTAAGTAGTACAAAAGTAAAAGAAAAAAATTTTTTCTTAATTTGGAAAAAAAAGCAATGAAGTTTTGACATAGCATAGATGAACCTCGAAATGCTAAGTGAAATAAACCAGACACAGAAGGACAAGTTTTGACACAACACAGATGAACCTCGAAATGCTAAGTGAAATAAACCAGACACAGAAGGACAAGTATTAAATGATTCCAGTTATTTGAGTGGAATCTCATATATGAGATACCTAGAATATGCAAATTTATAGAGACGGAAAGGAGAATGGTGGTTGCCAGGGGCTGGGGGACGGGGAAATGGGGAGTTAGTGTTTCATAAGTAGGGTTTCAGTTTAAGAAGATGAAAAAGTTTTGTGGATGGGTGGTGGAACGGTTGTGTGACAACGTGAACGTACTTAATGCCACTGAGTTGGACACTCAGGATGCTTTAAACGGTAAAATTTTGTGTTATGTATATGTATGTAGCACAATTTTAAGTGTAAAATATTAAGTTGTAAAAAGAGTTCAGACTCAGCGTGGTCCCTCAGGCCCCAGGAGGGGGAGGCCTGGAGTTGGGGTGGGGGAACAGTGCACGAGGGAAATGAGAATAAGGCCTCAAAGAGGCAGAACTGGGGGGGAGAGTGGTCGTCTCCGTGACCCTGGGCTCCTCCCAGAGCTGATCCAAGCCTCAGTCTGCACCTGAGCAGAGGGTGGGGATCCAGGAGGGAGGCCCAGGCAAGGAGTGCTTGGGTGATGAGCCTGTCGCATGCAGGGGAACAGGCTGAGACTCACTCGTGGTCAACAAAGGGGCTCAGGGAACTGGACCCAAGGGTGCCGACTTTAAAATTGTGATAAAATTCGCCTAATGTAACATTTACCGTCTTAACCATTTTTAGATATACAGTTCAGGAGCGTTAAGTATATTTACATTGTTGTACAACCATCACCACCATCCATCTCCAGAACCCTTTACATTTAGCAAAACTAAAAATCTGTACTCATTAAACAACAGGGGTCCCGATTCTGGGGGGAAATCCCTCCCTCACCCGCACCCCTCCAAGGTCTCTGCTTTGTGGAGTTGCAGGAACCCAGGGTCAGGAAGGCGGCCTGATCCCCTGGCCTCCTGTGGTAACCATGGGTACCTGCCTGATGTTTTCTCATCTTTGGTCCAGAGGGTCTTGAGATGATCCTGGCCTCCGAGGGCTCCAGCTCTGGGATGCTGCGAATCCCGGTGGCCCAGGAGAGGGACGCTGGCGTCTATACCTGCCGAGCTGTCAATGAGTTGGGCGATGCCTCTGCAGAAATCCGGCTGGAGGTTGGACGTGAGTGTACACCTTGTCCCCACTTGCCCTGCCCCTCCTGCCTTCCCCCTTCCCCGTCCCCCACCACCTGCCCTATTTCTGAGCAGGGAGGAGAGAGTGGTACCACGTCGCCTGCCAGTGGGGAGTTTGCATCATTTGGATCCAGAGCACGTGGGATGGGGATTTTAGAGGGAGATGGTATCTGTGTTACCTCTTGCTTTGTAACGAATCGCCTTAAAACTAGGTGGCTTAAAACAATAAGCATCTATTGTCTCATGGTTCTGTGATTCTGGGAGTGGCTTTGCTGGGTGCTTCTAGCTCCAGGTGTCTCATGGGATAGCAGTTAATACCTTGGCCGGAGATGTGGTCATCTGAAGGCTTGACTGGGACTGGAGAATCCACCCCTAAGTTCACCCATGTGGCTGTTGGCAGGAGGCCTCTGTTCCTTACCCAGATAGGCTTCTCCAGAAGGCTTCTTGTGACATGGGTTTTCCCAGAGAAAGTGAGTCAAGAGGGATAGAGATAGAGATAACGTCCAAGGTGGAAGCTGCAGTCTTTATAACCAGTCGCAGTCTTGGAAGTGACATACCATCACTTCTGCTATATTCTGTTGGTCACAAAGACCAACACTGGTATGTGGTGAGTGGGAGGGACCACTCAAGTGTGAGAATCCCAAGAGGCAGGGGTCACTGCCCATCACAGAGATAGTTCGGTTCCAGCATGGGTGTCGTCATCCCTGAGACCTGAGTTCCAGTCTTGTCTTCATCACTTACCATCTATATGCTTTGGTCAAATCATTGACCCTCAGTTTCCCCATCTGTAAAATGGAGCTGACCATACTACTTCCTTTGTTGGGTGGCTGTGAGGCTTCAGTGAAATCAGATACACAATGCTTAGCACAGGGTTTGGCCCATTGTGAGTGCTTAATAAAGGGAGAAGCTATTATCCCCTTTTTACAGGTGGGAGGTTTGAAGTCTTCTGTGGCTGGTACATGGCCTTGGCTGTGATTGTCATGATGTCTAAGTTCCAGGCCTGGATCCTGGGCACTGGGAATTGCTCGGAAGTTGTGGGCACAGCTCCTTGGCGTGCTGAGCCGGAGCAGATTGTACTCTGAGGGCTGACTGTGGCCATGACGGGAAAGACAGGTGCTGGGAGTTCTAGGGAAGTGCAGTGAGGCTCAATTGGGAGGGTCTGGCCCTGGGGGAGATGGTGCCAACTCAGGCTTGGGGATCCTCCCCCTCTGTTCCATCATCTATTCCTCCAACATGTGGTCACCTTGTAGCCAGGCCCCGTGCCCCAGACCCTGTGTTGGGGCTACAATGGCATCGGCCTTTGTGTTGTTCTTGGTGTCCAGAAGAGAGATGGTAAACAGACCATTAGAATACTCAGTGTACTGAGAATTTGGAAGTGGCATCCTTGGGTCCTGTGCCCAGAGAAGGGGGCTAAGCCAGCAGTGGAGGCCGGGAAGGCTTCTTGGAGGAGGTGATGTCTAAGCTGAACCCAGAAACAGTCAGGTGACGAGCTGGGGAACAGTGTTCCAGGCAGAGGGAACAGTGTTCCAGGCAGAGGGAACAGCATATGCCGATCTCCCCATGGCAAGAGGAGTAAGGCAGCGAGTGAGGCACAGAGAGGGTGGGGAGGGGATGCCGGGGCAGCTGCCCAGTTGTGGGTCACTCCCGGCCTTGGGCTAGGGAGCCTGGTGGAGTTTGGGCTTTGTTCTGTGGAGGCGGTAAGAGGTTTCTAAGGAGGAGATTGATGTGCTCAGACTTTCCCTATCTAGAGTGCACTGTGTGGCTGAGCTCTTGGGTGGGGTGGGGTGGGTGCGGAAAGCCACAGGCCTAGAGCCTGATAATAAAAATATAATAAGTCTTCCATGAAATCTGCCACGTGCCGGGCCAGCGCTAAGCACATTTCATGTACTAGCATATAATCCTCATAACAACCTTTTGAGATGGATTCTACATTATCCCTTTTATAGATGGAAAAAACGAGGCACAGAGAGGTTAAGTGCCTTGCCCAGAGTCACACAGCTGGTGAGTGGCAGAGCTGAGATCTGAACCCAGGGTCCGGGCCTTTAGCCCCTGGACTTGATCCTGATGCTCCCAGCAAGGAGGGCTTGTATGTTGCTTCCCCACTGTGAGCCTCGGGCTCCTCACCTGCAAGATATTTCTGGATGTTGTGTGAGTGAGAGATAAGAAAGGCCTCGGACGCAATGGGCTCTGAAAAATGTCACTGTCATTGTGATTAGTCAGTAGGTTCTGGGTGAGCAGAGAGGGTGCTCCAGGGAGGGCTGCCCTTGGCATTGTTACAAGCAGTCATCCTTCGCTCTGTGTCTGATTTCTCTCCAGCAAAACCTTATTTCTTTGGGGCCCAGGCTGACATGCCTGTTCCTTCACCTGTTAGCCATTGGTCTTGGGGCCATTTCCCCAGGTGAGAGGTGGCGGGGGGGGGGGGGGGATGGCTGGCATCCCAGAGGCAGGCTTCTGGGGCACGGGGCCACTGGTGGCCTCTGGCCTTGAGGTCAGGGACGGCATGGACAGTGGCCCAACACCTGTGTGTCTGGGGCGAGCTGGCCTGGCAGCAGTGGTGGGAAATTCAATTTCCTGCCCATCTGGGTGGCAGCTGTGTTGCAGCCTTCCTGGCCAGGCTGGCAGAGCCTGCCAGGGCTGAGAACGTGTGGGCACTGTGCCCACTTCCTGCTGTTCAGCTGGGAACTGGCTTCCTGGTGGTATTTGGGGCACAGGGAGGACGGCAGCCTCCTCCTGTACTGCCAGCAGGTGCCTTATTTGTGGACCAAGCCTGCGAGGTGATTTTGCATCCCCTCTGGACCTGGCATTTGGCTGATAAGAGTCCTGGATCAATGTCCTGGTCCTGCTGCTTGTTTGGCCAAGTTATTTACCTTTCTGAGCCTCACTTTCATCATCTGTAAAATGGGGATGATACTGATAGAGGCTGTTCACAAGGTCCTTGAGAGATTTAATGAGATAATGTGCTTCACTCAGGGCTTGAATAGAATACCTAATCAATACACGTATTGGCCTGTGGGCTGGACCAGGCTGACAAGGGCCTGGCGAGGCAGAGTGAGGTGGAGTGATTATCACACGGCTGTCGGCACCTTTTGTTTTTTTTTTTTGGCCACGCCACTCAGCGTTCGGGATCTTAGTTCCCTGACCAGGGATCGAACCCATGCCCCCTTCAGTGGAAGTACAGACTGAGTCTTAACCACTGGACTGCCAGAGAAGTCCCACTCTTTCTATTACTTTAAAACTTAGCCCTGAGCTAAGTTCCCTTTGCCCTGCTGGATTTCTCTCTAAATGGGTGTTCACTCAGCCCTCTTTCTATCCTCTCATTTTAGTCTCTGCTTCTTATTCCCAACTCGGAAGCCCCTGATTGCTGGGTGAGTCAGCAGGGGAGCTGGGGGTGTGCTTTTGTGGGAGCAAAGACCCTCTGGCTAGCCTGGGGGAGCAGGAGAGAAGCAGAGCTGGGCTGTGTGGCCAGTGTGGTCAGTATCTGGGTGGCTTCTCTATCAGGCACAACAGGCAAGGGCCCAGAGCCCGTGATACTTTTAGGGCTGCTGGACAGGGCTCTGATTTTCTTGCCATCAGAAGAGAACAGGGAAGAATAATAAATAGATTAAAAACGAATCCGGATTTTGTTTGTCTTTATAAACAGTCATAAAATATCATTTAAAATATTTTTTTAGGGGACTTCCCTGGTGGCGCAGTGGTTGAGAGTCCGCCTGCCGATGCAGGGGACGCGGGTTCGTGCCCCGGTCCGGGAAGATCCCACATGCCGCGGAGCGGCTGGGCCCGCGAGCCATGGCCACTGAGCCTGCGCGTCCGGAGCCTGCGCCCTGCGATGGGAGAGGCCACAACAGTGAGAGGCCCGTGTACCGCAAAAAAACCCACAAAAAAACCAAAACTTTTTTAGGGAGGAAAGTCATCCTGCAGCCCTGGCCAATGGGGCTGTGGCTCCAGGCTCGACTGAATGATCTTTCTATGGGGAAAGGAGACTTCCCGGGAGGCAGATATGGAGGCCATCCCCAGCGTTGTCTCATTCACAGATACCCTGGAATTCCCTCTAAATGCAGGGCAGGGCCTGAGGCCAGCCTCTCCCGTGGCCACCCTGCCTGTCTACACAGACTTTGGGCCTGAGATGCCCTCCGTCTTCTGACGGAACTGAGTCAGGACTGATTGAAACTCTCCTTCCTGAGCTGGTGCATCCCCACCAGCTCTGCCCCACGGCTCTGAGCCACAGGAACTGGGGGGATGGTGGAGGAGGCTGGGGGGCTACAGGGTCTCCAGACAATGATAAAGAGTCCTGGAACTTTAAGATACTGGAATCAGGGTAAAAATAGTTACCTCTTTCTGGATGGGGAACTGAGGCTCAGAGTGGTGAAGGGGTTCATCCACGGATGCCCAGTGGGGCAGGGGCAGCAGGGGGGCCCTGCCCAGGCTTCAGGCCTTCTGGCTGGTGTCCCTTGCCCTGGGGCCCAAGTAAGAGGGAGGGACGGCATCACCTCTGTCAATTTCACTTTGCTGGGAAATCCCTGGGGGTGGAGGGAGTGGCCCAGCAGTGCTGTTAAAGGAAGTCTCAGCTTTGGCCACACCCTCCTGTCCTGTCCCCTCCCAGCCTGGTGGCTGGCGTCCTTGGTGGGGCTGTTCTGTCTTCTGTGGTGTTCCGGTTCCCCCGCACAGAGCTGCGTCCCCGCAAAAGCGCTGCAGCTGTCAGGTGATGAGACCTGTGCCTCTCCAGGGAGCGCGGCAGCTGCTGTGATGTCTGGCTGCCTCTGGGCACTCGCAGCTCCTGACCCGGAAACCTGTCCAAGGTCAAGGCAGAAAGGGCTGTCCACGGGGAAATCTGGTGGCTGTGAGGCCAGCTCACGATCCCTCCCAGCCGAAGGTCACCTGAGTCTGTGAGGAGGGGTCTTCGAGCCTGAAAGCAGAGGCGGCTGAGCCTTGCGATGGGACCCTGGAAACCAGTCCCCACATCCAACATGCTGCACGATCAGGGTGGGCCCCGCCCCTCCCTCGGGCTTCAGTCTCCCATCTGCACAAGGAGGAGACCAGAGGACCTTCAGCTCTGGTGTACAGGGTTCTGAGGTCCCGCCTTATTTGGGGGACTTCAATGAGGAGCAGGGGGATGGCTGCACAGGAGACGGAGTCACAGTTTTTTGGGCAGGATGTGAGTCGGGATTCACCTCTGAAAG
This sequence comes from Phocoena sinus, assembly GCF_008692025.1. Taxonomy (NCBI): domain Eukaryota; kingdom Metazoa; phylum Chordata; class Mammalia; order Artiodactyla; family Phocoenidae; genus Phocoena; species Phocoena sinus. The sequence goes on along the minus strand of NC_045768.1, from coordinate 5,929,862 downwards.
AAGATGGAAGAGATGCCAGGTTACCCCTGAGTACTAGGGGGTACCAGGTGCGGTGGCTGACAGCCTGGGTCTTAGCAGCAGCCAGACCTGGGCTCTGATCCCAGCTCTGCCACTGACTTTGAGCTGCACCTGGGGCAGGTTCCTTAATCTCTCTGATCCTCAGTTTCCCCATCTGTAAAGTGGGGTTGTGATAATATCCACTTCATGAGTTTATTGAGGCCATGAATGAACTCTAAAAGCACCATCACCATGCTTGTCAGTAGGTTTTCCAAATGCTACCCTTTGTACGTGTTATTTGCTTACTATTATAAGTCAGCTGTCCTCTCTCAGGGGAGGAATTCAGGACGAGGCCTGCCTGGAGGAGGGAGGTTTGAGCTGTGCCCTGTCGTGGGCTGGGCAGAGCTGGGGAGGCAGGCTCTGGGGGTACCTGGTCCTGGAGCTGAGCCACAGCTCTGCTCGGGATGGGAAGAGGGGAAGAGCCCCCGGGACCGAGGCTCTGCAGGACCAGTGACGCCATCTGAGGCACCTGGATGGAAGACTTTCTTGGATTCTGAGCCGAGGCAGCTGCCAGGCCCCAAATGAGGAAGAAAAGCAACTCGCGGGTGGTGTCTGAGGTTGGGTCCAAGACTGTCTTCCTCCTTGCAGTGATTTTCCAAGTTGTGCTTCTATCTCCCTGGAACTTCCCTACTCCCTGAGGCCAAGAGGGAAATTTGATGTCATGATTTGGATGGATGGGGGAGATTTCTGGGGAGAGACAGCAAGAACAAAAGAGGTGGAGGTTTTTCCACAATGCTGGACGCAATGGGTTCAAAACAGGCCGGAGACCTTCCTGTTTGCGGGTCTGGGGACAGGGACCTGAGGACAGTGCCCAGAAGCCACAGGGAACAGGGCCTGGACCTGTCTGGCATTGGACCTGCTTGTGGCCAGCAGAAAGGTGGAAAGGGTCGTGAGCTTCTGTTTTGGGAAATAACCTATTTCCATGCCCGCCCCCCCCCCCCAATCATAAAAGTAAGACAATGCTTAGAAAAAATGTTTGGAAGAAACACTACAAACCATTAACAGTGGTTACCTTGTGGAAGGGCATGGGATTTAGAGTGTGTGGAGCAAAAGTTAAGGAAATAAATCCTCGTGTGTTGCTTGGATTTTTTTTTTTTTTTTTTTGCTTGGATGTTTTATAACTCAGGTCAGCAGGGCTGCCCTTGTTTGCATCTGTTATCCTGGTGGAATTATTAATATGGCTCTTTTCACTCTTAAGTGAGTGTCCCATTTGGACCATAAAGTATAAGATCAAGTTCTTTATAGGCTTCTTTTGATTTTGTAGTAGAGACTTACGTGCTTCTTACAACACGTTCAACAGCAGAGAAGGATGAAGCATGGTAAAGATGAGCTAGAACCTCCCCACGAAGTTGGCTCTTTGGCAAATGGTTGCCGGAGTCTAGGAGACCCGTGAAAGGAAGCCCCCGTGGCCCAGGAAGAGGGCAAGGGAGGTGATGCGCAGAGCTGGTGGGGCTCCTGTGGCTGAGGGTGACTTGCAGCCCCTCTGAGGTGGGCTTCCCAGGAGGTGCAAAGAGCAGAAGCAGGAATGTTGCTCCCCCGTATGGCTGGGCAAAGCGGGGTCCCCGAGACCCCACGTAGTGTGTGAGGACTTCACCCTGCCAAAGGGCACTTGCTCTCCTCATCCTCAGGAGCTCTTCAGGGTGGACCTGCCAAACTCAAGTTGGCCCCGGGAGCCCTGGATATGAGTCAGGTTCATGAGGGCGCGGCTGGAAGAGGGAAACGCCCCCAGCGACCGGAGGGGAGGCAGAGGCCTCTGAACAGTGCCCTGGGGGCTGGGTGAGGCTGACCGCTCACCTCCCTGCAGATGCGCCCCAGCTGACAGAGCTGCCCCAGGATGTCACCGTGGAACTGGGGAGGAGCGCCCTCCTGGTGTGCCAGGCCACGGGCCGCCCGTCCCCTATGGTCACCTGGCGCCGTGGAGATGGCCAGCCACTGGGGCCCGGGCAGGGCAGCACGACTGGGCAGCCCGATTCAGGAGTGCTGTTCTTTGAAAGTAAGAGATTGGGGCTGAGGGAGGGAGGGCCGGGGAGACAGAATGGCTTCCGACACCCTCAGCCCCCAGACTGGGTGGCCGGGAGCAGGGCCCTGACCCCCAGTGCTGACCATAGGTCAGGCTGTTGCAGGGTCATATGTCAGTTGGGTGACTCTGGTCACGTCATCCCACTACTCCGCACTGGTCACAATAGTGATAATGACAATACGCACCACCTGGGTTTAATAACAGGCCACCTTAAGGAGCTATTGCGTGAATAATACACATAAATCCCTTAGCACAGTTCCTGACACATAGTGTCATATGTGGTAACCATCATCCTCACCATCCTCACCATCACCGCCATCCTCACCATCCTCACCATCACCGCCATCACCACCATCACCATCACCACCATCCTCACCATCACCGCCATCACCACCATCACCATCACCACCATCCTCACCATCACCGCCATCACCACCATCACCATCACCACCATCACTGCCATCACCATCACCACCATCCTCACCACCACCATCACCACCATCACCATCACCACCATCACCATCACCATCACCACCATCATCACCACCATCACCATCACCATCACCATCACCATCACCACCATCACCATCACCACCATCATCACCATCACCATCCTCACCATCACCATCACCACCATCCTCACCATCACCACCATCACCACCATCACCATCATCACCACCATCCTCACCATCACCATCACCACCATCGCCATCACCACCATCACCATCACCACCATCACCATCCTCGCCATCACCGCCATCACCATCACCACCATCCTCACCACCACCACCATCACCACCATCGCCATCACCACCATCACCATCCTCACCATCACCGCCATCACCACCATCACCATCACCACCATCACCATCCTCACCACCATCACCATCCTCACCATCACCACCATCACCATCCTCACCACCATCACCATCCTCACCATCACCATCACCATCACCACCATCCTCACCATCCTCACCATCACCACCACCACCATCACCATCATCACCATCCTCACCATCACCGCCATTCTCACCATCACCACCATCACCATCACCATCCTCACCATCACCGCCATCACCATCACCACCATCCTCACCATCCTCACCATCACCACCATCACCATCACCACCATCACCAGCATCACCATCACCACCATCACCATCACCACCACCACCATCACCATCCTCACCATCACCACCATCACCATCATCCTCACCATCACCATCCTCACCATCACCATCCTCACCATCCTCACCATCACCACCACCACCATCACCATCACCATCATCCTCACCATCACCATCCTCACCATCACCACCACCACCATCGTCCTCACCACCATCACCATCGTCACTACTACAGCTCCTATTTACTATGTGCCAGGCCGATGCTGAGCACTGTGTTTGCATTATCTATTGACCCCTCCCAGTCACACTACAGCGTGCACTTATTGATAAGTTATCCCCATGCTACACATGAACAAGCCGAGGCCTTCTCACCCTTCCAAGGACTGGCTGTATCCCCCATCCCTCTCCTCCCTGCCATCCCAGCCCTCCTACCTAACCTCTGCAGGGCCAGACTGTGACAAGGGCGCATCTGCACCTGGGGAGCTGGAGCCTGTGGGGGCTGGAGCCGTGATGTGCTCTGACAGTCAGCCCTGCCTCTTTCCTGCCCCTCAGGTGTGATTCCTGAAGACCAGGCCCCGTATGTCTGTGAAGCTCAAAATGTCTTCGGGAAGGTCCAGGCAGAGGCCCACCTCCTTGTGACTGGACATGGTTCGCTGGTGGATCTGGAGAGGAGGGTTTGGGGGGGGACACCAGGCACCCTCAGAGACACACCCCCCCATGACTGCCCATCCTTTGGGACAGGTGTGTCCACAGCCAGGTTCTCCAGGAGGAGCATCTGGACCCCTACTTCCTGGGCAGCGTGCCCCAAGAAGTGCGCCCTTTGACCCTTTAGGGTCCCCAATCCTGATGCTTCCACTGGTTCCCTGGGGAGGAGACAGTGGGGAGTGGGGGCCTCTGTCCCCCAGATGCCCACCCACAGGAGTCTCGTGTACCCACACTGTCTCCTCTCCCGATAGCACCTCCACAGATCGCCAGCAGTGCCTCCACCGTCCGGGTGCTGGAGAGGCAGCCCGTGTCCCTGCCCTGCATCATCCTGGCTGGGAGGCCCCGCCCCGAGAGGCGCTGGCTCAAGGCTGGCCAGCCCGTGAGTGCAGGGCCCCTCTGGGTGCAGGGGAGGAGGGCGCTGTCACGTTCACACCTCGGTCTCTGCTTTGCAGTTTCCCTGTTTTGGAATGTCCTCTTCCTTCCTGCTTCTTTCCAGAACCTTCTCTGATAACGCACTGATAGCATCCTTCACCCTCTAGAGTCCTTGGCCAGAGGAGCTTGTGCATCATTAGTGCTGCGGGCGGGGGCACAGACGCAGTGCGTTCGTCACCCCCGTTCGGATGATTCCAGGGCAGAGACGTGACCCGAGCAGCTGAGCATCTGCCCCAGCTCCCTGGCACACTGCTGGTGCACAGGGGCTGCTTCGCCCATTCCCATCCATTTGGTTTTCTTTATTTCCCTCTATTTCCTTTCTGCCATTCACTCCTTTGCCTCTCCCTCCTCCATCCTTCTGGCCTATCCTCAGACATCCCGCGGTCCTTGTGTCCTGGAAGCTATAAAAGGGGTGCCCTCGCCCCAGCAGACAGCAGACGCTGGACACCCAGAGAGGCAGTGACTATGTGACCAGGTGGCTGCCCTGGTCCCGGGCCTGTTGTTCCAGTCTCTGATGCAGTGCAGACAGGGTCCAGCTCCCGAAGCAGGGAGGCTTTGCCGAGGCTGCTCGAGTGGGTGACTCCTTCCGCAGCCTGTGTAATTAGATATGACCCCGAGGAGGACCCTGCCTGGGCACGTAGGCTGGGGCGGTGAGGAGCCTTCCTCAGTAGAATCCGATGGGCACGTGGGGAGGGGTGGCCCTGGGCCTTGTCCACACCAGGACAGGAAGTGGCTGGAGACGCAGAGCTCGTTTAGTTCAGTGGGGATACTGGGTGGACCTGCGCCTGCCCAGCTGCCGAGTGCAAGGAGCAGAGCCCCCCTCAAGCTCACTCAGCCTGAAAGGGCCTGGTACCGAGACAGCCCAGGAGCCTCTCCCGGAACCGGAGTGCAGAATGTGCGGTTGGGTTCGTGGAACAGGGACAGGGAGGCTTAAAGCAGGCTCAGGCCTGGTGGAAAGGTTTTGGGGCCCCTCACCAAGGATGGACTGGCTGGACATCTTTATAGAGGTTGCCCCAGGCCCCATTCTGGACCAGTGCCACCTGCCCCACCCCGGTCCTGATGGGGACAGACGTGGGCACCCATCAGGAGTGGCTTTCTCTGCTTCTCTCTCTGGGACCACATCTGATGCGGCCACACCTCTGCTCCGCTCTGCATGGCTCTGTTCTCTCCCCACAGACGGGTTGTCCTTCCTCTCTGTGGCCTCAGTGTGCAAGGGCCTTGGAGCTTCAGCCCCGACTTAGTAAAGGCTCTGGCTCCAACCCTGCACTCCTGGGAGAGGCTCCCATCAGTCCCCTTGGGTCAGGTGTCTTGCCCTGGACCAGTTGGCCCGGGGAGAGTGGGGTCAGCTGGGGGCTGGGGGTCGGGCCCACCTGGCCCTGAGGGTCTGTGGGGGGGTGGATGAATATCAGGGAAGGGGTAGGAGCATCACTGCCCCCCCCAGATTCCCCCACCCTCTCCAAACCCCTGGCCTCTCGGTCCAGGCTGCTCCCTGCTGGCCTGGTGGGCGGTGAGGTTTCTGGGGTGCTCTGTCTCAGCTGGCTCTGAGTGGGGCCCTCCGCCCAAGCTGGTGCTTCCTCGCCCTCACCAGCTCCCACCGGGCAGCCAGCATTCCGTCCGAGCAGATGGCAGTCTCCACCTTGACCAAGCGCTGTTGGAGGATGCAGGGAGGTACACCTGTTTGGTCAGCAACGCGGCCGGCTCTCAGCACAGGGACGTGCGGCTGGTTGTCCGGGGTGAGTCCCGGAGTGGTGGGGGCAGGATGCGATGGGGGAGGGCACCCGGGGGGAGCTTGACCTTGATCATCTCTGTTTAGACAAATTGCACGAATAGTACATACTCGCTGTAGGAAATTTAGAGATTGGACAAGCCCCCTACACACACACAAAAAAAACCCCAAAACAAAACCAAACAAACAAAAAGCAACCTCCCTTTATATCAGTAGCTAAGAAGAACCAGAATAATTTTACGTTTTGGTGTGTATCTTTCATACTTTATACACACGTGAATTTGCACATGTACATATACACACACTGTATATATTTATATAACATATACATTATATATACTCTTTAGATATGTTGTATATAAATTATTTTTGCATGATATATATTCTTTAAATAAATTAGGTATAAATCCTTTGTGTACACATACATAGAAATAGTTAGAAACCAACTGGAACCAGGTAATATTACTGTCTTGCAACCTGAATATTTCTTGTGACAATATTTTATGACTCTTTTCTGTCAGTAGTACGCAGAAGCAGTGGTTTAAGGCTGCATGTCCCCTGTTTGGATGAGCCAGGAGTGTCTAACCTGTCCCCTAGTGTCCTGTTTCTCACCAGCATGAACACCTGGGGATAAACATCCTCATGCCTGGGATTCCCTGGTGGCGCAGTGGTTGAGAGTCCGCCTGCCGATGCAGGGGACACGGGTTCGTGCCCCGGTCCAGGAAGATCCCACGTGCCGCGGAGCGGCTGGGCCCGTGAGCCATGGCCGCTGAGCCTGTGCGTCTGGCAACAAAAAAATCCTCATGCTCCACCTCTGCCCACGTGACCAGTTCTTTCCCTAAATCTCTGAGTTTTGACTCACAGAGATTGCGCATTTTTAGGGCTTTTCGTGTATTTTGCCCAGTTACTTTCCCACCCACAGCGTTGGAGAGTCCCTGTTTCCCTTCACCCACCCACCAGGTACCACCGTTCTTTTTAACAAGAAGTTTAAACAAGAAGTTTAAACTAAGTCTGGTTATGTTTTGTCATTTACCGCCTATGTTAATATCCTCTTTTTGTTTGTTTCACTTGTTTTCTTAAAACCCCGAGGGATGAGCGGGAAGGACTCATCATTCCCCATTTTGTAGAAGAAAACTGAGGTGCAGAAGAGGCTGGGTTTAGAACCCAGCTGTCGGGTCTCCTCATAATTCCAATTAATAAGAGTGATCAAAGGTTGGGCATGTGTCATGTGCCAGACCTCTGAGAGGTTGTGTGCAGGTTTTACTTAATTTTCCTAACTGCTCCAAGAGGTGGGTTTAAAAGACTCCACGCTTCTTTGACGTTAAGGAAGCTGAGCCTCCGAGATGGAGGTAACTCACCAAGTCACAGGATCAGCAGAGGCTGCCTCTGTAGAAAGCCTCACCCCCTAACTTCCCACCCTGCCGCACAGCCTCCTCTGTGCAGTGGTGATCGAGCCGTCGCTCTTGGCTAATTTCATTTCCGTTCAACAAATGCTAATCGACTTGCTGGCTTTTGCCACCTGGGAAAATCCAGAAGGGCATTTCCCACCCTAAAGGAACTGAGTGTTATCGTCAGAGCCCTTGGCCTCTGGCTTTCCCTCCGGGTTCTGGTTTTTCCATGCCCGTTTCCCCCTCCCCTGCTCCTCTTGGAGACATCCCCCACTCCCGCCCTGTTTTAATGCCTGCAGATCTGGATGGTGCCCAGGACAGATTTTGCACTTGTTTTCAAGTTCACTGTGTCCTGTGAACACTATTTTCTGCCGTTTCTCATCCGTCCATCCCCAGAGAGTGAGCAGGGAATTAGGGTTAATTTAGCTTTTTAGCTGACCAGGGAATATGGGTACCAAAAGATTAAGTGGTTTGCCCAAAGTCCCACAGTTAAGAAACGGTACAGCTTGTTCCTAAACACAGGCTGCCCTATGTCTGTGGCATGAATTTACAGCAGTGGTGGCTGTCTTCTTCTGTTAGAATTGTTTGTTTGTTTTTTTTTAAATCATGATAAAATAGGGACTTCCCTGGCAGTCCAGTGGTTAAGACTCTGTGCTTCCACTGCAGGGGGCACGGGTTGGATCCCTGGTCGGGGAACTAAGATCCCACACGCCACATGGCATGGCCAAAAAATAAAAAAAAATTTAACAATCATGATAAAATACACATAATGTAAAACTTACCATTTTAACCATTTTAAAGCCTACAGTTTAGTGGCGTAAATTAAGTGGCATAAGTGGCATTCACATTGTTGTACCAGCAGGTTCGTTTGCCCAATGCACAGCAAGCCAAAGGGCTGAGACGCCGAGGTTTGCAGCGGAGAAAGGATGTGTTCACAAGGCAGCCAAGCGAGGAGACAGGAGAACAAACCTCAGGTCCACCCCCCCGAAGCCCGGGGGCTTGGGGTATTTATGGGATAAGGAAGCAGGGCGGTCTTAGGCGTGGGGAAGGTGATTGCAGGTAGGGAAAAGGTGAGGTAGTCAGTGTTCTGTGTAGGTGTATCTGGGCTACATGCTTCTTCATGGGATGCATGTTCAAAAATGGAGGCGCCTAGCATGATCTGACGGTGGGGTCCTTGGCCCTCTGAGGTCAAAAGGCCATTCACCAGATACCTGTGCAGGCCCAGCTTTAGGGTCTGTGGTCCCAACCAGTCTTAGCTGGCTTGAGCTCGAACTAGACACCAAGTTCCTGGAAAACAACTCAGACAAACATCTTATTGTTTAGGCTACATGAAGCTTGGAGGGTCTGCAATCTGCAACGAACAATTAAGCCAGCTTGCTAAGTGAAGGCGCTCAAGCAGAGGAGTTGTTAGCAAGCTGTAAGACAAGCCAGGAATTTCTGTTAATCCCATGGGGCACAGTTTCAGGATGGGTTTCTTTAACCCTATAGGGCACGGTTTCACAACCATCACCACCATCCATCTCCAGAACTTTTTCACCTTCCCAAACTGAAACTCTGTACCCACCAATTCCCCGTTTCCTCCTCCCCTAGCCACTGGCCACCACCATTTTGCTTCCTGTCTCTATGAATTTGCCTGTTCTAGGTATCTTGTGTAAGTGGAATCATACAGTATTTGTCCTTCTGTGTCTGGCTTATTTCACTCAGCGTAATATTTTCAAGGTACCTCCATGTTGTAACATGTGTCAGATGTTTATTCCTTTTTAAGGCTGAATAATATTCCACACGTACACACCACATTCTCTTTATCCATCACCCTCTGTTTGGATTGTTTCCACCTTTTGGCTGTTGTGAATAATGCTGCTATGAACTTTGGTTTATGAAATTGGTTTGTTTTTAAAAGTGCCACCTAGAATCCAGCCCACTGCCACCCACCATATCACCAATGAAGGTGTTCCAGCCTCTCTCCCCTGTGTAGCCTCAGGAGTGCCCACCCCTACCGTCACCTGGACCAAGGTAGGTGAAGCCTGTTACCACAAAGGTAACCAGAGAGGTAGGCCCAGTGCATCATGGGAAGAGGAATGATGCAAATCGCCGTGGGGTGTGGGCTCTGCTGATGTCACCTGTGACTCTACCGCAGGAAACCAATGCCCTGGCCTCCAGGGATCCCCACTACAATGTGAGCAAGGATGGTACCCTGGTCATCGCCCGGCCATCTGCCCAGGATGCAGGGGCCTATGTCTGCACAGCCACCAATGCCGTGGGCTTCTCCAGCCAGGAGATGCAGCTTTCTGTCAACAGTGAGTGATGGCTGCCCCTGTCCTGGGAGAGGGGCTTGGCAGGCACTGAGGCAGGGGCATAGACAATCTGACCTCACCTGCATCCTCCTTGCATCTCGTCAACCCTGCCTCTAAATTCCTCACATCTGAAGGGCATGTAGACCAAAGCTGTCCTTCAGAGCACTGCCCCCTGTAACGTGGGCATGCTCTAAGAGTGGTTCCAACTCAGCCCTTTGCCACCGGATGGGGGGAACGTGTCACATTCACAAGGCTTGGAAAGACCCAAGGCCCTACACTGGACCCCCTCCCATCTTGGCAGCCCCTTCGCCCACCTTTCTCCCCAGCTCTTTGTGCCCAGACCCTTTGGCCTCCTTTCAGTTTCTTAAATGATCCATCCTGCCTCAGGGCCTTTGCATGTGCAGTTCCTTCTGTTGGAATGCCCTTCCCTTACCTGCAGTCAGTCAGATCTCAGTTCTCTCTGATCTCTGAGGCTGTGTCAAATCACCTTGCTGTGAACTCTCTGGAATGTCCCTTTCTTAGTGCCCATCACAACTGTGATTAAATAATTAACTGTGTGTTGAACTGTTTGGAACCAGTGTTTCCCTGGGGCCCTTAGCACAAAGGGAAACTGGGCATCATCTGATGGTTAATCCCATTTATTCCTGAGAATAAATGGGATCATCAAGGGCGAGAAGGGAGAGAGAGGAGAGGGAGGACAGAACCTGCCAGAATGTCCCCAGGGAAGGGAAGCAGGATGGAGAGAAGCAAGAGGAGGACACTGGGGCAGGAGGGACCATGTCAGGGTCATCAAAGCAAGATGAGCTTCCAGCGGGAGGAGGGGGTAGACATGTGGGGTGGGGTATGACTAGGGGAAACCATTGGATCTGAGCCCACCCTGAAACCTACACTGCCATTATAATCGAGCCCACCCACCTTCTGCATCTCTGGGGTGGCAGTGCCACCTCAGCTTCCTGGGGGAGCCATGCTGGTCCCCTCTGGGCCGCGACCCCTGACTCCCTGCTCTGTTCACACCCCCTGCATGATTCTACCAACAGCCAAGCCCAGGATCCTTGTGAATGGGTCATGTGACGCAGACAAGCCGCTGAGAGTCACAGCCAAGGCCAGTGACGAGGTGACCCTGGACTGCGAAGCCCAGGGCTCTCCACCCCCACTGGTCACCTGGGCCAAGGACTCCCTCCCTGTGCCACCCGTCACCGACAGGTAACCCCAGTTGCGGGGCCTCGGGTCTGGGGATGGACAGAGCTTGGGGTTTGAGGAAACTGATCTCCAGGTGACCAGTGACCCGGCCAGTGTGTGGGACCCTGTGGACACCCCCAGGGGCATGCAATCCGATTACACACACAGCACTTTTGGCCATTGACCTTTAAGGGAGCATGGATGCCCTTCAGAGGGGGAAGGCCTCTGAAATAACACGCACGCAGTGCTTCACGCACGGCCGAGGGGCACTGCGTGCAGGATCGCCTTCCATCTGCTCAGCAGAGCAGAACTGAGTGGAACTGAGGCTCAGCGAGGCGGGGTGACCTGCTTGTGGTCACTCAGCTAGGAAAGAGTGATGCCGCGGTTGAGACAGCCTCCTGAACGAGACCCGTGCGCCGTCCTTGCCTGCTCCGCAGACCAGGTGTCTGGCAGCGGGGCTTTCAGGGATCCTGAGAGTGGGCAGAAAGGGAGGAGGTGCTTGGGCATCCTTCAAAGCCTGGCTGCACCTCCCCAGGCAGGGGTGTCGGGTGGGGTGGTTCCAGACAAGAAGGCCTCAGACTCCTGGGACCCTTGACCCTCGAGGAGCAGGGCTGTGGCGAGGGGGCAGCTCTGGCCGGTGACATCAGCCCTGGCGAGGCCTTTGAGAAGTTCCAGGTGGAGGAGGTCTCAGAGCAGCCTGCTGTGCAGGATCCCGCTCCCGACACCCACACATGGGTCTCTACCTCTCAGATCATCTGTTTGGTGCGCCCTCCCGTCCTTGAAGCCTGCACGCCTGCACGCGGCTGGGGTCCTGGGGCTGGGCTGGCGCTGTGCTGCCCCCATCCGCGCACCCTTTGGTGTCTCTGCAGCCCAGGTCGTAGGGGGGAGGGAGTGGTCGTCTGGGGAGCCTGCATCTCTCCGCAGAAAGCCTGGTCCTGGCTCCTTGGCTGGGCAGCCGCCTGGCGGGTGCTTGTTTATTTATGTTTTGTTACTGAAATGGCACACCGCCATTGTTCACCCCTCCTTCTCGTGATGCGTTAATAGATCCGCCGGGAGCCGTACATCTGTGAGAGCTGCTTTTGCAATCCTGAGTTTTGCTCTGTCCCTTCTCCCCTGGCCCCCTCCACTTCGTGCCGGGCTTGCGGCTTTCTCTTGAGAGTTCTGAGATGCCAGGAGTTCACCTACGTGAGGTGGGAAAATACGCCTGGAGGGTGGGGCTGGGGTGAAGGGCTCAGAGCCTGGAGTTCGTCAGACCCGAGTGTGGATCCCGGCTGGTTCTGTATTAGTCGTGTGGCCACGGGTGGCCGCTGGTTCCTCTTGGACCGTTTCTCCGTCTGTGAAGTGGACAAGGTTGAAACCCTGTTCTCAAGATGCAGTGATGGATGTGCGATGCTCAGTACGTTGTCAGTGGCGGAAAATCACTTTGACAGCATTTTCCTGCTGCTGCTATAAACGAAAGCATCATTTCCAGCTTTCAGAAATTATCGTCATCCTATGTGTTATTTAATTCTCCCCAACATTTTTCAATGGAAAAGCTTTATTGAGGTATAAATGGCATGCTTTCCAATTCTGTGTTTTTAAGTAAATTCTGAGTTGTGCAACCATCACCACAATTAACTTTAGAACATTTCCAGCACCCCCCTCCTCCAAAGGAATCCCCACATTCATTGGCAGACGCTTCCCATCCCTGCCCGGCCCCAGCCCAGCCCCCGGCAACCACTCATCTGCTCTCTGTCTTTGGATTGATCTCTCCGGGACGTCTCATGTAAATGGAATCGTGCGCTCTGTGGCTTTTTGTGTCCGGCTGCTTTCACTTAGCGTCATGTTTTTGAGGCTCCTGCATGTTGGAGCAGGTGTCGGGGCTTTGGTCCTCTTTCTGGCTGAATAATATTCTGTTGCCTGGATACAGCACCTTTTGTTGATTTAGTCACCAGTCGATGGACCCTTGGGCTGTTTCCACTTGCTGGCGACTGTGAATAACCTCACAGACCTTTGATTGTATTGACACTTCATTTGCGGGCTCTGGGTCCCCGCGCTTCTTTGGGCCTCTCCCTGTGGCATCTGACAGCTTCCCCACGCAGAACAAAGCTCCCTCTTCTGCCGGACACACAGCTCCCCTTAGTCCCACAGCCATTCAGACAGAAGATGCAGGTTTTTAAAAACCCACGGGAAACACACAGGGAGCAGTGATGGTGCGGGGGTAGCTTTGCTGTCTGTCTGCTCCCCTTCTCCTCTACCTCCTCTGTCTCTTCCCCTTCCTTCTCCGAGGGACCCCCAAGGCTCAGCTTCAAAGCTGCCGTTCTGGAAGCTTGAGAACTTATTCTGATGAGTCGTGGGTGTTCGTCTACCTCCAGGTTCTGTGCTCCTTCTGCCTGGCTGAGCTGCCCCCTCTTCTGTGGTGGCCCCCTTCTCTGTCCTCGGATGGGGGAAGGCCTGAACCTATTCGGGTTGCCCGGGGCCTCTCTTTCCCGACCCTGTGCCAGCCTTGACCAAGGGCTGCGGTCAGGGTCACCAGCAGACCTCCAGTACTGGTGCTTCTTCAGAGCTCCTTGGTAACTCTGGTGCAATCAGGGGTGAGAACCACCACGTGGCCGAGCCTCTGAGGCCTCCTGCATTTCTGTTTGGGCGGCGGGGGGGTGGCCCTCTTCTCCTGCTGGCCATCCTGGAGGTGGGTGGGGTGAGCGGCATCACGCCCAGTGCCTTGAGGGGGAAACAGAAGCCAATGGGGTGTAGGGAACTGGGATCCTGATCTCACTTCCCGGGCTGGGCCCTAACATGCACGCCCACACACCCACAGACACACATAGACATGCACAGACATATACAGACATGCACGGACACATATAGACATGAATACACGTGGACAGGAGCACAGACAGACACAGACACACATAGACACACGGCCACGCACACTGACACAAACACAGGTACAGACACATGTGGACGTGCACACAGATGCAGCAGAGATGCAGACATGAGAACACGTGGACACACACATATCAGGCTTCTGGGCCAAGGTCGGGCAGGCCACTGCTCTTTCTGGAGATTCTAGAGAGTATTCTGAACTCAGGGAGCCTTGACCTCCTGAGTCAGCAAGTCCTAATGGAAAGAAAACAGTAGGAGCTTGAGTACCCATGAAACTCTAAACCACCCACCTGTGTCCATGACCCCTTCCAGTGTGTTCTTGTAGATGCTTCTAGAGAATTAAATTGAGTGCCTCTTCCATTCTGCCCTTATCATTGATATTTTTCCACATTTACCCATTTTCTAGATTCATCCTGGCCCACGTCATTGCTTTCCATTTAAAGGGCAAGATAACATTCCAGGGCGTTCAGCTCTCATCGTTGCTAAGCTCTTTCTCTGTTTGGGGCAGATGCTCCGTTGCCAGTTTTGGGCGGTAATAAATGGGGCTGTTGGAACATTTTTGCACAAATGCTTCTCTTTATCTCCTGGGTCATTTCCTTGGGGTATAGTCCTGAAAGCCAATGGCTGAGTCCAAGGCTGGGAATGGTTATCGGGTGCCTCTCACCCTGTGGGACTGCTGTTTGTGAAAGGGCCATTTGAGTTGTGAATTCAGAATTGAAGTCCGCAGGATTTATTGAGCATCTCTTGTGCCCAGGACTGTGCCGAAACTGTCTAGGAGAGAGAAGACATGGGCTCCGGCTGTGTGTGACATCAGGTAGCAAAAGACCTAGGGTCCCATCCCAGCCTTGCCCCCAACTCTCTGAATGAACCCGAGCAAGACCCTTCCCCTCTCTGGGCCTCAGTCTTCCCGTCTGAGAAATGAAAGGGTTGGACAGGCGATGGTGGCCAGAGAGTGCCTAGTGGCTCTGGTCCCATGATTCAGCCCAGGGATGCTGGGGCGAGGTGCTGTTGCTAGGCAACAATGTTTGTTTCTGGTTCTGATGTGTATCTGGGACAGCTGCGAGTACTCCTGGCTTCAGCACTGGCTCCCGGGGGCAGCCGGCCAGGGTCCCACACAGGGCCAAACCAGCCGCATCCGGGGGAGGGGAGGGGACAGGGAGAGGATAGAGCACCCCGAGGATGCTGCAGGGCAGTCGGCACACCCACTCCCTCTCATGGCCCAGTGGAGAGGTTGGGGGGCTGCAGCTGGGTTCTGACGATCCAGGAGAAAAGCTGCTTCCTCCTTAGAAGTGAGTGGCATGGCATGGACTGCCCAGGGGCCCCTCGTGGGGTCTTTACCTTGGGGGATCTTCATAGCTCATCTGATTCCTGGCCTGGTGGCTGGGTGACCATGGACAGCAGGACTTCATCTCTCTGGGTCTCTGCAAAAGGGGCGATGATAGTAGGATCTGCGGCTTGGCTGTTGAGAGTTTCAAGTGACAGTATGCACGGAAGTGCTTAGCTGTGCAGTGGCGCGTAGGAAGCGCTCATGTGTAGACAGCTGTCACCTGTCAGCATCTCTGGGTTTATGTTGCATGGGCTCAGAGGATGTGTATTCTCCCCCTCGCTCATATATTGTGCTTGGCCCTTTCCTTGATATCAGGCCCCTCTTCCTAAACTGCTCCAGCTTGGGGTTTCCGTTTGGGGCTTCCTTATAAGGGTCTATGGTGTGGGTCAGGGTCAGAGTGGCCCCTGGTGGTTGAAGGTGCTGTCCAGGCTGACTGGTGCTGGGGGCGGGGGGGATGGGCAATCCCTGCTGCAGCCTCATACCCCACCCTGGCCCAGCAGACAAGCGCCCAGCATGTATTTGCACGTGGTGGACGTCTGCTGAGCGCTGTTGCACTGCGTGCTCTGGTTGAGGATCAGCCTCTGGTGGGCTCGGTTCTGCAGGGGGTGCTGTTCATTCATTTGACAGCCTCCGCCCAGAAGGCTCTGCTCACACAGTGAGGTTGGATGGGCCCTTTAGAAACGGGGGCAGCAGAGGGAGCATGGGACGCAGCGAGAGGGCCTGGGCGCAGGCCAACCACCCAGATTCTGAGCAGCCGGAGGACGGGGTGCATTTCTTTCACCCCGGTGGCCCACCTTGAACCCAGTGGCTCTTTGTCATATGAGTGAATGAATGAATGTACGAGAAATTGGCTGAACTCGGCTCCATGGAACTCAGAGCAGGGGAGGTGTAACCTGCCTGCCCTCGTCAGGGAAGGGTTCATGGAGGAGCTAGAGGCTCTGCTGCCTTGAAGGGGGTCTGGGGGCAGGAGAGCAGCATCGAGACAGGGTGGGGTGTGGGAAACAGTGTGAGCGAAGGTGGGAAGGGGTGCGTGTATGGACAGGGACAGCTGGGATTTGCCATCAAATATTCATCGAGCACCTGTTGTGGGCCAGCACCTGTGCTAAGCGCTGGGAACATGGCAGGAACCACCTGGGCAACCTGGCCGCTCCCTTCACGGAGCCATCAGACAGCGACAGGTGATTACAGGTGTGTTAAATGCTGTAAAGCCTCCAGGAGTGTATGAGAGAAGGGGTCTGGCTGGGGCAGCAAGGGCAGCTTCCCTGAGCCGCAGAGGAGCTGGAGAGGGGACCCCAGGCTGGGTTGCAGCGAAGGTGTGGCCTGGGATTTGCACTTTCTACCAGATGCCCTTTGGTCTCTCCAGGCGGATACATCCCCCTCGGAGCTCATAGGACCAGGGGGACGCGGCAGGGTAGGTGGATCTCCCTCCCCGTCCCCCATCATCTGCATGGCTGTGTGAGACTCACAGCCAACAGTGAAGCCTCGAGCGCAGTGGAGGTCATAAACAGGAAATTCCCCTCGAACCTCTCCATGTTTTCATCTTGGCGCCACACGGAGCCATCTGGCTGCTCTCGCCTCAGCGGGGAGGCCGCTGCTAATTACGCCACAGGCACAGGGCACACGGCAGCGCTCTCCCCACTTCCTCCCACCTCCCCCCTGCCCCTGACACCCCTCCCGGGGCTGCAGCCCCCAAACCCCAAGGAGCCTTGGGAATGTGGAGAGAGAGCGCCGGGGGCGTGGGGCGGGGGCGGTGCGGAAGGGCTGCCCTGCAACCCCTAGACCTCTAGGTCCTGTTTGGTCTGCCCCAGGCCCCATACCTTTCTCCTATATCTGGTCCGAGTGGGGTTTGCTCTGTGCCAGGTCTGGGCTAGGTTCTGGGGATACAAAGGCAAATAAGATGGCTGGGGATGTGTCCTCTTAGGGCCGGCAGGTGACAGGTGGTCACAAGCCGGTGCGGTGAGGGTTGTGATGGGGAGGGCTCTGCAGGCCTCAGCTTGACCATTTATAAGATGGAACTTCCATTCGTTCCGTTTCCTCCTTTGTGGTATAGCGAGCAGCCTTCCCTCTCTAGGAAATGGCCTGGGGGTCGTCACGAGAAAGACAAGATGCCTACATTTATTGTTGAGAATTGTTTCTACTTTTGGAAGTTTCTTTCATTATTTTTTTTTTTATCCCAGAAGCTCCCACTTCCTATCCTTTTAAGGGCTTGGTGAGGGAGGAAGCAACTTCTCTAAAGTTCTTAGAAGAACTAGAAGGCAACCTCTGAGATAAAGGAATTCCAGAGCAGCCTTTTCAAATATGAAGAAATTGGGGTTCAGAGATGTTGTCTGCCCTACCTGGGCTGGCTCAGCACATCAGATCCAGAACTCTGGTGCTCAGCCTAGACCTCTTTTTGCTGACCCATGCGTCCCTGCTTGGCTAGTCAAGGTTTGTAGCAAAGTCCCCTGAGGGAACCGTGTCCCTGCACCAAGTGTGACTCAGTGTGTATGTTTCAGCCTCAAACTGATTTGGCTCGTGTTTGGTGGATGTCAACATTATTTAACTTAAAAAAAAAATTGTGGATGAGAAAAGCCAAGCCAGGGGAGGGGAGCCACACAGGGGAAATGTTTACTTGTCACTGAGACAAGAAAGCATCTGTGTTGTTTTTTCCTTTTTTCTTCCGCTTTGGAAGATTAAGGGACCTACTTAGGGCTGCCCAGCTGATTGGGGGCTGGGGGGCGAAACACAGCCATGTTGAGGGGGGCGTGGTTTTTACTAGCAGCAGGGCTGTTTATTGAGCACTTACTATGTCCCAGGGACCATGGGCTTTGTGTGCACCATGTCACTCCATACGTGCCGTCTCCTGTGATCCCAGGTGAGGACACCGGGGCTCAGGGAGACGGAGTCCTTGGCCCAAGGTCAGCCTTCAAGAGGCCGAATGGTGGTGGATGCGGGGGCCACTTGCTGTCAAAGACCTGTTCCCATCTGCTCCGCTGGGCTGCTTCTCAGGGCAGGGGCACTTCCCTGTGTCCTGGGGCAGTACTCCAAGGGGTGGTCCCCCTGAGGACCTTGGGAAAACCCCGATTCCAGCCTCCCCCCACAGATCAGAGTCTCTGGACGGGGCCTGGGAATCTGTATGTTTCACATACAGCTGGAAGCTTCTGATAAGAAGCCCTGCTCTACAAGGGGGAGTGATGGCCTCTCTACCTGTGAGAGCTGATGGTGTGTGAGCCTGTGACGCAGGAGTCCTGCTCCTGTGCGTGGGGACACATACATCAGTGTGCAGAGGACTCTGGTGGTGAAAGAAAGAAAGAACGAATGAAGGAAAGAAGAGAGGGAGGGAGGAAAGAAAAACCTGAATGTTTAAATGCCCACCAAAAGGAGAACAAATTAATCCAATCGTGGTACGATCACACAACAGACGACTATACAGCAGTGAAAAGTGAATGAATTAGACCCACACACATACATGTGGTGCCATTTATATAAGAGTTTTAAATGATGCAAAACTGCATTGTGTATCGTTATGGATACACTGTCGTCACCATGATAACAGCTGACCTTTGCTGAGTACGTCTGTTCCAGGCACTGTGCCGTGAATTAGGTTTCTCAGTTCTCCGGACAACCCTATGAGGGCTAAGTACCACTGTTGTCTCTTTTTTCCAAAAGGAGACAACCGAGGCACAGAGAGGTTAAGTGACTTGCCCAGTGTCACACAGCAAGCACGTGGCAGAACAGGGTTGGACCTAGTTGTCCCAGCCCAGTGCCTGGGCTCTAGAGACCACTGCCTGGTATATCACTCACAACTGTCCTCAGAGAACTTGCCCCAGGTGCCTGCTGGAAGCTCAGGGCAAACTGGACGAAGGGCTTGCTGGGTAGGGGGATTACAAGCCCACTTTACATATGGGGAGACGGAAAACCAGCAGAGCACAGCTAGTCCCCCGTGGTTGTCCAGAGAGTGAATTGCCAGCAATATTGACCTGTTTAATAAGTGCACGTCCAGCACTTGGCTTGCACCTGCTTGGGAGATGGGGGCTATTGTCATCCCCGTTTTGCAGAGGAGGAATCTGAGACTCAGCAGAGCGGGGAGTGGAGACTGGGACTGGAGTCCAGCTGTACCCTGATGAGCATAGGCGGGGGAGGGGCTGGCCCTTGAGGTTACCACCCCCACTCCCCGCCCCCGTGCCAGCTGCTTGCACTTGGGGCCCTGCTGTGGCCAGTGGCCGCAGCTGCCAACTCAGTTTTCCGGGGGCAGGGACTGCACGGAGCCAGCACATGTGGGCTGGTGACATCATATCTGCAGAGGCCCCCTCGGGTTCAGCCCAGCTGCAGGAGCCTGGCTGGGGGTCCCAGATCCCTGTGGGATGGGGGCCGGGTGACTTCAGCAAGGTGGGCCAGGTTGGGGAGTGTAGCGATGGGGGACCTCTACAACTTCCTCCTGAGGGCGCAATACAACGCCGGACAACAGGACACTGAAAAGCCCTGGATTCAGAGCCTGGCCAGACCTGGCACTTAGACGTAGAGGGTCTCTGGGCTGCAGCCTCTCCCTGGAAGCCGTTGTCGGGAGGGCCTCCAAATGAGGCCTCATCTCCACTCTCAGGGCAGGGTCGAGGAACGGTAGGGAGGTGCATTAGAGGAGGGAGAGTTACTGGCGACTAGGTACCAGGCCCTGGGCTGAGCCCACGTGGAATCTGTTCACCAGCCTCAGCCACAGAACTTCTTAGTATGCCCATTTTACAGATGAGGAAATGGAGGCTCCAAGAGGTGAAGGGACTTGCTTCACCCAGCTGGGAAGGGTTCAAAGTTAAACCCAGCCAGCGGACTCCTAGCCTAGTGCTCTTTGTCTGTTACGCAAGTTGGAGGGGACCTGGCCTTGGCCTGGTGGTTTGGGGGAAGTGGAGGCAGGGCAGGGGGAGGAGTGAAGGGTGGGTGGCAGACACTGCCTCAGTCCTGGCAGGCTGCCTGGAGGAGGCAGCTGGTTCAAGTTGGGTCTTGGGCCTTTCCGGCAGAGGTGGGGTCGGTTGGGGTCTTACCAGTGCCCTTCACTCCCACAGGCATTGCCTCCTCCCATCAGGCTCCCTGCATCTGGCCCAGGCCCAGTTGAGTGACAGTGGCCTCTACGAATGCACAGCCAGTAACCCTGCGGGGTCCACTGCTCGGTCCTACATCCTCAGGGTGCAAGGTAAGGTCCTGGCTGGCAGCCTCTGTCTCACACCGTTCCCCCCAACCCCCATCTTTCTTAGGCCTCTCATGCCCCTCCCCCATCTCCACGCCAGGCTCTGTCACCTCTTCATGGTCCTCCAGTGTTTCTTCCATCAACTCTATTTCCTGTCTTTTTCAAGCCTTATCTCTCCTCCTCACCCCCCTTCTTCCCCTCTCCTGAACCCCTTGGTTGAGCCCGGAGAGTCTGTTCAGAGGCCCCCTGAGAGCAAAGGGCAGGGCCCCGCGGCGTTGGAGACTTGGGCGTTGGGAGGGGGACCCACGGAGGGGGTTCTGGTTCCTGGCTCAGGTGGGGGCCCAGGAGTGCATGTTCACCTGGGTGTCCAGGTTCCATTCACAGAAGCCACCCAGTGGAGTCACTCCACCAAAGAGGCGGGGACCTTGTCATCTCCAGGAGCACGGAGATGAGTTGTCTGAGACAGGGGTCCTCTGACTGCAGCCCTCAGCCACTACTGACCTACATGCCGTTTTCATGTGGCCCACGAGTGAAGAATGATGTCTACATTTTTAAACGATTGGGGGAAAAAAGGCAAATAATGTGACATATGAAAATTATATGGAATTCAGGTTTCAGTGTCCATAAATACAAGCTTTACTGGAGTGCCACCACACACGTTCGGTTACGTACCATCTGTGGCTGCTTTCACGCCGTAATGGCGGAGTTGGGTAGTTGAGACAGAGACCAGCTGGTCTGCAAAACCTTTTCAGAAAAAGCCAACCCCTGATCTAAGCTGACTCCCCATTTTACAGGTGGACAGGCTGAGGTTCAGAGAGGGAGGGGCTCAAAGCTTCTCTATGAGTTTGCATGAGCATGGGAGAGAAACAGAGAAGCAGGAAGCAGGGTGATGAGCAGGGCCTCAGAGTCGGCAGAGCTGGGTTTGAATGCTGACTCTGCCACGGACTGGCTGTGTGACCTTAGGCCAGCTGCTTGGCTTCTCTGAGCCTTGGATTCTTCTTCTATAAAGTGGAGGTAATAATGCCTATCCCATAGTTGTCAGAAAGGGTATTGATGACATAAGGCACTCAGCACGGTGGAAACTGCTGTTGCTTTCAGCAAGTGTTTTTAGGGGGATGGCGGGCAGGGCCTGTACACCCTTGTCCTCCTAGACAGTGAGGCTCTGGGCTCCGGGTGGGGGAGCTGATCTCTGCCCGGGGCCAGCTTCCATAGATGGTCTTATCTTCGGGCTCCTACTCTGAAGCTGGGAAGGGAGTGGGTGTCCTCAGCTTCCCCCGAGGGCGCAGGACACTTGTCCTCGTCTTCGAGAATTCTCCTGGGCTCATCCAGTCTGGCCCCACGGAAGCCACCTGGATTCCTGGTCACACAGACCCAGCCTTGGGGCCGGTCCAGCTCCTATGGGCCGACGCAGCGGGTGGTCAAGTCACACAACCTTTCTGAGCCTCAGTTTCTTCATCTGCAAAATGGACATAGCATCACCCACCCCGTAGGAGGGGCCAACTGGGATGGAGGATGGGAAAGTTGCTTGGAAAACACAAATGCAGAAGAAACAATACCCACTATCCTCCCCAAGCCAGGAAAGGGGAAGAGTGAGCTGGGAACCCTGAGAGTGAGTCTAGCCGCAGTGTTTTAGGCGCCACTGTGGAGCAGGCTCCTTGCTGGCTGCTCTAGTACTGCATCTCATTTCATCCCAGGGCTTCTTTGTGAGGAGGGGAAACCGAGGCTCCAGCCAGTGCGGGGTCCTGTGGCCAAGAGGGGCAGGGCTGGGATTTGAACCTCCCCTTCTGTGCATGCTGCCCCCTGGGCTGAGTCAGTCCCGCCGCCCCCTGGGCCTCAATGTCCCCATCTAGCACTGAGATGGTGTTTCCCAGCTGGTGGTTCTCAAATGGTGCTGGGTGCAAGCCTGTGGGTAGGGATGGGGGTGGGGGCTGGGGGGGGTAGTAAGCTGAGCACGGAGGAGCGATTTTTTTTTTTTTTTTTGCGGTACGTGGGCCTCTCACTGTTGTGGCCTCTCTCGTTGTGGAGCACAGGCTCCGGACGCGCAGGCTCAGCGGCCATGGCTCACGGGCCCAGCCGCTCCACGGCATGTGGGATCTTCCTGGACTGGGGCACGAACCCACGTCGCCTGCATCGGCAGGGGCAGTCTCAACCACTGCGCCACCAGGGAAGCCCGAGGAGTGATTTTTTGATGGCAACACATGTGTTCAAGGGAAAGGCTGATTCTACTCTTGCGGGGGGTCCACGCGGGATGTCCTACTGTCAATCGCCCCCCGCAATGACGATTTCTGCTGGTTGGCGACGGCCAGGGGTGTGGGGAGCCCTGCAGCAGGCCAGGCCCTCTCTGTAAGTCTGGGCTCTGTGACTCCCCCACCCGGGGCCCCTGCCTTGACAGCCCTCCCCGTGGCCCTGTCAGTGCCCCCCCAGGTGCAGCCGGGCCCGCGGCTCCTGAAGGCACTGGTGGGAGAGGCTCTGGACCTGAACTGCGTGGCCGAGGGCAACCCGGAGCCCCAGCTGACCTGGTCCAAGGATGGGGTGGCCCTGCAGGGCGGGGGGCCCAAGGGCTCCGTCCACTTCATGGCCATCCGAACCTCGGACGCTGGGACGTACCGCTGTGAGGCCTCCAGCAGCGCTGGGGTGGATGCATGGGAGGTGGAGCTCAGGGTGCTGGGTGAGTCTCCCCTGAACCCCAGAGCTTACCTCCCCACTCCTTCCCCAGCAGCAGCTTGGGCTTCTGAGCTGCTGGACCCCTTCCTTCCTCCCAGCCCCCGAAGCCGTGTCGGGCCGCTTTTGCCAGCCCAGGGGGGTCTCCGTCCTCGGGGTGGGGTGCAGGCGCCGTGAGGTGGTGACTGAAGAGCAGCGGGCCAGCTTCTCCCACCTTCCAGCTGGACAGCCATCAGCCAATCATTTACACTCTCTGACCCTGTAACATGGGTCCAGTAACATGTGAGGGGTCAGTGAGAGAATGTGTGTGAAGTGCCTGGTGCATAGAAAGTTCTGGATCTCCGGTGCTAGCATTTTCACTATGATGAATTTGAAACACACTCAGAGAAGGCAGGGCAGGACGATTCTGAGCTCAGCCCCCCGAGCCCGTGGGGTCATGCGTAGCACTGGGGGCTGTTCCATGGGCCACCCTGCAGGGGGTGAGCTGGTGCCATGGCCCTGACTCTCCCCGAGGCTGAGGGCTGGAACGCGGGGCTTGTACCCCCTTATTCCAGCTGGGGTTCTGGATGGGAATGCCCCCTCCACCAGCCCTGGGCTCCTGGTCGGGGGAGCACCAGGCTTTGGGTTTGGGTGTGTGACTGTGGCCACGTTACCTTCCACCAGAGCCGCCATACTGGGGGGCCGATGAGACCAGTGGCCTGCTGGAGAGGGTAGCAGGAGAGAACGCCAGCTTGCCGTGCCCTGCCAGAGGTGAGGCTGCGCCCTGGGCTGGGAGGGGGAGAAGACCCACCCATGTTTCAGCGCCCTCGGTCACTGTGGGCAGTGCGCGTGGGTATGGAGGCTTATGGGGTCCCCACTCCTGTCCAGGACCATGCCAGGCGCTTCATCCCATCAGCAGCCCTATAGGGTGGGTATTAGCATTAGCTCTTTTTTTTTTTATTAGGGGCAATTTAGGCCCAGAGCGGTTAAGAGGGTTGCCTGAGGTCACAGCCAGAAGGTGACTCAGGGAGTATAATCTGCTCTAACCCCAGCCCCGAGTGCCCGTTAAACCCTGGGCCCCTCTGTGCCTGGGGCTTGTAACAGCTGGGGCTGAGGAAGGCCCCAGGGTCCTAGGATCGGTGCTTGGTGGCCCCTGCCTCTCCCCAAGCCCCAGGCTTTCTCACAGGACATGGATTCACGCAGTCTTGGGCAAACCAGTCCTTTGGGACCCGCTTTGGGCTACAGCACAGTGTGGGGTCGAGATAGCCACCCCTGGGTCAATTGCCCGGTGCCGGGCAGTTCACACCTCCTTTCTGAGCCTCAGTTTTCTCAGCTGTATAGTGGGGTCACACCTGTCCCTCCACACAGGCCCAGTGGGCCCAGTGGACAGCAGGAAGTTTAGGTCCCAGCACCGTGCCTGGCACGTAGTAGGAGCTTGCGGAAATGTGTTGAATGGGTTCTACTGTTCTGTAAAATCTCCCTGTGGCACCCAGTGGATCCCACTGGCTGCCAGAGTCGCTTCTGGCTTTGGGTCAAAATGGCCAAAATGTCTCCCCTGTGCATGGATGGTGCTGTCTAGAAGGGCAGGTGTCTGGGTGTCTAAGAAGCTAAGTGGTAGCTTGGCACTTGGCACAAAAAGCCCGGCAGGAGCCAGGAGAGCTGGTTGTAGTCTGCACTGCACCTCCTCATGCCACGGGATCCAGGGAAGTCCTCGGAATGGGACAGAGAGCTAGGGCCAGGTAGGAGGCAGGTGGGAGCAGACCACCTGGAGGGGCCATCGTTCCGCTCTTGACCAGGGCGCCACCTTGTGTCAGTATCCGGTAACAGCAAGGAACCTGTAGGGCCCTCCCGGGACGTGGGAGGTAGGAGGTGGGACCACCAGCCCCGGCCTCCTGCCCTGATACCCCACAGTCACTCACAACCCCAGCATCAACCCTGGTCAGCCAGGGCCCTGTCCTCTGAGCCTGACTTCAGCCAAGTCAGCATAAGCCAAGTCCCCTCCATCAAAACTGCCTGTCCCCGCCCCGCGCCCCACCTCACCCCCCTTGGCCTTCTCTTTTTCAAGCAGGTGGCTGCCCGGTGGGCAGTGTTGGGCGCTGGTATTCACCAGCCATGTGACCTTGGGCTCGGAGGGCTCTGAGGGAGAAAGGAGAAAGCCTGGAGCACAGAGGGCGTGACCCATGGGAGCCCTGGTACCTGCAGTGGGTGGCACCACCCGCCTCCTCCTCGTGGGGTGGGACAGAGGCCAGGAGCCTGGCCACCAACGTGCTGGTGATTTTGGACATTGCTCCTCTCTTGGTCTCTGTGAAATGGGAGTGGAGGCAAGATGAGTGGTTTTTCAGCAGCAGCCCTGAGTCCCTGGAGTCTTCCTGTCACAGAGCAGTGATGCAGTTCTGTGTAGTTCGAGCTCATTTAGGGGTTAGATGTTTGCATTAAAAAAAAAAAAAAAAAAGCTTCCAGGGTTCAAAACTCAGTACCCCTCAGGGCTGGCAGCTCTGAAGTCCTGGTCTCTGGGTGGCGGGCGGATGGGCTGGGGCCTTTGGGAAAAGATGAGGAACCGGGAGGGGCATGTGTGTGTCTGTGGGCTGTATGTGTGCATGTTGTGTGTGTGTGTTCACACATGTGTCTCCATGCTGGGGAGCAGCTGGGACACTGCAGCAGGCGTCCTGGGCAGACACAGAGGAAACAGCAGAGGGTTCTATGAGAAAACAGACACAGGGGATTAAGTAGCCCAAAGATCGCAGAGCATGGGTGGCCCTCCTTTTCCGTCAGGGCCACCGGGCAGAGTCCCCAGCACTTAAGCAGGAGCAGTCAGTACAGGGTGGGGTGGGGCAGGGGTCCTCCCGAACGCGATGACACCCAGGATGCCCCGGATGTGTCTCATCTTGGTCGCAGCCCCATTCCCCCCAGGTGGGGTGTCTCACCCCTCCCTCCGAAGGTGAGGATAAAAGAGCAAGTGAGGCAGAGAGAATGTGCTTACAAAGAGCCCCGAGCTGCCAGGGGAGTCGGCAGATCAAGTTGGGTTGTGGTGCGTGATAACTGGTATTGAGCGACGATTATGACCCCGATGGGGAGTGATGGAAGGGCTGCAGGCTGCCTGCCCTGCAGGCAGGGCAGTGGGTGAGGGCTGCCCTTGTCCTGAGATCACTCCGCAAGTCTGCAGAGTTGGGGCTCGCGTGACCCAGGCCCCGCTGCGACCACTGGGCGCCATGCCTCATGGGCACGTGTGCTGCTTGGAATGCTGGCTCATTCCTTCAACACCGATCTGAGGACCCACTGTGTGCCCTGGCCCAGTGGGGCAGCTGTTCATCCCGCACCCACTGTGCGCTGGGCCGTGTGAGCCGACAGGCTGGTGGCAGAGCCAGACGCTGCACAGTCCGACGTGAGGAGTGTCGGAGAAGGGCCTCCAGGGGGACTGCGGCGCTCACGGTGGGGCTAGGGGTGTGTGGCCAGCGGTGTCCGCCTCATGCCTGTGAGGGGAAGCACGGGCCCGGTCCACCTGGGGCCTCCACCATTTATGCGCGGATCCCATGGGACAATATGGGTACTGAGCACGGCGGGCTCATTCATTCATGTAGCACCTACTGTGTGCCAGGCGCTGGGCTTGCAGCTGGGGGTGCAGCAGGGAACAAAGCAAAGACTTCAGACCTTGTTGGGGGAGACAGACAATAGGCCAAAAAAAAAAAAAAAAGCCTAAAAAAGTGCATCTTATGTACATTAGAAAGTTGGAGACGGCAGGCAAAAGAGAAAACACAGGGCAGGTGAGGGGGTTGGGAGTGCAGATGAGGTGGGGCCTCTGCGAGGGGAACCAGAAAAGGCTCTGGCCCCTGTGCCTGTGGCCCTCGGGCCGCTGGGAGGCCATGTGGACGCACAGCGCTGGGTGGGGAGGTGGCAGGTGTGTGAGCACCTGCTGCTCCTCTAGCCTGGGGGGCAAGGAGGTACCTGAGACCTCCCCCCGCCGAGGGTCAGCATCACTTGCACGGGGGTGGGGGCGGTGTGGGTGTGGACAGGGAAGGGGACAGGGTTTCGTGCTGATGACTCTGTGCCCTGCCAGGGACGCCCAAGCCGCAGGTCACGTGGCGGAAGGGCCCGTCCTCAGAGCCCCTGTATGGCCGGCCGGGCCTGGCAGTGCTGGATGAAGGCTCTCTGTTTCTGGCCTCGGTCTCTCCCACCGACGGTGGAGACTACGAGTGTCAGGCCACCAACGAGGCGGGCTCCGCATCCAGGAGAGCCAAGCTGGTAGTCCATGGTGAGCAGGGACCCCAGAGCTGGGGAACGGCTTGCACACACCTCCCAGTGGTACGCATGGATGCCTGGGTGGGGCAGCGCCAGCTCCCCAGCCTGAGAGCTCACCGCAGGGGAGGCCGCAGGTCCCTGCCCTCCCCCACCCCGTGCTTGTTGGGGAGGGCTTGAGGGTGTTAGGAAAGTGGCAGGTTGCATGGGCATCCCCTTCCCCAGAGAGACCCCCACGGAGACGGTGTAAGGAGAAGAACCTGGAACTCCATAAATGGCTCTAAAATGGTCTAGTGAATTTCTTAGAAGGCTCACTGATGGCAGATGAGAGTCCCAAAGCCCACCTCCCACTGAAGCTACCGAAACTACCCAAGGTTCCTATTCTTCCCTGCAGCAGGAAGAGCTTCCCACAGCTCCCGCCCCGTACCCCTCCCCCCGCCCCGGTGCTGTGTGCAGGGGGAGGGGAGCCCTTCTCCTCAACACGGGCTCATGGAGTGGGTGGAAGAAGCAGTTTTATGGTTCTCAGGGAGCACCTTCCGCCTCCCTGTAAGCAGCCACCCCAGCGTGCCGTGAAATGACTTGCCCGGGAAGTTTGTTTCAAAGACATACCTAGGCCCCATCTTCAGAGATTCTGACTCGGGGTGGGGGAGGGTACTCCCCTAGGTGACCATGACGGCAGTTTGGGTGTACAGCCAGATGGATCCCGGGGGTCCCGCATCTTACAAAGCTGGATGTCAGAGCCCGTAGACAGCTCCTGGGCACGACCAGCGCGAGGTCCCAGGGCGAGGCCGCTGTGGCCATTCCCAGGTCCAC
This sequence comes from Phocoena sinus, assembly GCF_008692025.1. Lineage (NCBI taxonomy): Eukaryota > Metazoa > Chordata > Mammalia > Artiodactyla > Phocoenidae > Phocoena > Phocoena sinus. Next base: position 5,901,901 of record NC_045768.1, on the reverse strand, counting down.
GTGGCTCCTGATGTCCACATCAGGGGCTGGGGCGGGCATCCTGGAACCCCAGAATCTGGGGAAGGGCGGGAGTTGGGGCTGCCCGTCCCGGTGGGGAAGAGTGCCCCAGGAGGGGTCCGGGTGGCCGTGGCTGTCCTGGGAGGGGGCAGCTCCTCTGCTTCTCTTTGCTCCCAAGTGCCCCCCAGCATCCGGGAGAACGGGCACAGGGCCAATGTGTCAGGCATGGCCGGGCAGTCCCTGACGCTGGAGTGTGATGCAAATGGCTTTCCGGCCCCTGAGATCACATGGCTCAAGGATGGGCAGCAGGTGGGTGTCCCCTGGGGCGGATGGGCTGTGGGTGGGATTTGGATAGGGTACAGACCTTCTGGACGGGTTCCTGCATGTGCCAGGTGTGGCGGGGAGGTGTGACAAGTGGCAGGTGTCTTTGGGGATGCACTGGGACTCAGGGCCGTGGAAGACCGTGGGCCCACGATGAAGCCTGAGGGGCTGCCTGGTGGAGAGGGCACGGCACCGTTATGGGAATCAGAAACCCTGGGTTCCGGTCACCAGCCAGCTCCCTGGGCCTCAGTTTCCTCATTGCTGATGGGGGATGCGGGGTGGCCAGACCCCGCTCACGAGCTCCCTCTGGCCTCTTCTGCCCAGATCCCCGAGGTGGGCAGCCACCGCCTCCTGGACGGGGCCCGGGCCCTCTACTTTCCCAGGATCCAGGAGAGCGATTCTGGCCTCTACTCCTGCAGGGCCGAGAACCAGGCTGGGACCGCGCAGAGGGACTTCGATCTCCTTGTGCTCAGTGAGTGAGGCTGAGCCCTCCCAGCTCCCAAGTGTGTCTGGCCCTGCAACCCCTCCCCTTTTAGGTGGGGCGGGGGAGGGAAACTACCGGCTGGGAGCCGGGGGCATAGAGGGGCGCATGGCAGACCTGGTCCCTGTCTTCACATAACTATGGGGGCAGACATTAGACAATCACATCATTAGCCTTGTAATTACATTATGCATTATGTATGTGCATTATGTGGTATGAAAGAGCGGTGCCGGCAGCTGAGGACGCACAGAGTAGGGGCCGATCCAGCCAGGGGTTTGGGGGAGCTTCCCATGAGGGCCGGGTAGGAGAAGGGAAGGGTGACCAGGCAGGGGTCCTGCACATGCAAAGGCCCTGCAGCAGGCGGGGCTTGTAGGGGTTGAGGATTTTTCTCCCCCCACCCTTTCTCGCCCCCAGTCCCACCTTCCGTGCTTGGAGCCGAGGCTGCTCAGGAGGTGCTGGGCCTGGCTGGTGTAGGGGTGGAGCTGGAGTGCCAGACCTCGGGGGTCCCCACACCCCAGATGGAATGGACCAAGGATGGGCAGTGAGTGACCCCCCGACGGGTAGTGTTGGGGTGGAGCCTCGGCCTGGGCTGGTAGAGAGGGCCTCTGGGGAGATGGAACTCTGCAGGGTTAGAGCTCGACAGGCATTGCACGAGCCAGCCAGGGCCCAGGCAGAGGGCGGTGTGGGGCACATCCACCCCCCAGCCTGAGATCACCCAGGTGAGACCCTGCTTTCAAATGGCAGGGTTTTCTCATCACTTAGCCAGCCTTCCTTTCATTTTTAAAACTTTTTCAAAGGTGTTCTTTAAGGTATTTTAAATTTTAAGGAATCAGTATGACGTTTACCATTCCAAAGTGCACAATTCAGTACGCTGTGTTCGGTACTAAATACAAGTACATCCACAGTGTTGCACATCCGTCGCCTCTATCTGGTTCCAGAACATTTCATCACCCCCACAGGAGGCCCTATACCCATTAGCACTCATTGCTCTGTTCCTCCCCCGCCCCAGCCCCTGGCAACCACTAACCTCCGTCTCTGTGAATTTCCCTATTATTTCATATAGATTTCATGCAGTCATACATATGTAGTCTTTCGTGTCTGGCTTCTTTCACCTAGTGCACAGTTTTCAAGGTTTTTTCATGTTGTAGCAGGTTTCAGCACTTCATCCCTTTTAATGGCTGAATAATATTCCGTTGTAGGGATGAACCACTTGTTGTTTATCTGTTTATCCATTGATGGCCACTTGGGTTGTTGGCACCTATCAGCGACTGTGAATCTTCCAGGCTTCCGTTTCCCAAGCAGCAGGCTCCCCTCTGTGTAGCCTGCCCCTGCCAGCTGGACTTACTGACAATCTTGACCCTCTTTCCAGACCTGTCCTTCCGGGGGACCCTCGAATCCAGCTGCAGGAGGACGGCCAGGTTCTCAGAATCACCACCAGTCACCTGGGGGATGAAGGGTGGTACCAGTGCGTGGCCTTCAGCCCAGCTGGCCAGCAGGCCAAGGACTTTCAGCTCAGAATCCACTGTGAGCCCAGCCCCTCCCCGGCCCCCACCACGGGCTGCCCACTGCATGGAGGGAAGACGAGGGCACAAACGGGGGCCTATGAGGAGCGAGCCCCCGGTTCAGTAAAGCTGGGGGGGCGGTGGGGTGGGGTGGACCAGGAAGAACAGAGGGAATCTGGCCCAATGTTTCCCAGATCCCACTGTCCCCATCTGAGCTTCACAAGCTTTCCTATTCCTGATACCACTCAGGATGATTGTTTAAATCAAGTCACTTTTCTTTACACCGAAACTCATCTATGTAAAAGGATGCGTAACACATCAAAGGGAAGTAGGAACCAGGGCTGCTTGGCCTTCGTGGGAGGAAGCTGTGAAAACAAATGCAACCAAGGAGGGATTTTGGAAACCCTTAGGCGTGAGCTGCCTGCATGTGGTAAAAAGGGCAGAATAGAAAGTTCTAGAAAGGTTACGAACATAGTCGCACCAAACGTACCAAACAGCCTTTTCGTTTGTCGTAATCAGGCAGGAAGGAGATTTGGGGAGGGTGTAGCTGTTCTGTTACGAGCTGCATGCCCACGTGCCCTGAGGTTCAGCTTAGGTACCACCCGTGGTGTGTGACCTGCCCCGTAGGAGCCCCGGATCCAGTTCGGCCCCTCGTGTTACAGATGGGGGCACTGAGCCCCAGAGAGGGGAAGTGACCTATGCGGGTCATACAGCGAGTCAGAGGCAAAGTGGGGTCCGGAGCCTGACCTGTGGCCCCTCCCCCGCTTTCTGCGCCCCTTGTGATGGCCGGGCTTGCCCCCCACGTCAGCGTGTCCCTGGCCGGTATCTCCTGTCTGTCCCCAGAGCCCCCTGCCCCTCCTCCCACCCCTGCAGGAGAAGCCTGTGACACGTGCGGTGCTTGTGGCCCACAGACAGGTGCATGGGGCTCTAAGGGATGGGACACCAGCCACCTCGGTGCCGGGCAGGCTCCCTGTGATCGCCCCCCGCCCCTCATTGTCCTCAGCACCTCCCACCATCTGGGGCTCCAACGAGACGAGTGAGTTGGCCGTCATGGAGGGCCACCCCATGTGGCTCCTGTGTGAAGCCCGAGGAGTGCCCACGCCTGACATCATCTGGTTCAAGGATGGGGACCCCCTGCTTCCCAGTGCCGGGGCCGTCTACACCAGGGGCGGCCGACAGCTGCATCTGGAGAGGGCCCAGGGCTCGGACACTGGCATCTACACCTGCAGGGCCAGCAACCCCGTGGGGGTCACGGAGAAGGCCACCCGGCTGGAGGTTTTCGGTGAGCGGTCCGGGGTCGCAGCGGGAGCAGTGGTCAGCTGGGGCGAGTGGTGGGAGGGAGTCTGGGCCGGGATGGCCTCCATCTGGCTCTAAAGGTGGGTGAAGGGAGCAGACAGAGGCCCAGGAAAATGCGAATGAGGGGTTACCCAGGGAGAAGGGTCGTCTCAGCTCGTCCAGCCTTCCTCAGGCGGGTGAGGAAACCAACGCCAGGGGAAGGGCCTGTCTCGGGGCCTCAGCGGAGCCGGGTCGAGAATCCAGGTCTCCCCCTCGTGGTTTAGGGCTTCTCAGGAACTTGCGCCCACACCCCCACGACCACAGCTAATAGCTAACTGCTCTTAATTAGCCACACACTGTGGTCCAGACCCTCTGGGGCTCGTCACAGCGCTAGCTAATTTAATCACGGCACAGGGACTAGGGCCCTGGTCCTCCCACTCACGGGTGAGCGTGGTGGGCTCTGGGGCTAGCCCAGGTCACCCCACTGGGAGGTGAGAGGACCCAGTTCCTACCTCGAGGGTCTGATTTGTGCTCTGTTAACCTCAGCGTTGGCCTGCCTGGAGGGGCTTGGCTCTGAGGACATGTGAAGAACTCAGAGGACAGGGTGTGTGTGGGAGGGCAGGGATGGCTCTGAGCAGACGAAGTTTAGAAGGCAGAGTGCGGCCTGGTGGGGTCATTCTGGTCCCTCTCGAGGAATCAGCTCCGGAGCTCTGGTCCCCAAAGATACAAAGGGCTTGGATGCTGGAGTCCTGGGGACCCCAAAGGGAAGTTGAGGTGTGTGGGGTCTACGGGCAGCAGCCAACTCCGGGATTCTTATTCAGGGATCTGAGACCCTCCTGGAAATTGATGGAAAATGCACGTGTGTGTTTTCATTATATTTTCAGTGGGGCTAGTGACCCAGGCAATGTTGAGAAGCCCATCCCGTTCCCTCATTGCCCCATGTCTCCTGGCAATGACTCTGTGGGCTTAGCAACTTGGGGGCCCTCCCCAAGGGGAAGAGAGAAGCCCCCGCCTCTGGCTACACCCTTGGCCGTCACTGGCTGAGTTAGGAGCCCCCAGAGGCCGGGCCGTCTGGGCTAGGGTCTGCTCGCCTCCTCAGGCCAGGGAGGGGACCAGTAGTAGGAGTAGAGGCTCTGGTCTTGGGCTCTGGGGAACCCATCCTTTTGGGTTCAGCAGATCTTGAGACCTACCGTGTGCAGATACTGAAGACGCACAGAGACAAGTGTCGTTCTGCTCAGGCTGAGCTCACGGGGTCGCAGGGTGTGGAGAGAGGATGCAGGCAGTGTAGGGGGGTGGGGATGGTACCAAGGGGCAGAGGAGGGAGAGAGTACTTCCAGCCAGGGTGCCGGGGGAGGCTCCCCGGAGGAGGTGATGTCTGAACAGGGGTTCCAGCTAGTGGAGGGGAGGAGAAGGCATTTCACATGGCTTGGGGTCTGTGAGGGACTTAACCAGGCTGCTGGTCCCTGAGCACCCCCTTTCTCTTCCCTAGTCCCGCCCGCCATCGAGGGCGCTGGCGGAGGGCCCCGTGTGGTGAAGGCCGTGGCCGGGAGGCCCTTGGCGCTGGAGTGTGTGGCCAGAGGCCACCCACCCCCCACCCTCTCCTGGCACCACGAGGGGCTACCCATGGCGGAGAGCAATGGGACGTGGCTGGAGGCGGGCGGCGGCATGCTGAGCCTGGAGAGCCTGGGGGAGGCGTCTGGAGGCCTGTACAGCTGCGTGGCCAGCAGCCCCGCCGGGGAGGCCGTGCTGCAGTACTCCGTGGAGGTGCAGGGTGAGCCCCGGCCTGCCCCACCCGAGTCACCTGGGCCGTGGACCCCTCCTCCCACACCTAGCCTGCTTCTTCCATTTCACGGACACTTCACAGCCATTAACCCTGGATAAGGCAGGGAACAGGGAGACAGGACTCCTGAGCCCTGGGTCTGGTGGGAAGACATTGAATAAACAGACGGATCCTGTGGGGAGGCTGAACTTGGGTGGTCCTAGAAGGCCTTCTGGATGAGGGGCCGTTTATGGGAGTGCTTGAAGGGTGAGGGGAAGCTTGGGCCTGGCTCTGGTGGCACTGGGACTTGGGAGGGCTGTAGGCCGGGATTTCCTCAGCTCCAGACACCCAATGGTGGCCCCTACCCACAGTGCCCCCGCAGCTCCTGTTGGCTGAAGGCTTGGGCCCGGTGACCACCCTCGTAGGACAGCCCCTGGACCTTCCCTGCCAGGCCTCGGGCTCCCCAGTTCCCACGATCCAGTGCGTATGGGGTGGTGGAGGCCAGAACTGGGGGGCTGGGGGACAGGCAGAGAGCATGCTTTGGGGGTGGGTGGGGACAGGAGATGCTTCCCCTCCCAGGAGCATGAAAGAGGCCATGGAGCCCGGGACGTGAGGACAGGAGAGAGATGCTGCCTGGCCTCTTGGCCTGTCCTGTTGCCCCTACCTTCTCTAGCCTCAGGCTGACCCGTTCCCCTCCCCACACACCTTAGCTGGCTGCAGAATGGCCGCCCAGCCGAGGAGCTGGCCGGGGTGCAGCTGACCTCGCAGGGGACCACACTACGCATTGACCACGTGGAGCTGGACCACGCGGGCCTCTTCGCCTGCCAGGCCACCAATGAAGCGGGCACTGCAGGGGCTGAAGTGGAGTTGTCTGTGCACGGTGAGGGCAGCCTGGCATTCTGGGGCAATGAAAGCCCGAGATGCTGGGGTGGGTGAAGCCAGCCTGACAGACATGGGAAGGGCATGGAGCTGGTCTTCTGTGGACAGCGTTCCTGGTCTGGACTTGCCAGCTCCCCAAAGAGACACAGGTGTGAGAGGGTGGTCTCAGCTGCTCACCACACTTGTCTACAGGCCTTCGATCCCCTCCCTAGCCTCCCCCCTGACCCCAGCTCACTCTCTTTATGCTGACCACGCTGAACTTCATTCAGCTGTTTAAATACACTGGCTTTCTTACCTCCAGTCCTGCAAATGCTGTTCCCTCTGCCTGGAACATTCTTCCTCTTTGCCTGATTAGCTCCTCCCTATCTTTCAGGTCTGTCCTAAAAAACACCCCTTCCTCCAGGAAGCCCTCCTTGATTCCACCATGGTTATAATCTGCACTGCCCAGCCTCTCGTGGCCATAACCCCCCACCTACTGTATTGGGATTTCTCGTTTGGCTGTTCATCTCCACTGCCCAGCTTGGGAGCTCTGAGGGCAGCACAGAACTTTCTCTGCTGTGTCCCTGTGCATAGTGCAGTGTGGGACACAGAGTAGATGCTCAGTGCACATATGGTTGGATAATGGATGGATGAATGATGGATGGATGGATGATGTATGGATGGATGATGAATGGGAGAATTTGAAAGGGAAAGACTAGCTCTGCCGGCTCTCAGTCTGGTGCTCTTTACCCTAAGGCCAGGTATCTGGAGGGTTGAGTGGAGGGAAGCTAGAGGCCAGCCCTGCAAGGCCACTCCCTCCCTCCCCAGGCATTGAAGAGGTTTCTGGGTGCCCACTGCACCCCTCCTGACCCTGACTGGGCCTCCCTGCCTCTCCCTCTGCCCAGAGCTCCCGTCGGTGGTCATAGTTGGGGGTGAGAACATCACAGCCCCTTTCCTGCAGCCTGTGACCCTCCAATGTGCAGGGACTGGGGTACCTACCCCAAGCCTCCGCTGGTGGAAGGATGGTGTGGCCCTGGCAGCCTCGGGGGGGAACCTGCAGGTACGTGCAAGGGCCCCAGGGCTGGCAGGCCAACCTTGCACAGGGGGAGGGGCTGCTTTTTAGCGGCCCCGGGGAGCCCAAGCGGAGCTCTGGCAGCCTGGGGGCAGGACAAACAGAGTCCACTCATCCTAGAAATGCTCAGTGGACCTTGGGGTGCTGGGTCTGAAGCAGGAAGGGAGCCCTAAGCCTAGTTGAGGTCCCCGGAGTTTGAGCTCCCAGAGGGAGAAAATGGGGGGAGGGGAGTATCCCCAAGACCAGAGGGATCCCCTGGAATCTGAATGTGTGGCTCAGAACTCCAGCCGGAACCAAGCTTGTGCCCATGCCTCACGTCTCCTGCGCTGGGGTCAGCAACAACCTGGCCACTTGCCATGTCCGTGTTGCTCTGACCCCAGGCCCCACCCACATCCTGGCACACACCTGCCTTTCCTCCTCTCCCCCAGATCGAGAAGGTGGACCTGAGGGACGAAGGCATCTACACTTGTGCTGCCACTAACCTGGCTGGGGAGAGCAGGAGAGACGTGGCGCTCAAGGTGTTGGGTGAGGATGTGGGTGGAGGCAGAGCCTAGACCTGGGGTGGTGGGTGATTGAGGGCCCGCAGGGCTGCCGTGGGGGGTTGGGGACGGCTGGGGGTTCTAAAATTAATGTCACGTACTTAACTTTAGAAGTAGAAAATCATTTGCTCTGTGGTCGCTTTTGGTTGTTTTCTGCCGGATTTTCAGTGGACAGCCTTGTTCTAATTCATATTTATCTTCCCTTGTTCTATTCATTTGGGGGCTCATTTAGGTCCCTGTGTATATGGGCAAATCCTTGCCCTTGTCACTCCTCTTGACTGCCTGGGGTCCACCTCCCCAGTGTGCCTGATGCTGGCTCTTCCTGGGGGGTCGGGTGCCTGGGTTGTCCTTGTTGCCCAGCCCACCTTGGGAAGGCTGGGGAGGCTGAGATGAGCCACCCAGAGCCTGTACCCCCTCCAAGCCGGGGCTCTCCTCGTCTCCCCTAGTGCCCCCCAATATCGAGCCGGGCCTGGTCAAAAAGGCAGTGCTGGAAAATGCCTCCGTAAACTTGGAGTGTCTGGCTTCAGGCGTACCCCCTCCTGGTAAGTAAGACCCCTCCTCTTGGCTGAAAGCCACCTCCAGCCAACCCCAGTTCCCCATCCAAAGAGGCGGGGCAGTGCCGCAGGCACCACTCTGGCTGTGGACAGAGCAGGATGAGATCATCAGGCCTTCCCCTTCCCTCCCCAGCATTCCCCTCTTCCTTGTCAACAGCTGTTTATGCAATGCCCATTACGTGCCAGTCGCTGCCAGGGCCCAGAGCCTTTGCACTGGTGTCTGAAACAAACCTGCCGGGTTTCTGCTGAGTTTGTGGCTTCACGGGGCCGCCCCGGGGCTGGCGGTGAGAAACAGGACGTCCATCTGGGCCTCTTCTCTAGACCAGCAGTTGAGCAAAGGTCTGGGAGCTAGGGCTAGGTGTGGGTGCCCGGCAGACAGGATGGGCCCAGGAAGGGGGTCCGTTTCCTGTCCCCCATCTGAGCCAGCTCAACCCTGCTTTGCCTGGGGTGGTGAGCCCTGGAGGTAGTTGCCCTCTGCCATGGGGAAACCCTCTTCTTGGCTGGACCCTGGCAGGAGGTAAGGAAGTTGAAGATACAATCGGTCGTTACTAATTTATTTATTATCTCTTTATTAACTTTATTTTTAAAATTTATTTTTAAATTGAAGTATATTGGTTTACAGCAAAGTGATTCAGTTATACATATATTTATATATATATATACATTCTTTTTTAATATGCTTTTCCATTATGGTTTATCATAGGATATTGATTATAATTCTCTGTGATATACCGTAGAACTTTGTTGTTTATCCATTCTATATATGATAGCTTACATCTGCTGACCCCAACCTCCCACTCCGTCCCTCCCCCAACCCCCTTTCCCTTGGCAACCACCAGTCTGTTCTCTGTGTCCATGAGTCTGTTTTGTAGATAGGTTCGTTTGTGTCATATTTTAGATTCCACATATAAGTGATATCGTATGGTATTTGTCTTTCTCTTTCTTACTTCACTTCGTATGATAATCTCTGGTTCCATCCATGTTGCCGCAAATGGCATTATTTTGTTCTTTTTTATGGCTGAGTAGTATTCCATTGTGTATATGCACCACAGCTTCTTTATCCATTCCTCTGTCGATGGACATTTACGTTGTTTCCATGTCTTGACTATTGTGAATAGTGCTGCTATGGACATAGGGGTGCACGTAGCTTTTTATAATTGGTCCATATTTATGAGGCTGCTGTTTTGGGGTATTGTGTTCTCCTCTAAAGATCTCCCTCATGGGTGGTCTCTTGGCAGGGGGAGGACGTGAGGGGCTGGGCTGACTTTGACTCTCCTTGCTCCTGGCTGCCCCAGCCTGCATCCCTCTCTGCCTTCGGTTCCATCTCAGACAATGCCGCCCTGTTCTGCCCCGCCCCGCTTCCTGGAGAACACTGGCTTTCTCCAGTGCCTGAAATAAAGGCACACCATGTGGCCACCCAGGAAGCCTCTCCTGGATGCCCATGACACAGGGCACAGTCTGAAGGGCTGGCAGGGACCCTTTCATCTCTCTTCTCTTCACCAGATATCTCCTGGTTCAAGGGCCACCAGCCTGTCTCTGCCCAGAAGGGAGTGACGGTGTCAGCTGATGGGAGAGTTCTCCTCATTGAGCGAGCCCGACTTTCTGACGCTGGGAGCTACCGCTGTGTGGCATCCAATGTGGCGGGCAGCGCACAGCTGCAGTATGGCCTACGGGTCAATGGTGAGCTGCCCTGAGACTAAAGGGATCCTTGTCCCCAAAGTTGTCTTCCATCCATTTGTCCCTCAGTCTGTTCATCCATCTGTCATCCATCCATCCTTCCTTCCGTCCATCATCCATTCATCCATCCTTCCTTTCATTCATCTTTCCTTCCTTCCATCCATTGATAATTTACCCATCCATTCTTCTATCCATGCATGGAAACACCCACTGTTCTTCCACTGATCCAACCATCCATCCAGTCCTCTGCCTATCCACCCATCCATCCATCTAACCATCCATTGATTCAAACACCAATTCCTCCATCTGTTGAGTACAGGCGTACCTCAGAGATACTGCAGGTTCATTCAGTTCCAGGCCACCACAATAAAGCGAATATCAAAATAAAGCAAGTCACATGAATGTTTTGGTTTCCCATTGCATAGAAAAGTTCTGTTTACACTATACTGTAGTCTAGTAACTGTGCAGTGACGTTATGTCTAAAGAAAGTACAGACTTTAATTAAAAAGTATTTTGTTGCTAAAAAACGCTAACCATCATCTGAGCCTTTGGTGAGTCGTAGTCGGAACCTCAGAGATCACTATAACAAATAGAACAGTAAGGGAAAAGTTTGAAATATGGCGAGAATTACCAAAATGTGACGCAGAGACCAGAAGTGAGCCAATGCTGTTGGGAAAATGGCACCGATAGACTTGCTCAAGGCAGGGTTGCCACAAACCTTCCGTTTGTAAAAAACACAACATCTGCAAAGTGCAGTGAGGCGAAGCACAGTAAAACGAGGTATGCCTGTACGTGCTCTGGGCAGACCCTGGGGCTGCAGCCCTGAACAAGACGGACCCGGGAGCTTTCAGTCTAGTGGAGGATACGGTAACTGGATACTTACCCAAAGTACTGTTTCATGACAATTGTGATAAGAGCTAGGAAAAGTGAGGTACGACTGAATGCCTGGAACTGGGGCGCTGACCTGGCCTGGGGGGTCCCAGGAGGCATCTTGGAGAGCTGGATGCCTAAACGTCGACCATGTACCAAATGCTAAGGCTATAGAGAATTTGAGAAACTGAAAGGAGGCTGGGGGCTTGGAGCTGACAGAACAGTGAGAGGAGGGGCCAGGGTGGTGCTGGGGACCAGATGGAGGCTGGAAAGATTGGGTCTTTATCCTGAGAGCAGTAGGTAGGTAGCTGGACAGGAGGCTGGGACCCTGGGTGTCATGGCTCATGCCTCCCAGATACAACTGAATCTTCTGACCATTTTCTGCCCACGAGGGGCTGTCTGGAGGCTGATACCTCCGAGTTGGAAAGCAGAACCTGCTCAGGGATTCTCAACCCTGGTTACCCCTACACCATCCCCCTGATAATGACCTCGTGCTGACCAGAAGGCCCAAGTGGAGGCTCTGCTTCTGCCAGTTCCTAGCTGGTCAGCCCTGGGCAGGTGACTTCCCTCTCTGAGCCTCAGTTTCCCATCTGTGGAAGCCTCGTGATGGAGTTGGAAGGGTGAGATGAGCAACCTCGAGGACTGTGGAGCGCTGCGCCCATGTTGGGAGTGGCTGTCCCTAAGCTTTTGTTTGTGGCCCTGTGCTCCCGTGTGGGTGCCCAGCCAGGGGCCCTGCCTGCTTCACCCCCAGCGGGGCTCAGCCTGTGCCCTGTGCCGCCCTCACCCTGCAGTGCCTCCACGCATCACTCTGCCACCCAGCCTGCCGGGCCCCGTGATGCTCCACACCCCGGTTCGGCTGACCTGTAACGCCACGGGAGCCCCCAGCCCCATGCTGATGTGGCTGAAGGATGGAAACCCTGTGTCCACTGCAGGGACCTCTGGCCTCCAGGTCAGTAGGGGTGGGTGGCCCTGACTCGCCTCCCGGGTGCCTCAGTAGGTGCTGGGAGCAGAGGTCAGGGCCTGGGAGTGCCGCGGGGAGAGGGAAACAGTGATGGCCCAGGATGGTCAACTGGAGGGAGGAAGGGGAGATGCTGAACGGAGTCTAGAGCCAGGTGGTCTCCAGAAACATAATGCACACCACCAAGGTGAACCGAATATGTAATTTAAAAATTTCTAGTAGCTGCATTAGGAGGAATAAAAAGAAACAGGTGAAACCAATTTTAATAATGCATTTTAAGGAATTCCCTGGTGGTCCAGTGGCTAGGACTCCTTGCTTCCACTGCAGGGGGCACGGGTTCGATCCCTGGTCGGGGAACTAAGATCCCAAAAGCCTCACAGTGTGGCATAAATAAATAAGTAAAAATGTCCTCTGGCTACTTTATTTATTTGTAAATAAATAAAAAGTGAATATTAAAAAACAACTGCTGTATAAAAAATACATTTTAGTTCACCCAGTGTATCCAAAAAGTATCATTGCATCACGTGATCAGTATAAGAAACCATTAACCAGACATTTTTGTACAAACTCTTTGAAATCAGTCATGCGTCTTACCCTTGGGGACCAGCCCTATCTCAAGGGCTCCCTAGCCATAGCCCCACTCCAGGGGACTCTTTCCCAGGACAGATGTTATTCCCCACCAGCCAGCAGAGGTCCTGGGGTCTGGGTAGAGCTCGGGGTTCCTCTGCATTGTGGCGGGCCCCGGGGGTCTGGGACAAGCTGCCCGCTGTGCCTGCTAGCAGGGCCTGACCTCACGTGGACTTCCTTCTGGGCCACAGGTCTTCCCTGGGGGCCGGGTCCTCACGCTGGCCAGTGCCCGGGCTTCCGACTCCGGCAGCTACTCCTGCGTCGCCGTGAATGCGGTGGGCGAGGACCGCCGGGACATCATCCTGCATGTCCACGGTGAGTGTCAGGCCCTGGACTTTGCCGGGTGCAGGCCGGCGGCTCAAGAAGGTGGGGCTGGGGCATCCCCGGGGGTTGGATGTGGGAGGTCTGGCCTGGGACTGTGTCTGCCTTCATGTAGGGGTCAGTTGGACCCCCAGAGCCCTCTCCTAGAGTGTGAACTCCCCTGTTGTGGACAGGTGGGCGGGTGGGCCCTTTCCTCAGTGGTAACATCTGGAACAACTAAAGCACAAAATCATATTCAGACTACTGATGTTGCCATAATGCCCATCCTATTCAGGTTTGGGGGGCCTCCTCTAAAGGTCATCAAGGGGACGAGAGGGCTGCAGCTCAGGGGGTGGGCCCTCATCTTGATGGTGGCTTCCCATCCCTGGTGGTTGCTCCTGGCTGCTGAGACAGCCCCTGCCCCGCCCCCTCCCGCAGTGCCCCCAAGCATCCTTGGAGAAGAGCTGAATGTGTCCGTCGTGGCCAACGAGTCAGTGGCCCTGGAGTGCCAGAGCCACGCTGTGCCCCCTCCCGTGCTGAGCTGGCGGAAGGACGGCCACCCCCTGGAGCCCCGGCCTGGCATCCGCCTCTCCGCAGACAAGGCCTTGCTGGAGGTGTGCGGCCTCCCAGGCCACCAAGGGGGCCCCCACTGTGAGCAGAGCTGAGCCCTGAACGGGGCGGGCTGAGGTGCCCCCGTGAGCATCAGTTCAGCTCACTGTGACCTGCAGGCCCCTCCAGTCCCAGGACCCATCAGAGCTGCTTCCAGCCAAACAGGGATGGAGAGCGAAGCCCCAGGACTGAGCCCTTAGTGGCGGGGTGGGGGGGCACTTTCCTCAGGACCCCCCTGAGTTTTTCACTCCTTGTTCGAAAGCCTCCTTGCCTTTGGGCATTTAAGGCCCTTCATCTGACCCGGCAAGGCAGGGATTAATTAGGGTCAGGGACTCTGGAGTCACAGCCTGGATTTAAAGTTTAGCTCCACCTCCTCCGGACTACTGCGCCGTTGGGTGGTCGTGTTCTGACCACCCTGGCCTCTGCTCTCTCACCTGTGAGCACCTGTTGCCTTTCTTCTGGGGTGCCTGGGAGAGTCCTAGAGAATGCCTGTGAGGCCCCACCTGCCCCAGGGCACAGCCCGTCCATGTCAGCTGCGGGAGGGACGTACCTCTCCAAGGCGCGGGGAGAACCCTCCACTCCAGCCTGTTCCTCTCTCTCCCACCCCTCTACATCTTGTGATGTGATCATCCCCAACTCTGAGCCCCTTTCTTTGGTTTCCTCTGCCTGGAATACCGCTCCCTCCTTCCCTTCATTCTGCAAAGCCACAGCCTAGCTCCCTCACCCCCCTAGGTCAGGATCTGACCCCTGAGGACAGGGTCCCCTCCGCCTCCTCCTTGGAACAGGACTGGGCTGTGGATGTGAAGTGGGGTGAGGCTGGCAGGGCCACCATTTGTGCCCGGTCCATGTCAGGCCACCAAGGCCCTGGCTTCCAGAAACTTCCTGGTACAAGAGGCGCAGCAGGTGCTACCACTGCTCCGTGGTTCCGGGTGGGAGGGGGGACTCAGCAACGTAAAGTGACATGCCCAAGGTCACACAGTCTGTCCGGGCGTAATCCCATCTGTGCCGCCCCCGCTGATGGGTTGTTTTTGCTCTCGGCCAGGTGGACAGAGCCGGGGTGGTGGACGCAGGCCGCTATACCTGCGAGGCGCGGAATCAGGCAGGCTGCTCGGAGAAACACTACAACCTAAATGTCTGGGGTGAGGTTCTCCTGGGCTGGGCTGGGGTCCCTCCCCCTGCCCCTGTGAGGGCTGGCTCTCAAGCCCTGGGGTTGGGGCTGCCTTGAGTGGGCTCTAGGATACAGCCCTCCTCCACCCCACCCTCTCCCCCACGGGGTCCCTTTCTTATCCCAGCCCACAACTTCCTGCCCACCTCACCTCCTCTCTTTCACTCAGTCCCTCCAGTGTTCCCCTCACCAGAGCCTCGCACCCTGACTGTGACCGAGGGGCACCCCACCAGGCTGTCCTGCGAATGTTGGGGTGTCCCCTTCCCCAAGATCTCCTGGAGGAAGGACGGTAGGATGGCTGACCTCGCCCAGCCCTACCCTCATTGCCCCACCCAAGGAGGCTGCTCCCTGCCCTCGCTGGGTGCTTCTATTCTAGCTGAGTTGGAGGTGGGTGGTCTTACAGCCCTAGGGGGTGTGGGTGCTGGTTACAGAAGGCCCTGCAGCCCCTCCTCAGCCAATGAGAGCTGGATTGATCCTCAGGCCTCACTTCAGATGTCTCTTCTTCCAGGAAGCCCTCCCTGACCTCCACCCCAGTCTAGGCCTCCTTGATGCCACCCCTGTATGTTAGCTCATCATATTACCCACCTTAGTCCTTCAATGTCTGCTCCTCTGTGAGCCCGTGAGCCCTGGGAGGCACTGTCTGGGAATTCAGCAGTGGCTAAGACAGTGCCCGGTACAAAACAGGTGCTCAATAAATATTTGGAATTCATTCATTTAACCAGTATTTGTTGAGAGCCTCTCGTGCCAGGCCCCATTCTAGGTGCTGGACGTATGGCAGTGGATTGAGGCAGTCAGATAATAAATGAGAAGTTAGTATAGGCCTACCTCTTTATTGTACTTTGCTTTACAGAGTTTCGCAGATGTCATGTTTTTTATAAATTGAAGGTTTATGGCAACCCTGCCTCCAGCAAGTCTATCGGTACCATTTTCCCAACATTTTCCAGCATTTGCTCACTTTGGGTCTCTGTCACATTTTGATAATTCTCCCAATATTTATAACTTTTTCATTATTATAATTATGTTTGTTATGGTGGTCTGTGATCAGTGATCTTTGATATTACTATTGAAAAAAGAGTATGGCTTGCTGAAGGCTCAGATGCATTTTAAAGTATTTTTCATTAAGTTATGTACGTTGTGTTTTTAAACATAATAATGCACACTTAATAGACCAAACGTGATTTTTATATGCACTGGGAAACCAAAAAGTCACGTGACTCGCTTTATTTCGATATATGCCTTTTGCATTTGTCTGGAACTGAACCTATGATGTCTCTGAGGTATGCCTGTAAATGACTTAATACCTGACATGATAAGTGCTATGGAGAGAAATAAAAGCCAGGAAAGGGGAGAAGTCGTGATGGGGGAGGGAGGTGGGATTTGCAATTTTAAGTTGGGTGGCCAGGGACATTTGACCAAGCAGATGTGGAGAAGGTGAGGGATGGGCATGAGGATATTGTAGGGAAAAGCATTCCAGGCAGAGGTGATGGCAGGTGCACAGGCCCTGGGGCAGGGATGAACCAAGCATGTTTGAAGAACAGCAAAGAGGCCAGTGGGGCTGGAGCAGATTCAGCAAGGGGACGGTACCAGGCGATGGTCACCTGTGCGATGGGGGTGGATCAAAGGCTGTAAGGATCTCAACTTTAACCTTGAGTGACATGGGGCTTCTGGAGGGGTCTGGTTTGTACCCTAGATGGTTCCTACCAGCATGATGAGAATAGAGCATTGGGAGCAAGGGTGGGAGCAGAGTGGCCAGTGAGGGGGCTCCTGCAGGGACTCTGGGCAAGAGATGCTGGCACTTGGACTAGGTGTGTATCCATGAGGTGTTGGGATGGGGCCATAGTCTCGATGCATTTCAAAGGTGGTGCTGGCCGGATTTTCTGACAGCTGGGATAGGGGGCTAAGAAGAAGGAGGGGTCGGGGATGACTTTTGGCCTGGTAGTCAGGAGAGTGATTCTGCCATCACCCAGATGGAGAGGCTGCAAGGGCAGGTCTGGGAAGAGAGGTCTGGACTAAGAATAAATCCCAAAGTGACAAGACAAGTCGAGATCACCAGGGGAGAGAGCGTGGACAGAGAATAGAATGTAAGAGCAAGGGAGAACGTCATGTGGCCACCTAGTCTCCTCCCCCTGCCGGAACACATGCTGATGGATGGCCAGAGCCCAGAGAGCTGCTCTGCTGTGAACAGGTGCAGGATGTTGGAAGTTAGTGTTTAATCCAGTGCCCCTTGGTTTACAAAATCCTTCCCTGCATCGGGGTCTCCTTGCTGCCAGGTGTGCCAGCTACTTGGTCTCCCTCCCCCATCTGTGTAGCTAGATGGATGGGTCATTCATTCGATAGCCTTCACTGAGCGCTATTATATGCCAGGCCCCAGAGAACCTCTAAGGATCCCAGGGGGAAAGTGAGGCAGGGTCTGCCATCCAGGACAGCCCACGCCAGGGCAGGATTCGGACGTGCCACCTGCAGGCTTATCTGTGTTGGGGAGAGGCTCAGTGTTATGGGAGCTCAGAGTGGGTTCCGGGATCAGATTTGGTGCTCAAGGAAGGCTTCCTGGTGGAGGTGACATCTAAGTGGGCACCTGACGCATGAGCAGGAGCTGGCCAGGATGGATGAGAGGACAAGTGTTCGAGGTGGAAGGACCAAGGACCAGGGGCTTCTTTCTCATGCATCCAGGTCAGCCTCTGCCCATGGACGGGGCCGGCCTTGGGCAGGTGTCAGCTGTGGGGCGGCTGCTGTATCTAGCACAGGCCCAGCCGGCCCAGGAGGGAACGTACACCTGTGAGTGCAGCAACGTGGCCGGAAATAGCAGCCAGGACCAGCAGCTGGAGGTGCTTGGTGAGTCAGGCTGGGATGACCTGAACCAGGCGGAAGGGGCCAGATGGGGCCCAAAGGGCGGGCAGCCAGGTGCCCTGGCAGGGCAGACCTCACCCCAAAACCCAAGCAAAGACAAAACAGGGCTGATGAGAGCACTGTCCTGTTACCCCTTAGCTCTCTGGCCTTTCAACTGCCCCCTACCCCCAGCCAGCTTCTTACAGCTCCTGACCTCAGTGTGAGAGAGGGGGCAGCGTGATCCCAAGAAGCCCCCAATGGTCCAGAGGGGGAAAAAAACACAGCTTGGAACAGTTGGAAACTAAAGAAATGTAAAATTGATATGAAGTTCCTATATGTGATGGAAACGTAAGTCTCCATCTACTTGTCCTGCTGGGATGAAATTAAATATCTCAACCTTGTAAAAATCATTCTAGAAAATAAAACGAGAAAAATGCTGTTCAGCGTCTTGGGGAGAACCCCACCTGTGGAATAATCCCTCACCCTCGGCCAGTCCTAACAGCTGTTTAAGTTCCGGGAAGCCTCTGGTTTCTAAGGAAGAAAACCTCTCACAAATCTTCAGGGCTGTTCTGTGAGCTCGTTATCCGAACGGCAGGCCTTCCTGTGAGTCACAGGGTGTGGCAGAGGGAGCCATGGGGTACTTTTCTGACCCCATTATAGAGATGCAAAGTGGAGGCCCAGAGAGGCGAGGTCACCTGGCTGAGGTCACCTGGCTGAGGTCACCTGGCTAAGGTCACACAGCCAGCGAGGGACATGGAAGAACACAGGCCAAATGGAGGCGAGCCCAGAGCCTGGCATGTGGCGCGTGTTTGGTGCCCGGCGGCCCACCTTCCCTGACGTGCTTTCTCCCCATGCCAGTTCCCCCTCAGATCTCGGGCCCCCGGGAGCCCCACACACAGGTGTCCGTGGTCCAGGACGAGGAGGCCACTCTGGAATGCAACGCCACAGGGAAACCCCCGCCCAGGGTGACGTGGGAGCGGGACGGCGAGCCAGTGGGGGCCGAGCCTGGCCTGCGGCTGCAGAGCCAGGGTCAGAGGCTGCACGTGGAGCGGGCTCGGGCTGTCCACGCCGGGCGCTACAGCTGCATGGCTGAGAACGTGGCCGGGAGGGCCGAGAGGAGGTTTTCGCTCTCTGTGCTGGGTGAGGACCTGCGGCCTGCTGGAGGAGGGCAGGAAGGGGACCAGACTGGAGAAGGCAAGGCTGCTTCCGTCCCCAAGCTGTGCTCCTGGGGCCACCCCCTTGTTCTGCCAGGAGTCGGACCCCTCTGGGTAGGGCTCCTGTTGGAAGAAGCTGCAAGCACTGCTTTCAAAATCAGGATTGGTTCCAAATGGCCCTCGTTTCCCTCCCTCCTGTCTCCCGTGTTTGCGGTTCCCCTCCTCTGTTCCGGGCATTCTTTATCCTGCATGACTCGTATGTGATGGGGGAATTCGGGGGTCCCCGAGAGATCAGGAAGATGCTGGCCACTGTCCTGGGAAGTCAGGGCAGCTTCCTGTAGGAGGTGACCTTTTAGCTGAAATGCAAAGGCTGAGTAGGGGTTCGTCGGGAGCCGGGGTGAGAGGAAGAGTGCCAGGCATAGGGAACAGACTCTGCAGAGGGCTGGGGCACGTTCACGGGGGCTAGAAGAGCCTTGCGATTCCAATCTCTTACTGAGCTCCTACTGCATGCCTCAGGGTGGAGGCAGGGAGTGGAGAGAGACAAGGAGGGAGAGGTGGGCAGGGGTCCTTTAGGGAGGACCCTCTCATGTCCATCGTTGCTGGGATCCCCAGCCTCGCCCACCTATCCCTGCCTGATAGGGTGTGGCTTCCTTTCTGAATGGAACTCTGCTCTGTGGATTTAGGGACCCATCTGGTGTTCCCCTTTGCTCTAACTCCCGTCTAGTTTGCTCAGTCTTTGCTCCGTGCCAGGCTCTGTGCTAAGCGCTCTACACATGTCCTTGTCGAATTCTCCTGGCATTCCAACGAGAGGTCGGGGAAACTGGGGCCCAAGCCTGTTACCAAAGCCCAGCCCGTGGCCATCACTCACGCCCTTCAGTGGGAGCAGCTCTGATCTTGTCGCTTCTGCTCTCAGGCTTCCCTGACTGGGGGGTGGGGGTCCTCGGTGAGGGCATTGGTGGGGAGACAAGCAGGAGCGTACAGCCCCCGTCTGCATCCTGAATGTGGCTTCTTCTCTGTGTCTAGTGCCCCCAGAGCTCATTGGAGACTTGGACCCACTGACCAATGTCACGGCTGCCTTGCACAGCCCCTTGACGCTGCGCTGTCAAGCCACAGGCATCCCACCTCCAGGGGTCCTCTGGTTCCGAGGGGAGGAACCCATCAGCCCTGGGGAGGACACCTACCTCTTGGCAGGTAAGGTGCCAGTCAGGGGAATATCTGGTTATCGGGTCTGGCCCTCTACCTTTGTCCATCACACGCCTGTGACCTCTGATTCTGCACTGCCAGGCTTGGTTGGGATAACCGTTTTAGCTGTTGGTCCCCTGAGAGTGCACCCAAAAACACTGGTCAGGTGAGGTGCTCCAGGGAAAAAAAATCAGATTTAAATAAGTTTGGAAAAGGCTTCCTGTTCTGCTCTCCTGGAGACTCACAGTGACCATCTCTATAGTCAAGGTTCTGATAAGTCCTGCAGAAAAAAATTCTCACGGCACCTATGAAACATAGCGTGGAACGGTAACAAACTTTGGGAAATGCTGATCTAAGCACTTTCTCCTTTGAATATTCATCTTCCTCACAGAGTTGGTTTGTGATGGTTCTTGCTGGAATACAAATGGGGAAACTGAGGCCCAAGAGGCAATATCCCATCAGAATCTTTCAGGGACTTCCAGGCCCCCTGAAGCTCAGCCTCAATGACCCGTCAGTTGTTCCATGAAGCCAAAGCTGGGATGGTAAATAAATTTCCCCTTGTGCACCACTTCTGAGCACTTGGTGGGGGCCGCCAGATTCAGTGTGATGATATGAATTCAGAGACTGCATCTGGGCCCAGCAGAAAGGAGAGTGGCGATCAATTAGTGATGTCTGCCCTGGGTGCAAGAACAGCAGTGATGATGTGTATCTGCCTTCCTTGGGCTGGTCTTAGGAGATCCTTGCATTCCTCTGAGAGGAGCTGGTTCACCTCTGAGAGGTCCTTGGGAGAAGGTGGCCTTTTACCAGGTCCATCAGAGTCGAATGAGGGTTCTGATCGGAGCCAGGACTACATAAACCATTGCTGTCCTTTTAGCCCCAGCCAACCCACAGAAGAGAGGGTAGCCAGGTGACAGATCCTTCTTACTAGAACAGGGTCCTCAAGTTTACCCTGGTGTAGGTCTAATGTCCAGGGGGCTCCATCTATCTGTTTACCCTCCTGGGCCTCAGTTTACCCGTCTGAGGAATGGAACATTGTGGGAGGCAGACACCTATACCTCTAAATATAATGCCTGGCATGCTCCTCTTCCTGGCGGGCAGCCTGGGCTCAGCTTGGGACAGAAGGCTTCTCATAGCTGTGCTTGGAGCCCACTCCCCCCCTCCCCAGGTGGCTGGATGCTGAAGATGACCCGGGCCCAGGAGCGAGACAGAGGCCTCTACTCGTGCCTGGCAAGCAACGAGGCTGGGGAGGTGCGGAGGAACTTCAGCGTGGAGGTCCTGGGTATGTCACCGCCCCATTCTCGTGGGCACCCACCAATCCTTTCCCTTCGGCCTGGGAGCTTCTGGAGGTGGGGTCTGGCACCGGCAGGAGGGAGAAGCCAAGCCTTGTTTTCTTTGCCTCATCAGCAGCCTCTTCTCTGAGGCCGCCATAGAACTTTCCAGAAACAGCTGGAACTAACCCCAGATGAAAGGGGGAAAAGATTTTCAATACCACCCAACTGCCTTCCTCTGATCAGGGCCTTCTCCCAGAGGCACTGGTACTTCGCTCGGCCAGCTGCCGAGGGTTAGGGTTGGGGTTTATTAAACTCACAGCCCCATGGAGGCAGGCGTGAGGGGATGGGGAAATGGAAGAGAGGTGCCATGGGCTCTTAGCTTCCTGCTCCGTGGTTGTTCAGCATGGTCAGTTAGTGTCTGTCTTCCCTGCTTCTCCCAGTTCCTCCCAGTATCGAGAACGAGGACCTGGAGGAGGCAATCAAGGTTCCCGAGGGGCAGACGGCTCACCTGACGTGCAATGTCACGGGTAAGGGACACATGCAGTGAACTGGAAGAAGGGTGAGAGGCAGCTCCGAGAAGGACGGGGACCCCGGAGATCCGGGATGCCTGCCCCCAGCCCTACTGCTCCCCACGGAGGGTCTCTCACCATCTTGGCCTTTGCACTCTCTGTGCCTCTGCCCCAAACACTCTTCCCTACTCATCTGACTACAGAGCTCAGCTTCCAGGACCCTCCACAAGGAGTCCTTGGCTGACCCTTTGGGCCCATGGGCTCCTACAGGTCCCGGTACGCCCCTATCCCAGCACTGACCACACTGGACCATAGTGGCCTTGTGATACCTGGGTACCCCAGCCAAGCTCTGAGCTCCTTAGGGACCAAGGGCTGCCTTGTCACCATGGTTCCCCCAGTGCCCAGCAGAGTAGGCTCCCATTAATGCTTGTGGGCTGGGAGAGATGGATGAATGCATGCATGGATGGATGGATGGATGGATGGATGGAAGGGAAAACTTGCCTTTCTGTCCTGCCTGTCTGTACCAAGCCATTCCTGCCCACAACCTGGGTAAGGAAAAGGCAATCAAACCACATAGGAAAGGGCCCAGGCCAGGCTTGGTGGCTGCTTCTGTGTCTTGCCCTGTTACATGGGCCTCTGGACTAAGGTGGAGAATGGATGTCCCCTGCCCCATCTTGGAGCAGCCTCTGACCTCTTGTTTGAAGCATTTCACTTGCCTCTCCCCTCTGCATACAGGCCACCCACAGCCCAAGGTCACATGGTTCAAAGACGGCAGGCCCCTGGCTGGCAGAGATGCCCACCGCGTCTCTCCAGATGGAGCCCTCCTGCAGGTCCTCCAGGCCAACCTGTCTAGTGCAGGCCACTACTCCTGTATTGCGGCCAACGCCATAGGAGAGAAGACCAAACATTTCCAGCTTAGCGTGCTGGGTAAGTGCTAAGCATCTTCTGGCCGCCATCGGTGCCGGCAGGCTGGTACCAAGGTGACCAGCTCCTTATAGACAGCTTCCCACAAAGCACTTTACTATTTTTTCTTCCACGTCAGCAACAACAATAATAACAGCCCTATTGGCTGAACATCTCCCATGGGCCAGGCATTTGGACAGGCCTGATTAGTTGAATCTTTTCAACAACCCTAGGAGGTGGGAGATGTGCTTGTCCCCATGTCAACAATGAAGCCCTGAGGCTTAGAGAGGTGACAAGACTCCAGGCCCCAGGGTCGGGGCTCACACCCAGGCAGGCAGTCTCCCAAGGGCCGTCAGCATGACCTGTCTCGTTAGGAGAAACAGGGGTCTAGAAGTTGAGAGGAGCACAGATCTGTTTCTTAAAATGCTGTTGGTAAAAGGGAGGGTCCCCAGCGAGAGCTGAAAGAGAAAATTTGGAGACCAATGAAAGCAGAGCTATTCTACCCAGCAGGGAGTAAAACTCCATCCCCACCTCTGCTCAGAGAGTGGTAACAGTTGGAACCACAAACAGAATTGAGAAGGCTCTGGTTAAATGAGTAGATTCTGGATGTTAAGAGACTATTGGGGAAAGTGAGGCACAACTGACCAGCATCCCCTATGGTATTGCTGAGTGATGGAGAGCCTGGGCTCTGGGTCACCCAGGCCTGAGTTCAAGCGTGGCCACATGGTGCGTGCTTCCTCTGAGCTTCAGTTTCCCCTCTGTGCGATGCAAGTAGCAAAAGCACCTAAGCCAAGCACCAGGGTCTGAGGCTTTTCTGGGTCCTTGGGCCCAGGGTGGGGGATCCCCGTTCACGAGCACACTCCCTGCCCCACCGCAGTGGTTCCCACCATCCTGGGAGTGAGCGAGGACAGTGCTGACGAGGAGGTGACCGTGACCATCAACAACCCCGTCTCCCTGATCTGCGAGGCGCTGGCCTTTCCCTCCCCCACCGTCACCTGGATGAAGGATGGGGCCCCGTTTGAGGGCTTGAACAACGTCCAGCTGCTCCCAGGTGATGCCCTCGGGGTGGAGAGGAGGGAGACAGGGGGCAGGTGACGTGTCATCGGGCTGGGTCAGAGGAAGGGAGCCTAAGTGAATGCCTGGGGGTGACCCGCTGCCCCCCGCCCCCCAAGCAGGCACCCATGGGCTGCAGATCCTGAATGCCCAGAAGGAAGACGCGGGCCAGTACACCTGCGTGGTCACCAATGAGCTTGGCGAGGCCATGAAGAACTACCACGTGGAAGTCCTCAGTGAGTCAGGGACCCTCCAGGGCACCAGTCGGGTGCCCTCTGATGGTCACTGGCCAGCCAGGGCCGGCTCAGTCATTTTAGGGCCGAGGACCTAGGAGGAGGGAACCAGTGAGCCAGGACTTGGGCCACGTGGACGCCCAGAGCCACACCAGTCCTGGCTTCCTTCTGCCACTCACACTGTGGTACAACCAGAGACCCCACAACTTGAGACCTGAGAGAGCTCCCAGAGGTCACCCCAGGAATCCCCCCACCTCAGACCTGACCTGTCCTGTAACCATCTCTCCCCAGGAGCGGGTGGGTTTCCAGAGTCCCTCCACTCTCAGAGAGCCAACACCCCCTTTCTGGGACAGACCCGGGGCCAGGGGGAGCGCAGGGTCTCAGCACCTCTTCTGCGGGCCTGCTCCTCAGACTGCTTTGTGGTTTTCAGTTCCCCCTTCCATCTCCAAAGATGACCCCTCCGGGGAGGTCGTCGTGAAGGAAGTGAAGTCCAAGGTCAATAGTACCTTGACCCTGGAGTGCGAGTGCTGGGCCACGCCCCCACCCACCATCAGCTGGTACAAAGACGGACGGGTGAGCCCGGGACACCCTGGCGGCCTCAGGCTCTCAGTCTGGTCCCCCTCGTCTGCTTGGAAGCTTCCAGAAAAGGCAGTCAAGGCATCAGGCCCCAGAGCTGGCCTGGGCCCCACCCCACCCTTTGTATTTTAATAAGAAATTCAATTCTTTATAGGAAACAAGTCTCACGAACATTAAACCCTATATTCACCCCCTGAATTCTCTTCTAATTTTTAAGTTGTATGGATTTGGTGTTACAAAATTGTCGGGGTGTTCTTATCGCTTTATGTTGTATTCCAAAAATTGTGTGAAAATAGAAGTACGTTCGTCCGGGGGCTTTCTGCCCCTCATTTCTGATGTCTGTTTCCCCTCTTTCCACCCTCAGCCTGTGACCCCCAACCAGCGTGTCCACATCCTTGGTGAAGGACAGCTACTCCAGATCCAGCCCACGCAGGTCTCGGATTCTGGGCGATACGTGTGCATGGCCACCAATGTGGTTGGCGAGGATGACCAGGACTTCAACGTGCTCATCCAGGGTGTGTAGGGCCACAGGGAGGGGTGGGGCGTGTGCCAGTAGGACTGGGAGGCCGCATAGCTGGGGTTGGAGAGTGTCAGTGCTTCTGGGGTGGCCTGGTGGGAGGGCTCTGTTCTTATCGCTGCCTGCATGTCTGGCCCCCAAGCCCCTGGCCTGGGCTCTTTCATGAACTGACCTTGTGACAAGGACATCGTTGCCCCCCAGGCCTCGGTTTTACCTTTGTAAAATGTGGGTGATCAAATCAGGTGACCTTGAGGGCCTGCCCAGTTCAAAAAGCCGGTGATGAGGGGCCTCTGTGCTCCAAGGCATACACTCTGGCTAACGCTTAGAATCTGGCATTCTTCTCTGAGAAGTATCAGCGTGTCACAAGACTGAGTCCACTAGACACGAGCTCCAGAGAGAGGAAACTTATCCTAGTGCCCAGCATAGTAGTTGCTCAGTAAACACTGGTTGAAGCAGTGAGTGAATTTAAAAACTGCCTTGGGGCTTCCCTCGTGGCGCAGGGGTTGAGAGTCCGCCTGCCGATTCAGGGGATGCGGGTTCGTGCCCCGGTCCGGGAAGATCCCACATGCCACGGAGCGGCTGGGCCCGTGAGCCATGGCCGCTGAGCCTGCGCGTCCGGAGCCTGTGCTCCGCAACGGGAGAGGCCACAACAGTGAGAGGCCCTCATACCGCAAAACAAACAAACAAACAAACAAACAAACAACAACAACAAAAAACTGCCTTGACTGAAGGATTTGGCTCAAACGGTGGGAATTTCTGTGCCTGGGGGGGCGCTGGGACGGGAATCTCTTTGAGCGGTTCATCCCCGTCCCTCAGCTGTGGGTCCTAATGGCTTTGTCCCTCACTCCCCAGTACCCCCCATGTTCCAGAAGGTGGGAGATGCCGGTGCAGCCTTTGAGACCCTGTCCCGGGAGGAAGAGGCCCGGGGTGGGGTGACGGAATACCGGGAGATCGTGGAGAACAACCCCGCCTACCTGTACTGTGACACCAACGCGGTCCCACCCCCGGAGCTCACCTGGTACAGGGAAGACCAGCCCCTCTCGGCCACAGATGGGGTGTCTGTTCTGCAAGGTAGGCCAGGGCTGCAGAGAGAAGCAGGGCATTTGCAGGCAGGCACCAGGGTCACACCCACATCAGAGCTGGTCTCTGCCTTTCTGTAAGTCCTTGAGCTCTCCTGTGTGCTGCTTGCTGTGTGACCCCGGGCAGGGCACGTGACCACTCTGGACCTTAGCTGCCTTTTGTAAACCGGGGCTAGAAGTTCTTTACCGGTTTGAAGGCTAGAATGGGGTCCCTTTCTGCCTCTGGTTTTTAGAACAGAGGTTCTCATCTCGGCCGTGCCCACCTCTGGGCTTCAACATCTGTAATGTCCTGGCCCCTTTCTCTGGAGGTGTGGCTGGTTCCTTTATTAAGACCTTGTGACCCCAAATGCTGAAGAATCTCTCCCTGGGCTCTGATGACCACCCAGTGTCCAAGCTCATGGCTTATGTGACCTTTTAAATTTCTTCTTACAACTTTAAATATTTCTTTAAGGTTATTTAATTTTTGCGAACAACTGCTTTATTTCAGAATAGTTTTTTGTGGATGACTTTGAATTAAAAGGCTCCGGGGATGGGACTTAGAAATGCCTGGCTTCCCTAGGGTGGCCCACAACTGGGAGGTATTCGAGACACAGAGCCCGGATGGGGTCCTGCCGGGTCCTGCCTGGTCCTGCCAGCAGAGGGGGATGACGTGGGCTGCAGGATGAACAGGGTCATTCCAGGGTTTGTACTTTGGTACTTGCAGAAGAAGGTTGCCCCTTGCAGATCTGGGAGAGGCAGTGCTTACGGAAAGCTCGATTGACCTTTAACCTGGCACTGCCCTCTGACCTAGGGATGCAGTGAGCTCAGTCACGTGCTGATTGGCCTCTGACCCTGGCCACTGACCCCTAATCCTGGGTACACAGTGGTCACAGTCACAGCTGACTTTAATTCTGGCCCTGATCGCAGATTAACCTCATGTATCGAGTGACCCCTCCCCCAGCTATGGCCACTGCCTCCCCAAATCCCGGGTACTGTCTCCTGGCTCCGCGCATAATGAGCCCCTGGTTCTAACCCTGCTCACAGCCCACCACATTCTGCGTCAGAGATCCCCCAACCCAGAGTCCTGAGCACATAGCGACCCTAGCCCAGCTTCCACCAGAGACCAGCTCTAGTTCCACAGATGCCAGGCTCTGGCCCTGGCTGGCTCTTGTACACAGAGGGTCCCAGGTGATGCCCCCCAATTGCCCCCACGCCCAACCACCGCCGCCTCCTGAGAGCCTCTGCCGACATTTGCCAAGCTCTCTGCCCCTTCCCTCTGCCTTCAGTGAGGAGCTGGGCTCAGCACTGCTGGGCACTCTTTTTTGGGAGCCTCAGTTTTTCCATCTGTAAGATGGGAGTAGTAACAGCACACGGAGTCAGAGGCCAGGGAAATGCGCAGCCCAGGGCCTGGCACAGAGTAAACCGCTACTGCGCTTTATTTGATCCCCTTGGCCCGTGACCTGAGCAGAACAGGCGATTCTCTGCGTTTCACAGATGAGGCGGGGGAGCGGAAGTGGCCGGGGGGGAAGTGATGTGTCCCAGGTCCCCTCCAGGGAGAAGAGCGGGTTTCCTTGCCCTGGCTCAGGCCTCTGTCCCCACGTCCCCGCAGGAGGCCGGGTCCTGCAGATCCCCCTGGTACGTGCGGAAGATGCCGGGAGGTACTCTTGCAAGGCCTCCAACGAGGTGGGCGCGGACTGGCTGCACTACGAGCTGCTGGTGTTGAGTGAGTGGCTCGGCCTGGGGGCGGGCGGGCACGGCGTGGTCTCATGTCTACAGGTCCCATGAGGGGCCCCCTCCCGAAGGGGGTCCGAGTAGAGAGCACGTTCAGTCCTATTGTACTCAGAGGTTGGTGTGGTAGGGGTTACGAGCTTGGGCTCTAAAACCAGACAGGACTGGATTCAAATTGCCAAGTGAGCGGCTTCCCAGCTGTGTGACCTTGAGCGAATCACAGCCCTCTCTGTGCCCCAGATTCCTTAGCTGCGGCAGGGCCTGGGAGCGCTTGGCGGGCAGGGTTCGAGGAGCCCCAGCCAGTGCCCGGCACCAAGTGGCGTTCTTGCCTCAACGCCCGCCCCACCAGGGACCTTTCCCAGGGAGGCTGCCCACTCTTCACCCTCTTCTCCCCCCCACCCAGCCCCACCTGTGATCCTGGGTGCCACAGAGGAGCTGGTGGAGGAGGTGACTGTCAACGCCAGCAGCACCACCAGCCTGCAGTGCCCGGCCCTGGGCAACCCTGTGCCCACCATCTCGTGGCTCCAGAACGGGCTGCCTTTCTCCCCAAGCCCGTGGCTGCAGGTCCTGGAGGACGGGCAAGTGTTGCAGGTCAGGGCGACCCCCTGCTCGGGCTGAAGGCAGCGGCTGCTGTGACTCAGTGCTGCTTGTCTGAGGACCGATGAGCTGACCACTCTCTGTGCCAAATGGGGCTCTTTGCCTGAAACCACGTTGGAGCCCCTGGGATTTAATTCAGCCCACCAGATAATCGTATGTGAGCAACCTTGCTGGGCTACGCATGGCACCTGGAAAGGACGCACAGGCGTGCCTCACTTGGAGCCCAGCACAGCACAGGGCAGCCTTCCTCGGGAATGCCATTGGATGCTTACAGAGCTGTGCCCAGCACCTGGGACCTCAGGCAGCTCCTCGGCCACCCAGTGTCCAGACACAGCCCCACGGCACCCCTGGAGTCCAGCACAGCACACAGCACCCTCCTCGGGGCTGGGGGAGGGGACCGTTGTCACCATGTAGTTTGCTACAGGGAATCATCCATCAGCTTCGCATCCCCCCAGATGTCACAGAAAACCCTAGATGGCTGTGGGGTGAGCCCCTAAGCATTGCTCCATGTAGGCAGAGGTGGTCTTCCTGGTCCCTGCCGTGCCTGGAATGGGTGGGAGGAACCCTCACACTAGTTCCCGGTGGGACCCAGAGCCATCCGGCCGGTGGCATGCGCCCACAGGTGTCCACGGCAGAGGTGGCTGACGCTGCCAGCTACATGTGTGTGGCCGAGAACCCGGCGGGCTCCGCGGAGAAGCTCTTCACCCTCAGGGTGCAAGGTGAGCTGGGCTGAGCAGGAAACCTCCTGGGTTCCCCAGCTGAGGAGGGGCTGGTGCTCTGGGTCTGCCCCACGCACTCTGAGGACTCACCGTGCGGGCAGACACAGCGCCTTGGTCCTTCCGGTGTCCTGGGCTCTGGGCCAGTGCCAGCCGTACCCCAGGAGCGCATCTGGGGGACCCTGATCGCTAGATAATTTTAAGCAGCTTTGGAGGCTGCCAGAAGAATGGATCTTCTGAGGCCTTACAGCACCATGATTGCGCATTTACTGTGTACCTGGCGTGGGGCTGAGTACTTTCCCCGGACTCATAGCTGAGAGGTTAGCCCAATTTTAGGGCTGTGGAAACAGACTCAGAGATGTCACCCAGTGGGGGTCTCCCCGCCCTGGAGTCGGCCCTCTCCACCTCTGCATTCTTGTGACACATATACATCTCAGTGGCCATGAGCTCTGCCTCCAGATGTGGGGCAGCTGTGGCCTCAGGGGCGGAGGGATGATGGTGTTACTCAAGGTCTAGGACTCAAACCTGAATTGATATTCTGGCTCTGCCACTGAGTAGCTGAGTGACCTTGGAAAAGTGACTCTCCCTCTCTGATCTCTAAGCCCCCGTGTTCGCATCTGTAAGATGGTTATGACAGATAGGAGCTGCTGCACGGTGAGGTTTGAAGCTCCAGGAGCTAGTGAAGGCCCTGTGTCTCACTCTGTGGCTGTCCGCTCCCTGCTGGTACGCGTTGTCATGTGTCTTTCTTTATCCTGGTGGCCGCGGGGACAGTCCCACCACGAATCGCGGGTCTGAACTTGGAGCAGGTCACCGCCATCCTCAACAGCAGTGTCTCCTTCCCATGCGAGGTCCACGCTCACCCGAGCCCTGAAGTCACGTGGTACAAGGACAGCCGGGCCCTCTCCATGGGAGAAGAAGTCTTCCTCCTGCCTGGTGAGTAAACTGAGGCTGGGGACCCAGCTCTGAGGCTCTGTGGGAAAGCAGAGCTGCCTCCCCAAACCTGGGACGGGACTGGATGTCGGGGAGGGCTTTAGGACTGTGGGTATGGGGGCTGGGGCCTGTTCTCTGGTGCCAGGGGCTATCTCCCCCACCCCTGGCAGGCACCCACACGCTGCAGCTGGCTCGGGCACAGCCCTCGGACTCTGGAATGTACATGTGTGAGGCCCTCAATGCCGCCGGCCGGGACCAAAAGCTGGTGCAACTTAGCGTACTGGGTATGTCCTGCCTGTCCCCCCACCTGCATGGTCCCCTACTCCTTCAGTCAGCCCTCACACCCTCAGACAGCACAGCCAGGAGAGGGACAGCCGGCCCTGGGGGACCCTGGGATGCCCTGTGCCCTCTGCTGCAGTGGTATCTGGGGGGCATGGTGGTTAAGATCCTAGTTTTTAGCGTTTGGACATGCTTGGGTTTGAAACTCAGCTGTGCACTTATTTGCTCTGTGACCTTGGGCAAGTCACTTCCCCTCCCTGAGCCTTGGGTCTCTCATCTGTAAGGTGATGGTCGGTATAAGTGTAAGATGGTGGTATGTGAGCCCTTAGCCCAGTGCCTGGTGCCCCGTGAGCTGTGAAGCTGAGGAGGGGACAGCAGGATAACAGCCAGAGCTGGCCCAGGAAGGGCCCTTCCCAAGCCTGATGGATCACGAAGTTCTCCGCATGGCACCTTTTGGAGGGCTTCTGGTCTTCAGAATCCTCTTGGGGAAAAGCTGGCCCAAGATGTCATGAGCCAGCACTCCCTGGAGGGTTCCTTCAAGCCCTGGGGCAGGTTCATTCATTTGTGCCTGTTCACCTACTGTGCGCCCGGCACCGTGCCAGGTCTTGTGGGCTCACAGCTGGGGTGGGAGCTTCTACACTGGTTTGCTGAAGGGACATGGGCCTGTGGACCCCCATGGAGGGCCCTAACCTAGCTGGGGCCTGCCCTGTGTAGGAAAGCGCCTAGGAGGGTTGTCATAGCATCTCCCCCGACTGGGAGGCTGAACCCAGAGAGGGCAAGAGGCTTTTCCCAGTCACCCAGCAGGCCCTTGGCATGCTGGCCTGGCTTCTCTTCTTCCAGCTCCCTGGGTCTGTGCCATCCCCTGCGGCGGGGTCCACCGCGTGACCTTGTCTCTCCATAGGCTGTTAGCCTGCGGCTGGGGCCAGGGAGGACACGGGGAAGGCCACGACCCTCACTCAGCTCATCTCCTTCCCCAGTTCCCCCAACCTTCAGGCAGGCTTCCAGTGGCCCCCAGGGTGTGGTCCTGGTGAAGGCGGGGGACAAGGCCGTGCTGAGCTGCGAGACAGACTCACTTCCCGAGCCAGCCGTGACCTGGCACAAGGACGGGCAGCCCCTGGTCCTGGCACAGAGGACCCAAGCTCTGCTGGGTGGGCAGAGGCTGGAGATCCAGGACACCCAGGTGAGATGTCTGGTGGTGCGGGCAGCCGTGGGAAGCCCTGGGAATGTCGCCTCCTGGTCCTGGGGAGCCGAGGGTGGGCGTGGGGAGCAGCTGGGTGGCAAGATAGGGGGGCTGCTGCCTCCTTGGCCTGCAGGACCCCAGTCCAAGGTGATTAGCAGCGTCCGGGGTGGGAGACGTGGGAAGAGCACGGGGCCCCAGATCCGGCTCCACACTGACTCACAGAATCACTTGGAGCAGATCCGCCTGCCTGTTGCCCCAGAATCCAGAATCCTTTGCAGGCCCCTCTGGTTGTGACTCCCCGGGAGTCTGTTCCACCTGCCCCTGCCCCTCCCTGGGATGGATTAGACACTCACAAGTGTTCTTTGGATGAACATTTGCTGCTCCTCTGGAAACGCACCCGGGCTCCATCTCCCGACTCAGCGCCATCCCCACAGTGAGGGAACCTTCTCCTCCAGGCTCCACTGACAGACATGCAGCCCCAGGGAAGGGTGGGATCTGGATGCTGTGCACTCACCTTCCATCGGCCCTCCTGCATCTTACGGCTCTTGGGAAAGGCCAGAGGGTCCCATCTCCCCTTTGGCTTCCCAGGCAGGACCAGCATATCTGGGGAGTCCCTGCTGTGGAAGGTTCTGGGACCTGGATGTTTTGGGGGGGCCGTAGGTACCCCCACCGCAGCCGCACACTGTCTTCACGTGTCCTCTCTGTCCCAGGTGTCGGATAAAGGTTTATACAGCTGTAGAGTCAACAACACAGCCGGGGAGGCCGTGCGGACCTTCCTCCTCACGGTCCAGGGTAAGCTGGGCACCAGGCTGCCAGCGTCGCTGCGGTACCCCTAGCAGCACGGGGAGTTGCCAAGGATGGGAAGGGCCATAGCTGGAAAGGGAAGGTGTGGCTGAGTGTTTAGGGCACAAGATCTGGAATTGAAAAGACCAGGATCCGAATAGGACGCTGCCAATGACTTGCTCTGTGGGACTCAGTGGAGTGACTTTACCCCTTTGAGCCTTAGATTTATCTTCAGTGAAAGGAGCTAAAAGTAGTACCTGCCTGTGTGGCACACAGGAAGTGCTCCATCTGTGGTCTGCCATGACTGTGTCTAGAAAGTGCTGGGCACGGGGCCCGGCGTGGAAGCACTGGGACAGGAGCCCTAAGAGATCAGACCCTCGGAGTGCAGGGGCCATGTCACCCCCGCCTGAGCCCTGAGGTGCCTGCCCCAGCAGCCCAAGAATGGAACATAGATGGCATTTCATTGGGTGTAGCTCAAGCTGGGGATGAGGGAGAGCCTGTTGGAGCTGCCTAGGGAAGCAAGGGATGAAGGCTTGGCCAGGTTTTCTCAGGATCAGCTCTTGTGTCGGTTAGGGAATAGACTCAGCTGGGTAACAAAAAGACCCCAAAACACAGTGCATCAAGTAAGAGAGACGTTTACCTCTGTCATCCAAAAGCCCAGAGGTGAGTGTCTAGGCTGGAGGGTAGATCTGTACCTACCAAGCGGTAATTTAGGGACCAGGATCCTTCCATCCTGTTGATCTCCCATCCCCTGGGGGTTGTCCCTGTCCATGTCGCATCCTGTCCCAGCCCACGAAGCAGAAATGAGCAGACGTAGAGGGCAAGCATTTTTATTTTAAGTGGGTGATGCAGAAGTTGCATCTGTCCCCTGTGCTCGTATCCCATGAGTGAGAACTTTGACAGCTGGCCACAGCAGGCTGCAGGGGAGACTGGGAAATGTAGTTTCTACCTGAGTGACCCCGTGCAAGATGGGATGGACAGCTTGGGGGGACACCAGCTGTCTGCCGCACATGCCAAACCCTGTAGCCTCTCCAAAAGGGGGACAGTGGATGGATTCAACCTTGAGCCATATTGAGTGCCAGTGTTGAAAATTATTGACACCAGGTCTGCTGCTCAAAGCTCATAGCTTCTTCTCCTGGTGGCCACCTTAATGAACAGTGGGAAGGGAGGAATGTCTGGTCCTTGAGGGAGAAGGTGTTTCATCCTGAGCACAGCTATCTCTTTTCCACTGGTAGTGGCCACCAGGGATGCATGACTTCATCCTGGCTGAGCAGGGGAGAGTGTTGGGATCAATTAGTGATGTCTGCCCTGGCATAGTCTAAGGTCTGCTGGTGCAATAGCCATATAATTTACCATCCTTGGGCTAAGTGGTCCCCGCCTGGGCTCTGTAGCCAGCTGCTGGTTGTATTTACATTTGCAAATAAAACAACTCATATTATCATCAATGGCAAGGCATAAAATGTCAACTCCTAACCACAGGGAAGGGCTTCTCGGGCATCCCTATCTGCCTGACAGGAAGGAAGTAGGAGGCAGGGTTTTAGGATTCTGGGAATCTGGCTTCTCTCCTGCAGTGCCCCCAACGTTTGAGAACCCCAAGACGGAGACCGTGAGTCAGGTGGCTGGAAGCCCCCTGGTCCTGAGCTGTGACGTGACTGCAGTCCCTGCACCTAGTGTTACTTGGCTGAAAGACAGAATGCCTGTTGGTGAGTGCATTAGTCCTTATCTTTTTGGTGCCAAGTAGTCCTTTATTTAATGAAATGGCAGTGAAAACAGAAGGGGTAGTTGGTTGTTAATGGTTCTTACTTGGCAAAATCAAAAGCTGGCAGTGCCCTGTTGGTCCCATCCCCCCCGATTTGTCTTTCAACCCTGTTGGCCTTGAAATCCCAACACTGAGGACCATTTGAGTGGGGGCTCAGTGGCTTCTTGTGTTTGTATCCAGAGTCAGCTCCCACGGGACAGAAATGCACAGTGGGTGCTGAGGGTCTAGCTGGCCCGACCCTGCGCCTGGCGTTGGCCCCAAAGCTGCTCCTTCTCCAGTAACTCAACTCCATTCGGCCCAGCTGTTGGTCACCCCCATCCAGGCCTTCAACCTTGCCCCGCTCTCTTCCCCTCCCCCGACCCACCCACCCATCGGTCAGTAGACACCTCGTCTTGTCAACGTAAATGCCTCTGGTGCCAGCACTGCTCTCCATCCATAGCCTTTCCCGTTCCAGCCACCACTGTCCACACCCCTGGGTGAGGGCAGCAGCCCCTACACTGGTCTCTCGGGTCTACTCCATGCCTCCAACGCAGGCTCCACCGGGGCAGAAGGGGTCACAAAGTGCAGCTCTGAGTGGGTCAGTTGTCTGTTGAAACTGAAAATCCTTTCGTGCCTGGAGTCCTCAGAACCAGAGCCCAGGAGGCCCTTCGGGGCTGGGGCCAGCCCCCCTCTCCCTGCCCTGCTGCGTGCTCCAGACAGACCCAGCTGCTCTTGACTCCTTGCATATGCCTATGTCTGTCTGTCTGTCTCTGTCTTTCTCTCTCTCAATAACAGCCTTATTGAGATGTAATTCACATACTCTACAATTTACCCAATGAAAGCATCTAAACCAATTCTTTTTTGTATGATCGCAGACCATCCCCACAATCGATTTTGGAACATTTTTTTTCCAACTGTATATTTTCTTTTTTAAAAAATTGAAGTCTAGTTGATTTACAATGTTGTGTTAGTTTTTGGAGTACAGCAAAGTGATTCAGCTTTACATATATACGTTCTTTTTATATTCTTTTCTATAATGGCTTATCATAGGATATTGAACATAGTTCCCTGTGCTCTACAGTAGAACCTTGTTGTATCACCCCAAGGGAAATCCCTTACCCATCGCCTTCACTCCCAGCCGCCCCAGCCTTAGGCAGCCACTAACCTACTTTCTGTCTCTGTAGACTTGCCTGTTCTGGACAATTCATATAACACGTGGAATCATACAACACGTGACCTCTCGTGGCTGGCTTCTTCCACTTAGCATCGTGTCTTCAAGGTTCATGCATGTTGTAGTATGTGTCAGTTCTTCATTCCTTTTTTAAGTTAATTTTTTTCTTTCTTTTTTACGGCTGAACGTCCCACTGTGTGGATAGATCATGTTCCGTTTATCCGTCCACCAGCTGATGGACATTTGTGTTGTTTCCACCTTTTGGCTGTGATGGATAGGGTGCTGTGAACGTTTGTGCACAAGTGTTTGTGTGGCGTTTGCTGCCCTTCCTCTGTGATATGTACCTGGGAGTGGAATTGCTGTGGACCCTGTTCTCTCTCGGCTCCAGCTCTTAGCACGTGCTGTCTCCTCCCTGAAATGCTCATCCCAGGCTCCCCGGACCACCTCCACTTTCACCTGGCTGATTCAGACTCACCTTCAGGTCTCAGCTGAGACTCACCTCCTCCAGAAGCCTGGCCTGGTCTCTCCATGCTCCGTCAGGGTTTCACAGGGCTGGGCACACAGGATTGTACCTGTGTCGCTGTCTCTGATGTATTTTGAACTCCTTGAGGACAGAGACCATGTTTCACTCATCTTTGATTCCCGAGCTCTCTCGCTGTTGGACATGTAGTAGTTGCTCAATACATTTTGTGTTGAAAGACTGGCTGGACAGATGAGGATCTGGGGGAGGGCAGACCAGTCTGGACTGGTGCAGTTAGAGAAGGCTTTGGGGCAGAGGTGCTGCTGGAGAACACGAGGGGTAGGCATTCTAGGCTGGGGGAGGGGTGCAGCTTGAGCAGAGGCCCAGGGGAAGCCCCACACTGGACTCATGTTGGAGTCAGTGAGTGGCTGGTTCACCTTGATCGATGCGGGGAGGGAAAGGTTGGAAGGAGGGTGGGAGATGAGGGCTGATCCTGAGAGTCAACAGGAAGAAGAGCAAGTCCTGAACTCTAAAGGGAGTCGGGGGGGGGGGCACTTCCCTGACTGTCCAGTGGTTAAGACACCGAGCTCCCAATGCAGGAGGCACGGGTTCGATCCCTGGTCGGGGAGCTAGGATCCCGCCTGCCACACGGCATGGCCAGAAAAACAAATAAAAATAAAAAAATAAAGGGAGTGGGGTCCCTTGGGAAGAAATGTCCCCAGTGAGGGAAGTAGGGAGGGTTTGGCTGTAAGGACCAGAGCAATCAAAGGAGTCCAGGCTGGGGAAGTCCATGACGTAAATGGCTAGAGGCCCTGCCCACGTCTGGGCCTCAGTTTCCTTATGAGCATAAGAAAGGGGTGGGTGATTCAAGGGTTCCCAGGGTCTTTCCAGCCTTGAGTGTGGGGGTCAGGCTCCCTCTGAGGGAGTCACAAGACTTCTCTGTCTGGGCCCAGTGGTGGCAGCTGGGGCGGTGGGTCTGAGCAGGTGAAGTCCTGCCACACCCCTCCGTCCCACAGAAAGCAGTGTGGCACGTGGTGTGGTCTCCCGGGGGGGCCGCCTCCAGCTGAGTCACTTGCAGCCAGACCAGGCTGGCACCTACACGTGTGTGGCCGAGAATGCCCAGGCGGAGGCCCGCAAGGACTTCGTGGTGGCCGTGCTGGGTACGTCTGCACTCTGCGCCCACCGTGTCCCACCCCCATGCCAGCCCCAGCCACTGCCCCGGGCCTCACCACACCCATTCTGCCACAGTGGCCCCCCGGATCCGGAGCTCGGGCGCCACGCAGGAGCACAGCATCCTGGAGGGGCAGGGGCTGCAGCTCGACTGCGAGGCTGACGGGCAGCCACCACCCGACGTGGCCTGGCTGAAGGACGGTGGCCCGCTGGGCCAGGGCGCCGGCCCCCACCTCCGGTAAGACCCAGCCTGTGACATCCCCGCCCCAGGAGGCAAGCCTGCAGGCCCTCACGCACCTGCTCCCGGCTCTCCCTCCCTGGGGCAGGTTCTACCTGGAGGGCAGCTCCCTGGTGCTAAAGGGCCTGAGGGCCTCGGACTCGGGGGCCTACACCTGCGTGGCCCACAACGCGGCTGGTGAGGACGCCAGGCTGCACACCGTGAACGTGCTGGGTGAGCAGTTGAGGGGCGAGGAGAGCCAGGCTGCCCCACCGTCCCAGGGCGGCAGCAGCCTGGCTGCCGTGGGGCCTCCACTGGGGCACCTGGAGGGTGGTGCCAGGGCCCGGATACAGGAGCCCTGGTGAAGCCCCAGCCGTGCCCACTCTGTGAGCCAGGCCAGCCTGACCTGTCCGGGCCTCTGCCCCATCCTCAGACTAGGGGCACAACCGCGACAGCCCAGGGGCGCAGTGGGGGAGTCGGGATACAGGAGAGACCCACACCCCCAGGCAGTGGGCTTCATCCTCACCTGGGTTGGGCGCGGGCCTAAGACCCATGTGATGATTGCCACACGATGGCTGCACGTGGCAGAAGTCGAGGTATCGGCGCCACCTCCTGGGACTTCCCTGAGAGGAGCCCACCTCCCCGCCCAGGCCCCCTCACTGCCCCCGTTTTTCCTCTCTGCCCACTCACCAGTGCCTCCCACCATCGAGCAGGGGGCAGAGGGCGCAGGGACCCTGGTGAGCAGGCCTGGGGAGCTGGTGACCATGGCGTGCCCTGTCCGGGGCTCCCCGCGCATCCACGTGAGCTGGCTCAAGGATGGCCTGCCCCTTGCGCTCTCCCAGCGTACCCACCTCCACAGCTCGGGCCGCACCCTCAGGTAAGGGAGTGGCTCCCCTACCCGCCAGCCAGCGGATGGCAGGCCCCAGATACACTCTTTAGGCAGCTTGGGCTTAAAAGCACGTCTGAATGGTTTTTAGACTAAAAGTAACATAAACATACAGAGGTTTTTGATGGGGAGAGTGGGAGGACCCCACCCCCGAAAGGGAACTTCAGAGATGAAAGGGGCCTCTGCCCTCAGGCTTTCACAGCCCAGTGGGGGAGGTACAGATCCGGGTGATGACATCTGGTGGCACCTAACTCAGCCTGGCCCCAGGTAGAAGAAATCTGGGAAGGCTTCCTGGAAGAAAGTGCCTGAGCAAAGTCTTCATGCATTCAGCAGCACTTAACGGAGTGCTTGCTGTTCCAGGTGCAGTTCCAGGTACTGGGATGGAGCAGTGAGCAAGACGAAGCCTTTGCTCCTGCAGCTTTGGGGAGGGAGGGGAATGGAAAATAAACAGATATAAAAGTGACATGTCACAAGGGATATGTGCTCAGAAGAATAAAGTAGGGTGAGGGGATGGGAGGTGGCAGTGGAGGGTGCTGTTTTAGGGTGGCCAGCAGTAGGCAGTCAGATGAGGTGACACTTGAGCAGAGATGGAAGGCGATGAGAAGGGGAGGTGAGTGGATTCCATGGCAGGAAGACTTCCATTCCTTCCAGGCGGGAAGAGCACGTTCGAAGGCCCTGCGGTGGGCGTGTGGCTGTGTGTCCTCGAAGCAGAGTTGGAGGGTCGGTTATGAAGGGGGCAGTCAGGTGACATAGGGCCTCGTAAGTCCTTCAGAAGACTTGGGCTTTCCTACGGAGAGAAGGGAAGCCCTGAGAGGGTTTTCAGCAGAGAAGTCTCATCACGATGTGACTTAAATTTTGTGTATGTGGTAAAATACCCATAATAGAAAATTTACCATTTTAGCCATTTTTAAGTGCACAGTTCAGGGGCATTAAGTACACTCACATTGCTGTGCAACCATCACCCCCATCCGTCTCCAGGACGTTTTCATCTCCCCAAACTGAAACTCTGCCCCATTGAACACTAATTCCCCACCCCTTCCCCAGCCCCTGGCACCCAGCACTATACTTTCTGTCTGTGAACCTGCCTTATTCTGAGTACCTCAGATAAGTGGAATCACGCAATCGTTGTCCTTCTGTGACTGGTTCATTTCACGTAGCATCATGGTTTCATCCATGTTGTAGCGTGTGTCAAATTTTCCATCCTAATTTTTAAGGCTGAATAATATTGCCTGGTATGTGTAGAACACATTATCCATTCACCCATCGATGGACGCTTGGATTGCTTCCACATTTTGGCAGTTGTGAATAAGGCTGCTGTGAACACGGGAGTTGGCTTATCTGTTTGAGCTTCTACTTTCATTTCTTTGGGGTTGTGACTTAGGTT